>NC_087400.1:9828642-10139626 GCF_031307605.1 Tribolium castaneum
TAATTTTAAACAATTGGAGAACAGATGTAGCTTTTCTCTTTTAATTCTCCAAATATAATTTTCAAATCTCTAAAACTAAGAGAGTTACCGATTTTTGAAGTGACATGTGCAAATCCAAAAATTTTCAAAAAATCTTAAATATCTCAAAAACGATTAAAGTTAGGTATAGGAAAAGCTTATAAAAACTTTTTTAAAATAACTCAACAATTCCAATAACGCAGTGAAAAACATTGTTTTCTTTTTAAAATAAGAAAGTTGATAGCGACTTCCGGTATAACCAGAAGTGCCGCCATCTTAAATACAACTTTCAAATAAATATCTTGATTATAACCTTCAATAGTTCTATATAGAATTTAGACGGAACAGCTTGTATAACCGCCATCGATATTTAATGGCATTTTAAAAATTTATGTTTTTGAGGACGTTTCTTGTAAACGCACGAAAAGGGGCCGATTCGCTTCATGAAAAATAATGAATTTTTGGCGTGCTAAAAGTATGGTAAAATATGGAAATAAGTTGACTTGCATTTGATTAACTTCATGAAGCAGGTTGGAAAAACGGCTTAATTTCCTACAGTCGCTCAAAGTGTTTTGTTAAGAGCAGTATAAAGTTTTTAATAAAAAATAATTTGTGGGATGAAACACCTTGAAAAGCAAGTTTAAATGCAAACATGTAAAAATTAGTTTCAAACAAACAGAGATGAGACGAGTTTTTGCCACTTTAACACAAGTGTGAGCCACCTAGTGCAAAATAATGAAAAAAGCTCGATCTCATTTAGATATAACGGCTCGACGCAGGCGAAAGATCCTGAAAGTTTTATTTTAATGCAACATCAAAACGGTGTCTTTTACACTTTCGACGGCAAAACACGTTCTTTAATGCAATAGAAGTAAAAAATGAAAATTCGTTTACATCTGTCTAAAAGCACGAACATATGGCATCATTATGTTCGTGTATACATTGGATGTGCTTTATTTCCGGTTTGTGAACGAATGGTGTTCACCTAGGACTAGTCAATTTGTTTCTTTTCCTCTTTCCGAACACAGATAATCAGTCTTTGTCTTCCACGCCATCAACTTCTTACTTGCCTACGCTTTTTATATAATTCGTCTTCGTTTCTTCCGCCAGACCCATTTGTGACAATTATTACACCAATCGGGGAGGTTTCAACAGAAAGTCAAACGAACCAACGACCTAATAATATTGAAATATATTTCGAGTCCTGGAAATTTTTGCTGACACGATGCTGGAAAGATAGCTACGCTTACGATAAGGTGCCACGAGTTCGCTTTCACTCCGCCAATCAATAAGCATAATATTATGTTTATAACACGCTCGTATTTTTATTACAAGGAAAAGTAAATGTTGGTTCTGTATTATTATTCTAGATTTTTCATTTAAAGCAATCTCTTCAAATAATGACGTGAATTGCATAATCCTATCCGATGTTAAATGTTAAATGAGTTTCGAAGCTCTTAATGCATTAATTTATTACTAAAAGCCACTTAACGATTACAAAGCCCTGGATATTGAAATAGCTTTAGCTAGGTTCTGTAAGACCCTCAGTTTTTATGCTAAAAACAGTTTATTAAATTGTATTGAAATTTGATGCATGGCTGAATCCATACGTTCTAACAACTCTGTAAAAAATATAACACTGTCAAAATATACCGTTTTTCTCCTGTGTAAGAAAGTTTTGACAACTGTTTGGTATTTCCTAATTTAAAACATCAAATTTATAGTTATTTTTGTAATTTGCCGCCATTTTGAGGCTTTAATGAGCATCTTAAAAGTCGCAATATCATCAAGTGCGACGTCATAATAGTCATTATGTGACGGAATATTTTACGAAAATTTTACGTTTGGCAAGAAACAAATTCGGGACCGTATTTTTGCGAATTTCACAAATTTCAAGAGGCGGTCATGCAAGATTACCTCCATTATCATCCATACTCTTGTTTTTTGACACAATTTGAATAAAACAATAATTTTAAATAAATTTTTTACTTTCAAAATTGAGACATTACCAACCGTCACAAAAATCCCTAAATCGACTAAATTTTAGGAGGCGGTCATGCAAGATTACCTCCATTATCATCCATACTCTTGTTTTTTGACACAATTTGGATAAAACAAAAATTTTAAATAAATTTTTTACTTTCAAAATTGAGACATTACCAACCGTCACAAAAATCCCTAAATTGACTAAAATATCAATTTTTGTTTAAAAACAGCAAAAAGGGGACAAGTTTCAAAAAATAGTATAAAAAACCCGTTTTATGAAACTTTAAAGCACTCATTCTTTCAAAAAACTTCTGGCTAACGCCACTCGTTTTTAAATGCTTTTATTTAACTTGCTTTGTTGTCTGTTTGTCTGTTTCATATTTTTGGAGCCAAATTTGAAAGGGTTCCCGTTGTCCCAATGAACTAAAATTTCGCATACTTACTTAATCTGCGTGACAATGCAATCCTATGTGGTTAAATACCCTTTAAAGGGATTAAATGGGGTTTTGAAGTTTTAGGTTATGTTTACAAATGAGTTTTCAATGTGTACATACCGTAACTTATACCAACAATAACGGTATGTTGGTCACTGGGAAATACATTAATACCTAATAATTTTCATTACGTTTTGTTACAAACATATGTCGCTATTTTTTTAAATCAATTTATCTTAGACGATAGAGTATACATACAGAACAGAAGTTAGGATGTGCTTTTAATGCTAACAGCTGTTTTCTATCTATTATCACTAAACAAGTTTGCACAAATCACCAAAATAATGGTGTTACGATAATACGGCGAGACTAAACCTTAGAAAAAAAGACCATTAGGTCAAGTAAAGAATAAGAAGCTATAAAAAAGATGTTTTTTTTAGAAAAAAACTTTTATTTAAAAGATGCGTAAGAAAAGTAAAAAATGTTTTTATTCTTCGACACTGTCAAAATTTGCGGTTTTTCTCCTGTGTAAGGAAGTTTTGACAACTGTTTGGCATTTCTCAGTACGAAACGTCAGATTATTTTTAACAAATTTAAAGCAATTTTAAGCCTTGCTGAGTTTATTTCGAAGAATAAAATGTTGTATTCAACTCGTTTTTGTGTAAATCGGTTCATTTATTTCGCCTCGTGGATGATAAACCACTCGTTTTCACTCGTGGTTTAAAAATCCACTCGTGAAATAAAGCGTCCGATTTACACTCAAACTCATTAAATAAATAACTATTGTCTACCAGAGAAGAATATTTTTGCTTACAAATTAAGATTTTAAAATTTATAAAAACTTTGGGAACGGTCATAATTCATAACATTACGGCATTACAGAATTACTTTCTTAAATTGTGCACTATTTCCAAAGCTTTTATAAAATATAAATCCTAATTTCTAAGCAAAAATATTCTCCTCTGATAGAATTTTTTTATTTTTTACTTTTTAGTGCATCTTTTAAATAAAAGCTTTTTTCTAAAAAATAAATTTTTTAAATTCTTCATTGAAACTGAAACCGTGCTTTAAAACTGATCTTATGAAGCTTGGTTTTTAATATATATATTTTTTTGAACTGGAAGGTGCAAAACCAAAAAAAATAAAAACCTTAAATATTTCGTAAACAACTAAATTTAGGTATAGGGAAATCTTATGACAAGTACGTTAAAATAACTCTAGTAATCCACAAACGTATTAAAAATATAGCTTCCTATTTAAAATAAGAAAGTTGATAGCGACTTCCGGTATAACCGGAAATGTCACCATCTTGAAACTATTTTTATTGAGCAGGACTTTAGAGATTGTGGTTGTATACAAATTTTCAGATGACTATCATTATTAGAACTCTCAATACTTCTAATGTGGGGTTTAGACGAAACACCTTGTACAATGCAGATAAAAATATTACTTTCTATTATGACTTGTAGGCCAATTTCCGTTTCGTCGCAACAAACACGACACATTGTAAACGCTTCCTGTGGTGCGAGTTTTATTACAATTTTAAGCACTTTCCGAATGGAATATCATTTTTCAAGTGAAACATATATTTTATGACGATGTCTTGTCGCAAATAAATGCAATATTTTCAATGGCTTGTTGAAACGAGACGTGTTAGCAGAAAAATAAACGAGTGTTTAATTAACAAGACCGAGTTCAAAGAAAGCCCTCTCGTTTTACAGTTTGTTTTCTTTCATTATCTCCTTCAGATCTTGGCAATTAAAAGAGTTTGGCTAAATGGAAAGTTTTGTTTTCAACTGTATCATCTTAAATTCTAATTATTCAGGGATGTAATGCAATTACATTTTATCTCCGTCGTCTCGATATTAACAGGTATATTCAAAATCTTTGTCAAAGCCAAAAATTACCAACATTTCTTTCTTAGATTTACAATTAATTCTGCTTTGACCGCCTTAATTCTCTCATGCTGTGCTTTCAAATTTAAGTTTTAAAGTTGTTAATACAATGAATTAGGAGTTTGTACAGAAAATGTTTTACTACTAAATTTTAAAATTAAAAATTATTAAAATATTAGTTATTATAAAGTCACCATTCATTTATTTTATTTATTCAAGAACTAAACAAAAACGTAAATAATAAATGGTGGATTCGCCAGGTTAGGACGACATGCCCTATGTCTACATGTCTTTTTTAGATATAGGCCAAAAGTTTAAAACACAATGAAAGGACAACTAATTAGTCATAGAAAAAATACAACAAAAAGCGTTTGTAAGTCATACTGAAATTGGCAGAATAAACTGAACGTAATCTTTACATATGATATACATTTTTCTAACTTCAGTAATACATCAAGTTATTTTCTAAAACGTTAAATTAAAATGGGTAAAATTTTGTTTAGACTTTTACAATACTGTTAGTACAGTGTTATTAGAAATACTTAAAACTTGGATATTTACCACAAATTAGAAAGTACATAATTACAATAAAGCTTTGCCTGAAAAATTGTTTCTGTTCATGTTTCATCTGCTTTCGTTGATAAATTGAGTTTACTTTGCATAATTCAAAATAAATGAATTCAAATCTCAAAGTAATTTTTTGATTATTTCCCACTTTATTTTATTTTTTTAATTTTATTTACTTTTCTATTCTTATAAGGTATATTGCTTTATTAATTTTATGTTGAAGAACAAAGAACAGTTCTACAGTTCTTTACCTGAACTCCGTTTGTGGTAGTAAAAAATTAAGCTTATTATGATAAAATGCTTAAAAAACATTTACTTTGCAAAATATAAGTAAAAGTGAGCTAAGGTGCTAAACTAGAATTAGTCAGTGAATGTTGTAATACGGAAGACTGAAGAATTAAATTCCATTTCTGAAAAGTTAAGACAGGAGCAGTTAAGTACTTGAATTGCTGTTTTTTTCAGACCTGGACAAATAATTTAAAACAATGTTTCTCTTTTCTGGAGATAGCATATATTTGTTTAACTAATGAATCAATAACTACAATAATAAATCTAAACTTTTTTTCAAAATTGTTGAGTAAAATATTGTTTAAAATTTGATAATGTTGTTAATACAATGAATAAGGAGTTGGTATAGAAAAGAAATATTAATCTATTAGAGACATGTAATTAAGCAAATACTCTTATCTACAAAAGTATCTAGAGCCTCTCAATAGCCTACGAAGTCTCTAGAAATAATAATTTTTTTCAAATGATTTTAAAAAAACATAACAAAACAATTTTATTTTATTTTAAGCTCATCACTCATTAATTTATTTTAAGAAATAAACGATAAAGCAAATAATAAATGGTGGATCCGTCGGGTTATAACAACAATGTGATATTTGAATTGTAATTCAATTATTTCTCGTTCAAATTTGAGTTCCCGAAAAATACGATACTAGTTGGAAAGTACTCTAATAGCTGTCTTTTTCAGACATAGACCGAAAATTTAAAACAATATTTCCTATTTTTGGCAATTGCAAATATTTGTTTAATTAATCAGTCAAGGAAAAAAAATAAAGACATTTTAAAAGTTACACAAAATTTGGTAAAATAAACTAATCATACCTAATCTTTACATAAGATATGTTTTTCTAACCACGATAATAGATCCAAACTTACTTTTAATTGTGTAAAATATTGTTTAACATATGATAATGTTGTTAATACATAGAATGATCAGGAGTTGTATAGAAAAGAAATATTTACATCGTTTCTGTAGCCTACAGGTGCTTAGAAATAATTTACTTTTTAAAAGATTTTTATTATTCCCCAGATTTCAGTATCAGTTACGTCATTGGTAATGCTTTGTTACTAAAATTAAAATTTAAGAACATTCAAAATTCATTATTTTGAGGTCATCTCTCATTCAGCTAATTCAAGAAATAAACAGGAAAGTGGATTATATGGTGGATGCGCCGGGTTGAATTGTGATTAAATTATTATTGAACTAGAATTAAATACTTTAATAGCTGTCTTTTTCAGACATAGACCAAAAATTTGAAACAATATTTCCCATTTGTGGCGTTTGCAAATATTTGTTTAATTAATCAGTCATAGAAAAAGTACATTTATTTTTTCTCTAGATTTTAGTATCAGTAACAAGGTTGGCTTTGTTTTGTTTTTAAAATAAAAATTTAAAAACATTAAAAAAATTAATTATTTTAAGGTCACCTCTCATTCCTTTATCAGGAAATAAATGCAAAAGTAAATTATAATGGTGGATGCGCCGGGTTAGGACAACAACGTAAAATTTTAACTATGATTCAAATATTTGTCGTTAAAATTCCAGTTCTTAAAAAATAGAACAGAAGTTGTAAAGTGAATAGCTGACTTTTTCAGACATAGAGCCAAAATTTAAAACAATATTTCTTATTTCTGGAGATATTAATTTGGCAGAATTAACTGAACATACATATTGTTTACATGAGATATAAGTTTTTCTAAGTACTATTTTTGTTTTCCCCCAAATTTGAGTATCAGTAACAACGTTTTGTTTTGTAACTAAAATTAAAATTTGAAAATATTAAAAAATTGGTTATTGTAAGGTCACCTCTCATTCACTTATTTCAAGAAATAAGCTGGAAAGTAAATGGTGGATGCGCCGGGTTAGGAGAACAACGTGACATTTGATTTTTGATTCAATTATTTGTCGTTTAAGTTTCAGTTCTCGAAAAATACAGCAATAGTTGATAAGTACTCGAATAGATTTTTTTTTTTAGACATAAACCAAAAATTTAAAACAATATTTCTCATTTCTGGCGATTGCAAATATTTGTTTAACTTATCAGTCATATAAAAAATACCACAACAACATTTTAAAAGTTAAAACTCTGGCAGAATAACCTGAACATACTTAATCTTTACATAAAATAAAAGTTTTTCTAACCACAATAATAGATTTAAACTTACGATTAATTGGGTAAAATATTCTTTTAAGATATGACAATGTTGTTATTACATACGATGAACTAGGAGTTGGTACAGAAAAGAAATGTTTGCACTTTCTTTGTAGCCCACAGGTGCTTAGAAATAATTTACTTTTCAAAAGATTTTTGTTTTTCCACAGGTTTCAGTATTAGAAACAATGTTGGTATTGTTTTGTTACTAAAATTAAAATGTAAAAACATTAAAAAATTGATTATTTTAAGGTCACTTCTCATTCATTTATTTCAAGAAATAAACGGGAAAGTAAATCATAAATGGTGGATGCGCCGGGTTAGAACAACAATGTGACATTTAATAAATTATACTCGAATACCTGTCTTTTTTAGACATAGATCATAAACAATAATTCTCATTTCTGACTAAAGCAAATATTTGTTTAACTAACCAGACATAAAAAAATACAACAAAAACCATTTTAAAGGTACACTGAACTTGGCAGAATGTACTGAAGATAATCTTTGCACAATATATAAGTTTTACAAACTACAATAATACATCTATTTTTTTAAATGTTATATTGGATTGGGTAAAACATTGTTGAAAATTTTACAATATTGTTGGTACGGTGTCATTAGAAACACTTTAAACTTGGATATGTACCACAAATTCTGTTTCTATTTCTGCTGCTTTTGTTTATAGGTTGGAAAAAAAGGGAGATTGCTCTGCCTAACACTGTTCTAAAATAAGTGGTTGCAAAACTCAGTGTAATTTTATGGTGTTTTTGTATTTTGTTTTATCTATTTATTTTTCTTCTTATTATTTATTTTATGTATTGCTTTATTTATTTAGAATTTGAGTTAAAGAACAAAGAAGAACAGATTTTCACCTGAACTTCACATTATTGTTTGTCCTAGTAACAAATATTTTATTATTATTACTATAAAAAAAACTTTTGATAAAAATCAAGACTAGTTACAAAAGAAAACAGATTTTTCAGAAATAGTAGTTCAAAGAAAAACTGAGCTTAGAAATATAAAACTGAAGAACAAAGATACAATTTCTTTGTTAAAGAACTAAAAGATGAATATGACGAGAGGATGCAAAAAAGGAAAGCTGAATTATTAGACTTTTAATTTGTATTAAAAAATCCACATAGTTTCACAAACATATATTTAAAAGAAAATGTCTTTTTTGAGCTTTGATCTTTATCCTTTTTACCTAAAATCCTCCGTTCTGTTACTTTCTTTATTTTTTCATATATTTTTCTTTTTTCTTACTTGCAGCTTTCGTTTTTTGGCTCTAATAAACTTTCTCGATGTGTATATTTTCTAATCGAGTTATAACTATTTTAAAAAAATGTTCCGTCAAAAAATTAATAAAAAATGATTCCGAGAGCTGAGTACTTTTTATTTAGCTCCAAAAATGCGTTAATGATTCTGACAAACGTAATTGATCCTTGTTATGTATTTTGGTTTCATTGTATATTAACAAAAACTCAATTAAAAAACATACTGTAGATTTTCGAAACCGTTACAAATAGTCAAGCAGCTGTTTCAAGTTTCTAGCTCAATATGTGTGAATCATTTGAACTTTATGCCATAAAGCAGTACGTGTGGAATCGATTGAATGTAACTGCCGTCTACCGGAAACTCCTAATTGGTCCTAGTAGTGCACGCAAAGTCACGAGGTGTATTTCCGGAACGCCTAAACCGCCCCCGTGGGCGCAAAGTAAGACCCCTATTGCAGCCTTGCCTTCATATAACTTTGTTTCTTAAGCCAATAAAGGAGAAAAGTTAGCCAAGGCATTGAGATAAACTCGATCGAATGAGGAGAGTGTGTTGGACGTGACGAGACGTATTTTTAACAGTGATTTTCTTTTATTTTTACTAAATAAGGCCTGATTGCCAACTGCCATTAGCGCAATTTCAAATAAATTAGTTTTCAATTTTCTGAAATTAACTTAAACGAGAATGACGCATTTGTGATTCCAATTATAAAAGCGGAAAATGGATTTTGTGTGATACTTTTATAAATTCTTTGGTACAATATCAAACACAACAAAAAACATACTTATATGTACTAACCAAAATATCTGTGTATACAACAAAGTTAGTAAATACATTAAAAAATTAATTCTGATTTTCTCGTCACATTGTGATTTTTGTGATGTTGATGTAGGTCAAGCACACGAAAAAAATTAGTGACCAAGGGGTGCAATAACATACAGGGTAACCTGGGGTGTGTAATCGGTCTATAACTTTTTTGCTATTTAAAATATTGCCATGTCGTTTTTATTATACGATAGATCGACTTAACCTACACAAACTAAAAATATTTTCATTCTACACAGAGTGTTCTATACAGGGTGTTGAACCAAAATTTAATTTTTTTAAATAAAACACTATATACAGGGTCGCTAAAAGTATGGATACAGTTAAATATTTTCAGAACGGTTTAACAGAGAACCTTGAAATTTGGGGAACAGTTAAAAGTGTCTCTATCATCATCAATTCTATCATCGGGAAGATTTTTCAAATTTTTATTGTCATTTATTTTGAAAATACAAGGCTAACTTGATGTTTTCAAATGGCACGAAGGATTAAATTTAATCATTTTTAAAAGAGAATTTTTTTCTGAGTTCAATGATGTAACATAATACCCACCTTTACTTTTATTAAAAAGTAAAAAAAAATAAAATTCAAAAATTTTCTGGAATAGTAAAACTAAGTTAACTTTGAAAATACTGTTATCAGCGACATCTGTCACTCTTATATTAGCCAAAAATTAAACTTGGGTGCAATAAATAGTTTCATAATGGTACATTTAAGTAAAACTGATCGAAAAAAATTCTCAGGTTGGTTTATCATGGAGACAGAAAGTTAGTGGAAATCATTTTGAACATCTTTTGTAACATAAAAATCAAGTATTTTGTGTTTAATTTTTTTAATTAAAACGTGTTCTTTTTCAGTTAAATGCGTTATTTTAATAATTATTTTCAACTTTTACTTATTTTTGGTCAACGTTTAAATAGCAAAGAGCTAACGATAGATAAAGACAACAAGTTCCAGGGTTAACAAAATTTTACCGTTTTCAAAATTTTCGATTTTTTTTAAGTTTAGATTTAATTAAGGCATGTGTTATAACATAGAACTCCGAAAAAAATGCTCTTCTCAAAAATATTAAACTTTACCCTTGCGCCTATTAAAAAAAACAAGTTAGCCTTGTATCCAAAGAACAAATGCTGACACAAATTGAATAAACATCTTAAACGATAGAATTTATTCACTCTTAAACACACACCAAATTTCAATCAGTTTTGATGAATAGTTTTTATAATATTTAACTGTATCCATTCTTTTTAGAGATCTTGTATATTTCTACATAATTAGATTTTACATAAAAAAAATAATGTAACTTTGTATAAACTATTATCGATCTATTTCTTTTCGTTTTGGAATTTATCAACTTTTGGTTATAAAAAAGACCAATTTTTGGAAAATCACTACGAAGTCGCCAATGAATAGTTTCCGACAAATTTGTCTCAAAAAAACTCAAAATACCTTGCAATTTTAGCACATAGTCGAGTTTTACTTGAAACTCGCATATAATATACAGGCTGTGCCTAAACGCAAAATGTTGAATATCTATTTTTTTTCAAATGAATTTTACTCGTCAAGGATTAAGAATAAAATAAATAACAAAAATTTTTTTGAATATTTTAAGAAATATTTATAATTTGCTGTACAAACTGCATATTGTTAGAAAGCTTATACAAAATGCTATTGGTACGTCCAAAAAAATACATGGCGTTCCATTTGAAGAAAATGAGTTATTCAAGTTTTTGCGTTTTGGCACACCCTGTACATTATTTCCCCGTTTCAAGTAAAAATCGAGTATTTTCTAAAACTACAAGGTATTTTGAATTTTTCTGTTGCAAATTTGACGAAAAATATTCATAGGCGACTTCGCAGTAATTCTTCAAAAATTGTTTTTTTATAACGAAAAGATGAATAAGTCTGAAATGAAAAGAGATAGACCCATAATAATTTATACAAAGTTACATTATTTTTTGCGTAAAATCTAATTATGCAAAAATATACAGGTTGTTCTATTTAAAAAAATATAACTTTTGTTCACCAAAAACAATTCCCTGTGTATAATAAAAATATTTTTAGGTCACCCTGTATTACTAGCGACATTGCTCTACCTTCCAAGAATGTTAAAATAGTTTTTTTTCCCATTTTTTTCAAATGACTTAAAAATACCGTGAATAAGTCATGTATTTACCAACAAATGCTTGTTATCTTCGGTATTCATACGGGAGTATAGGCTTACTAATTTACACTAAAATCGTTTTCAAAGAGAAACTCTATGAATTATTTTGCAAACCGTATGACTTTGCTCTTTCATGCTAATAAAATTACTCCATGAAACTTCTGACATTAACGTTCCAGAGATAGGTATATTAAATAGCGTTTATAAAACAGAATGATTAGTTAAAATTACTAAATCAGAACGTCATAATGTGGCTGCTACATCACCATATAAATTCGTTAGGGCTAAACGTTGGTTTCTGTTTACGACAGCTGTCAGATAATTAACAAATTAAAACTGTGTTTTATTCATTTCGTTGCACTGAATCGAAATTCACATGCAATAACTGCGTGTTGTAGAAACAGCGAAATAATTATCTTGAATGTTAGTGCGAACTTGCACAGTTGTAATTGTCTCCCAGTTGCTTACGACTTTAGTTCGATTATCTAGTCTTCTAGCCTGCAGCTGTTAAACTTGCAATATTAGTTCGAACTGTTTGGTTAGCGTCAAACTTTAATCAGATTACTACTTGAGTGGGTATAAGACGTTTCAAAATTCATTTCTGATACGATCACATAGGTGTAAGATGATGAGGCTGCTAAGTGTTGCGAGAATTATTGCCAGGGGAACTATGCTATCACTTATCAGAGACGCCGCACTGTTAATTACTAGATCCTCTTTAGACCGCAGTTTTATAACAACTTTTAATTGTAGATTATGTTACTAACAATATTAATTGAAGGCCTGTGAGCGCTGCTCCTAGCAAACTCAAGTTAATTCTCTGCGAACAGTCAAACAAAATGTAGAACTCCGTTTGATATTGTTTAGTTAAAAATGTGGTTGTATATATCATGCAATTATTGTGTTTACATCCTGTCAAATTTATTCAAGCACAAAACTTCATTTTTGTGAAAACAATTTCTCAATGAATTTCGAATGAACTAAGAAACATAAAATTTGTAAGATATGTTCCTTCTTTCTAAGAAAAAAAATTCGAAAATCGGCCTCTAATAAAGGGATAAAATAGAGTGTTAAAATTTGAATAAAAACCCAAAATATTAAAGTTATATCCATGAAAATTTGAATTCCGGCTCTAAAAATGAAGAAAAACGTGTTTCTGGATAATGGAAAAATTAGCCCCTAAGGGAGGAAACCGGGGTGTTAGTCTGGTACTTGGGTTTTCGATTAATAATCAAAAACGTATGTTTTAAGACTTGGAAATTGCATCCCTAACCATTTTAAAAATAGTTTATATTTATTGTTAATTCTGTTGCTATCACGCTCGTTACACAACGTCTCCCCATATAGTTTGTTATTAATTAATAACCAACCTAGTATCTCTTATAATAACTTATAATATCTTTTATAACCACTTATAATAACTGTATATAAATACACGGTGTCCGTTTTTTAAACTCTACCATGAAGATCTCAGTTATTATAAGAGATAGGAGGTTGGTTAAGTTAGCGTAAAGTTGCACATTTTTATGATGAACAATTATCTGCAAAAAATTTATTGTGTCATTTTTAGTTTTTGAATTATTGGAAAAATACTGAAATTTGTAATTTTTGTTTTTATTTTTTCAAACGAAAACCAGTAGCACTAGACGTTTTAAACTAGCATCTTTTTCAGTCAGTTTTCTACAAGGTATCTAAATTTGTCACCGTCTTTCAAAGCGTTCTTGACGTCAGAGTTACGACACTTAACTTTGGTTTTTCTTATGGGAGCCATATTTGCTTTTTGCATTTTTGAAAATTGATTTTATTCCTGATTACAATAATGTATCACATGATATGATTGAATCTTACAGGCTGATCAAAATAATTTTTGTGAAAAGGGCTTTGAAAAAAACGCCAACAATTTTGTTTTTAAACAAACTAGATTTTGGAGGTTTAATTTAATTTGTATATTTGGACTTTTCCGCCAAGTTTTCTTATTTAAAAATTCCATGACATGATAAGCTAGAAATTTTCACAAAAAAAAATAAAACAAAGTTATAAGAATTTTGCTCGTATATTTAATAGCATTGTCAAAATTTAGTTTGTTAAACAAAATTTCTGGCGTTTTCTCCAAAGCACTCTTTGCAAATGCCTTTTTCTTAATTTGAATCAGCATGTTAGTTTTGATCATATCATGTGATACATCATTCTAATCAGGAACAAAATGACTTTTCATAAATACAAGTGTCAAATATGGCGTCCATAAGAAAAACCAAAGTTGAGTTTTGTTGCTCTGATATCAAGAACGTCTTAGAAAAAGAGACGAGAGATTTAGATTTCTTATAAAAAAGTGCATGAAAAATGTACTTTTTAAAAACGTTTAGTTCTTTTGGTTTTCGCTTAAAAAAAGAAAAATTACAAGTTTTTTTCTCAGTAATAATTATTCAGCATAACATTGCCTTAATTTAATCGACCTCTTATAATATCTCTCTTATAATAATTGAAATCCTCATGCTAGAGCTCGAAATACGGTCATCTGTATTTATAATTTTAATACACGAATTGTTTCACTATTTTTATCTTTACACAGGCCTACAGGGTGTAAGTTTATTATTGACCCTTAAATGTTAGAAAATATTTTTTCCAAAAGCTATATACTAACCCCCTGTCACACCTAAAATTATTTTTAAATATACAGGTGGTTTTGTAAATGAGGTACGGTAATACAAACTTATGTTTTTTTTAATAGAACAGCCCTATATTTTTTTACATTTTTAGATGAAGTTTGTAAAAAAATAATTCTGATCGAAACTTTTATTGATCATTTTGCGTGGTTTTTGAAATATTTTAATTTTTTTAAGAAAAACACGCTCTTTTAAAACTGTATTGCTCATAAACTAAGATTTCTATAAAAAGAGTATTTTCAGCACTTGAAAGAAGAATGTTCAAACTTTAAGGATATATTTTTTAGCTCACTGTAATCAAGAAAATAAAAAAACTAAGAGGTGGAGTTGCTATGGCTCACTATGGTAACGACAGTGCTCATAAATAGTCTGCATTGTTGCTGAAATTAACTTGCCTTTTTTCTTTAATAATGTGGTGAAAGGAGTTTTAGTTTATGAGCAATATATTTTTAAATAGAGCATGTTTTCGCTAAAAAATTAAGATTAATAAAAAAATTGCTAAATTGACCAATAAAAGTTTAAGTCAAAATCATTAATTTTAAAAGGTACACTCAAAAATGCAAAAAAATTGTCTTATTAAAAAAATATAAGTTCGTATTGTAGCTCATTTCCAAAACAGTGGATTAGTATGAACGGCTTTTGAAACAAAAATAATTAATTTCCTAACGTTTAAAGATCAATAACAGAATTTTCCTGCTGGCTGGGACACCCCCTATACAACGTGTCTCACCTAAGGATTTCGAGCTTAATAATTGTGTTATTTGTTAATGGATTGTTATGAAATTCAGGGGCAAAAATGACTATAAGTTAAAAAATGTAGTTTTAAAACACGTTTTTTCTATTTCAAATTAAACCAAATTACCATTGGATCATCAAACACAAAAAATTAACCAAATGGCTCGGCTGATCCAAGAAAAAAATAGATTTTTTGTTAAAAATTTGATTCAAATTTTGAAAGACTTTGAGCAGTCATCTTTTGAAACAATTGATAAAGCGTTGCTAAGCAGCATTTTGTGCACCTCAAAAAAATACTGTCAAAAGTGTGCCTGCTGTTAGAAAAGTGAAATCCAATCATTAGCGTGAAAATATTTCCAAACTACTCCTGTACGTTCAAGTGTCTAAAATTTTTCAGTTGTTGTTCAGTCTTTTGGTCCTTTTTCAAAGAATTAAAGCATCAAGTACGACAAGTGAAAACAAAAATATTGTTTTTTAACTTTGTAAGGGTGAGAGCTAAATGTGAAATGTCACTTGCGGGATACTTACATTTGTGCGAGTAGGGGTGACCAAAATTCAGTGGTAGTGCTCATTTTACGCTTTTGCATCTGTATCAGCGTTTAAGTTTTTTTTGGCATGCAAAACAAAGTCTTTTAAGGCTGAGTGTTCCCACAGCATTTTGTATTGTCGATAAATTTTTTAATATAAGTTCTGAATAATTTAACATTTTAAAAAGGCACCCAAAAATGACGTTTTTACGACTTGGGTTGGTGCATTAAATGGATTTTATTCTTTGATCTCTAAAATATCTACATTTTAAACTTTGGTGTCTACGGTGAAACAGCCTGTATAAGCATTTTCTGTTCCTGTTCTTGTTGTTAAAAAAAAGTAAACACTTTACTAAGTTATTTAAAAAAAGGAAAAAGTTTCATTATTAATCAAATTTTTATTTGATGAAGGTTACAATATTTAGAAACTACAGTGTGTTCCAAAATGGTTGCTCATCAAGTCGACTGTGGAATTTAAATTCAGTAAACCGCTTTGTTCAAATTATTATTGTAGTTGCAGTACTGTCATCTCTATCAATTCATTGAATTACCTTTTCACTCATTTTTTGTATTTTTAGGCAAAGTTGTTTCAAATGCAAGGTTTGTTTTTATTTGTGTTTTATATTTCCGTGATTATTGTTGTTGTGTAGACTCTTGTTTTTAGATTCGAAGCCTTTTTACATTATTTTGACTGAACTGTCACTTTGACGGCATTTGCAATTTAAATTAAACGACACATTACGTTCAAATTTCACGACCATTTTTGAACACATTGTAGAATAAGCATTGGGACAAAGAATTTTATCATCAACGGGATGAAAAAACATTTATGAGTCTGACTTGCGAGTGACTGCTAGTTTAAAATAATTGAAGCAAACATCGATTTTTGTTAAATTAAAAAAATGGTATCGGTAGATAGATAGCTCATGAGATTTCTTGTGATAAAGAAAACGTTTTATAACGCTGGCAATGTTTAGGATTAGCATCAGTCCAGGTCTTTTGCACTATAGCTCCACTAAAACTGCGGCTTTTACCTAGAAGCGTATTCAATTTCCTGTACGCTAGATGAGTCGTTTCCGAGTAGACCTAAACGTGTTAAGGCATTAGGGGCACTCCCACTATGTATCTAAACGAGTGTGAGATCCTTGGTTCGGATTCGCACCAACAAAAGCCTGCCGTGTAAGTTCAACATTACTGACTGCAAAGCCCTTAACGTTGTCTAAGAGAGAAAGTCACTATCTCGACCTACAACGGCTTTAAGTGTGATTTACTCCACTAAGCTCATATTAAGAGTCTGTCGGGTAAAGATAGGAGTTTAGCCTCTTTATTTGTATACGGTGTGTGCAGTGCACGGGTTTCGGGATTGAGTCGATGTTTGCCCTTACAAAACCACAACAGCATGTGGTAGGTAATTCAGTTTGTCGCACAACAACCTAAATGCACCGACTTTGCAATTAGTTTCGATGATGAATGCAGGGGATGTACTAGCTCCAGGCTTCGTTTACATAACAAAGAATTTACTTAAACCGGTTCCGTAATTAATTTACTGACTTATCAAACCCAAAACAAATATGCGATAAAGTATTGTCATTAGCTCAGCGCTAAATCTTTTTAAAGTCGCAGCCTCACTTAAAAAGCCATAAAGGTGCTAATTTAAAAGGTCTCTCCATTTATATTAATTACTTGCAAATTCGCTACAGAACGTATAATTCGATTTGAACTTCAAATAGCCAAGATTCTCGTCCAGACAGCAGACAATGATTAATCACTATTCATGTTTTAGGTCAGCTAAAGCGCGGAAATTTATCACAATATTAAAACCTGCTATTTTGTATTTATCTGCCGTTACCAACTGATATGAAGTTATAAACAAAAAATATTTAATTGTACTTAACGTTTTTAATTAAAAAATGTCAAAGCAGGTAAACATTGAATTATGCTTATTTCGTTACCAGTAAAAATAAAGTGCAGTGTGTTCTCGTTAGTACCATTACCGCGCTTTTACAAAATCCTATTATACTTTAAAAAGAGAAAAAACTACTTGCACAACAAAATTCTAAGAATAAAATGGTTCATAAGCAGCTTAACCAGCATAAAGTGCATTTTATGTTCACGATCGCATATCATAAAACTAATATACAGGGTGACCCAAGGGTGCATAACTTTTTTTCTATGCAAGATATTAATTTGTTTTTTTTTAACGATAGGACTGACAATAAGGCACATTTTAAAAATATTTTTTGTTCTGTTCAGCTTTTTTTAATCAAATTTTTTATTGTCAATATCACATACTCGGTTTTGTAGACTTATCTGTTATAGTTTTGACTTATGTCAATTGATGTGCGAATATAGCGTCGTTCATACACCCACAAAAAATGTACAACTTCAGAAACATTTAAGATAATTTAACATACTTTTTTCATCGATAAGTGAATATTTTTTTATTGCATTCGATAACCGAAGGTTTGAAAAGATTCTTTGAATTTTCTAAATTCAAAATTCATGGCTAGTATGATTTTTTCAAAATCGTTATCAAAAAAACTGCTATAACTCAGTTTATTTTTAAATGAAACGATCCTGTTTTCTTATGGGCAATAGAAAGAATATTGATATTTATGGTAATTTTTATCAATACGTCCTATACCTATCTCTTACAGTTTTTGAAAAAAATCGCAAAAATCGGATTTTACTTTGTAATTTTCATAGTTAATCAAGTAAACCTTGTATATGGTCTACAATTGTCAAGCTTCAATATTTTATTTAGTTTTTAGCTGGTTCGTTATCGAAAAAGCAGTAAATCAATAATATTTAATTATAGTTTATTATAGCTCAGTGAATTATGTAAATTAACTCAGTCTGCCATTGAATTTTGAACTTCTTGAATGCAAATGGTGAACAAATAGGACATTTCTTTTAAGTAATAGCACAATTTTATCGTATTTTTCAAAAATTTACTTGATTAAAAATGAAAATATTGTGCTAAAAATCTGATTTCTGCGATTATTTCAAAAACTGTAAGAAATAACAGGGTCATTCCATTCGAAAAAACTACTTTATAAACATTTTTTAATCATTTTCAAATAATCAAAGTGCCTTGCATTTTGACAGTTAATCCTAAAGACTTGAAAAGACTCTTTAAACTTTTGGCTATCAAATGCAAAAAGAATTATTCACTTACGGTAAAGAATTCAGATGATGTGATATTTTAAATGAACATCTGCAAATGAAAATTGGTATAAAAAAATTGACATACGTCAAAAACTATCACAGATAAGTCGTAAAAACTGTACTAAAAATGCTAAAAATGCAATAAAAATATGTGGTTACTATTTAAAGTTTTAAACTTGGCGCCAATTTTTTGTAGTTCTGGAGGCTCAGCCATTTTCAAAATAATTTTGTTAAACTTGGAATGGTCGACTTGTATCGTATACAAAATTTTAAAGCTCTACCTATATTAAAAGTTAAAGAGTTTCTAAAGTAGGTCCTAAAAGAATCACCGTGTATACAGAAGTCAACGTTTGCTATAAATACTTTGCACTTTTCTGCATACACGTGAATTTTTTTAGAATTATAGAATTTTTATAGACTTTTGTACGATTATTAGATTGTTTCTTAAATATATTTGCTGTACATTTTTCTGTGAGTGTATGCACGACGCTATTTTCTAAGAAACTGAGTACGTTATATCGACAATTTTGCCACAATTTCAAAAATGTAACAAAAAATTTGAGTTTTTATTTAAAAAAGCAAAACTTTGTTGGGTATTTTATTTTGGAACACTTTGTATACAAATCAAAATAATTTTAGAATGTGCCTTATTGTCAGCCCTATCGTTTAAAAAAAATTCAAATTGATAGCTTGCATAGAAAATACGTTATGGAGCATGCACACACCTTTGGGACAGCCTGTACCTAAAAACTCTGAAATATTTTGCAGGAGCCTTTTATTTAAAAATTTAAAATTTGTTATTTTTATCGCAAAGTTCCGCATTTTATTTTAGGCTGTTATTTGTTATTAATAATAATTAAAATATTGCCTTTGTTTGTATTGTAAAAATTTACTAAAAATAAATAAAATAGCCTTTATTGTTCCTTTTTCCCGGATAATTTCATTTCTTTAGAAATAGTACATGGCACTGCTCTGCATACACGTACATTTTTTTATTTAGAATTATAGAATTTTTATAGACTTTTGTACGATTATTAGGTTGTTTCTTAAATATATTAGCTGTTAGGTACATTTTTTGTGGGTGTATGCACGACGCTCTTTTCTGAGAAAGTGGGTGGGTGCGTTATATCGACAGTTTTGTCACGATTTCAAAAATGTAACAAAAAATTTGGGTATTCATTTAAAAAAACAAAACTTTGTTGGGTATTTTATTTTGGAACACTCTGTATACAAATCAAAATATTTTTAGAATCTACCTTATTGTCTGCCCTATCATTTAAAAAACACTCAAATTGATAGCTTGCATAGAAAAAAAGGTATGGAGCATGCACGCGTGTTTGAGTCACCCTGTATATAAAAACTCTGAAATATTTTGAAAGAACCTTTGATTTAACAATTTAAAAACTTTCTGTCGTTATTTTTATCGCAAAGTTCTTGGTTTGTTTTAAGCTGTTATTTGTTATTAATAATAATTAAAATTTTAACTTTGTATGCATTGTAAAAATTTACTGAAAATAAATAAAATACCCTTTATTGTTCCTTTTTGCCGGATAATTTCATTTCTTTAGAAATAGAATGAATCGTTTGTTTACTTTTTGCGCCTCTTTTTGAAGAGTTACATGTTCGTTGAGTGTTTATTCACCCTCTAAAGGAGCCATTATTTTCTCGCTCTTGTGCAACGTAATTCTTCAAACCGCAGTTGTATTCACTAACCGAAAAACAATCATTTACATAGGATGTTTCCCGATTTTTATAGTTTTTATCGTTATAAACAGGAAGGGCAAACACCATGAAAAAAACTCGATAAAAATTTAAATTGAGTTTCTTGATTGCGACTTTATCTGAACGGCATAGAACATAAATTTAAAACTTTAGGACCATACCGTAAAATAATATCTTCAATGCCTGCTACGAGATCTTAATATACAGAAAATACAGGTTACCTCCGTTCCAAGCCACTGATTTTCCACAGCGGAAGTAATCGGATTAAAGTTATTGTTTCATCTAAGGATATAGGAAGTTTACTATTGTCATATAATTAAAACATTAGCGCAAACACAATTCTTGAAATACTTGCTTTCAATTTGAGCATTTTAATTAAGACTGCACAGTTGTTGGAAGTATAAGATGACCCGAAGGTGCATTCCCAACTTAATATCAATTACTTAACGTGAACATAAAACGAGTGTTTTTGTTCACGTTTGTAATCATCTAAGTGAGAGACAAAGTTGAACATCATTCCAGCTATTAACTTTTATTAGTGCAGCTTTAGTTGAACTGCTCAAAAGTGATTTTAACTTTGACAATTTTACTTTCTAAAATTGGGACCAATCCGTTTGAACGACATAAATTGTATTGGAAAGTATTAAAAGACGATTGTACTTACTCGAGATTTGTTTTACGGACGTCAAAATCCAGAAAGTTTAGCTCAATTATTTCGTCAGTACTGCCAATAAAGGTGTAGAGCAGACAGTCAATGTTGGCAGGATAGGGTTTTGGAAAGTCGGGACTTTTGAAGGTACCCTTTTCTTTGCCGTATGTACCCGAGAAGACGATACACTCGCAACCTAAAACGAAAAAACTTGTAATAGATTGGTTTGTTTATATGTTATTAAACAATTTTGTCATAACAGTGAAAATGTGTGAACAATTATTCAGTGCAATAAGTTCATTAATCGTTTTTTCTTTCCAAAGCAAGCGCGATGTCTGACGGTGCAGACGCATCCGGGCAGGCTCTCTGCAAGAAATGTAAAAAGCAAACTAACAGTGGCCCCAAATGTATTACATGTGGAGCCAATTATCATACAAGTTGTGCTAAGCTTATAAAAAAAGCCAAGTTTATAAACGATAACGAAGTTAACTGTTGTGCTGTGTGTGATACCGGCGAAATTAGTGATTGCGAATCTCTTGCTCAAAGTGAAGATACGTTTAGCTCCCTCAGGAACGAAATCAAGTACCTCAAGACAATTATCGATCACAAAGATGTAATCATCAAGGAATTAGATGAAAAAATCCACCTTCTTAAAGTCAATGCAGCGCTCAGAGAGGTAATCGAAGGCCAACTTAAAAACGATCGCGATAATGGAAGAGAAGTTCGCGAAAAAGTGAATGCAGGTAAACAAGCCTGGCTTATCAACAGCGATGAACCTCCGAAAGTACCTTTCAACTTGCAACGTCCTGCGACGATGATGGATAAGGGTTTGCCAAATTCCATAAACCTGACAAAAAATAGGGACAGAACATTTCCTCCCACATTACAAGTAACAGTTCCTTCAACTTCCGGAGTCTCTACCGCTAATACCAACACAAAAACGCCGCAGAGTGATAAAGAGGACGGCTTCATTCTGGTCCAAAAAAAAAAAAAGAAGGCATCCGCGTCTACCAAAGTGGCCCCACAGAGCTTACAAGCAACTAAACCGATCTCGGGAGCTTCTAGAAAAAAACCAATGATTGGCTCATCAGCCAGTACTGTTTTAAAAAGCGTTCCTAAATCAGCTCATCTTCACTTGTCTAGATTAGATCCGGACACCAAGGTCGAGAATATCCTGGACTATATCAAGCCCCATGTGTCCAAAGCAAACTGCGAAAGACTACAATCGAAAAATCCAACCCTATACTCGTCATTCAAGCTATCTGTGCCACTAGGAGAACTTGAGCAAGTCATGAATTCTTCCATCTGGCCCTGTGGAGTTACTATAAATCGTTTTTTCTTCAGGCGCCCCCAAAACAACAATCCACCAAACCAGAGTGTAGTGGCGTAACTGTGTTAAATTTATATCACCTTAATATTCAAAGCTTAAAAAACAAAATTTTAGATCTAGAAGCCTTTTTGCTGTCCGATGGCCCTTTTGAAGTACTATGTATCAATGAGCATTGGATGACGGCTAATGAAATCGAGGTTCTTAAATTAGGAAATTATTGTACAGTTTCTAGCTTTTGCAGAACTTTGCGCTATCATGGTGGAGTAAGTATTTTTGTTCATAATTCCATGACTCATTGCAAATCTTTGAGTTTTGATAGTATTGAGTTTGATTTTGAAGTTTCTGGATGTTTATTAAATGACAACTTAAATGTAGTTACATTGTATCGTTCACCTTCGGGGAATTTTGATGTTTTTCTGAAAAAATTAAATTTAATGCTTTCGTCTTTAACCAAAACCAATAATAAAATTATTGTAACAGGCGATTTCAATGTGAAATTTGGCACTTCGGATAAGCTTGCTGTTGCTTTGGTTAATACTTTTCTTTCATATGGTTTATACTCAACTGTTTTTACTCCAACTCGAGGAAATTCCTGCCTAGATAACATTTTCACTAACTTTCAAATCAATGATTATCAAGTAACAACTCATGATCCAGGATTATCTGATCATTGTGGTGTATGTATGAGTGTCTTTGTTCCTACTTTGTCTCTAGTGGCAAATGAAAGTTCTAATACCAAATATAGACCTATAACTGCTTTAGGATTATTCCACCTATATAACTTTATTGAAAATATCAACTGGGATTTTATCAACAATACTAACAATGATGTTGAAGACTTATTTACTCAATTTAACAGTATTCTAGTACATTATGTATCTATTTGTTTTCCTGAAAAAATTTTATCCACTCGAGCATCAAAAAATTGGTTTAATGACAATTTGCGATCTTTACGTAACATGCAAACTCTGCTTTTTCAACTTCAAAACAAACAGATTATTGATAAAGAGGTTTACACTGATTTCAGAAAATTCTATCGCAGTGAAATTGCAAAAGCTATAGTTAAATTTCATGATAACATGATCAACAACGTCCCTAACAAACAAAAAGCATTGTGGGATATTGTCAACACAAAGAGAAAAAATTCTGTTAAATTGCCTACGAATCTGTCGCCTGACACTATCAATAACTATTTCACTAACATTGCTGCCAATACAATTAACGCGTTACCCAAAACATCAAATATTTTAACATCGTTTGAAACTAACTCTCGATTTTCTTTCTATGAAGTTACTTATAATGAAGTTAGGGATGCCATTAATCATTTGAAGAAATCTAATAGTTGTGATGCCTACAATATTAGTTCAAAAATTCTAAAATCGTTAGTAAATCTTATAGTTATTCCTTTGACTAAAATCATTAATAGGTGTATTAGAGAAAGTATATTTCCAGCAGTTCTAAAAACTTCCAAAGTTGTACCGGTTTTTAAGAAAGGAGATCCGAATGACATCAGTAATTATAGACCTATTTCTCTAGTGCCTATCTTAGCAAAGGTTTTTGAGTTTATTTTAAAAAAGCAAATCAACTCGTATTTTGAGAATAATAGTCTCTACTCGCAGTTCCAATTTGGTTTTAGATGCAATCACTCAACATCCCTAGCTATTAACTACCTTAGTGAAAAAATTTTGTCTAGTTTTGAAAATAAGGAAAATACCTATGTTTGCTGTTTGGACTTAACAAAAGCATTTGATTGTGTTGAGCATGGTATATTGTTACAAAAATTAAAATCATATGGATTCTGTGTCAGAAGTATTAGTTTGATGAATTCATACTTAATAAATAGATGTCAGTTCGTTTCTGCTCACAATATTAATTCCAATAAAATGGAAATTAAATTTGGTGTACCGCAAGGATCGGTCCTAGGACCGACTCTATTTCTCATCTTTATAAATGACCTGCCACTTTCTATTAAAGATACTAATTTCTTACTGTTTGCTGACGACACCACTATCTATGGCGCTTTTGATTTAAAAGAGGCTCTGGATCACATAAAAACTTGTGTTGAAACCAAAATTAAAGACTGGTTTATTGGTAACAAACTTACCGTTAATTGTGCCAAAACTCAAGAAATTATTTTTTCCTTAAACAAATCATTTATTACCCCTTCTTATATTAAGCTGTTAGGTGTTTTTCTGGATTGTGGATTGACTTGGGAAACTCATTGCGACTACTTAGTTACTAAACTTTCTAAAAAATTGTTCTTGTTTAGGCAGTTGGTATCTACCTTATCGACTAAAACTTTATTATCAGTTTATCATGCCATATTTCACAGTGTTCTTTCATATGCCATCCTTGCTTGGGGTCATTCGCCACATACAGCTAAATTATTCAAAATACAAAGAAAATGTATCAGAATTATTGCTGGCTGTCACTATCAGAGTGACTGTCGTCAATATTTCAGAAACTTCAAAATTTTAACGGTTCCCTGCACTTATATTTTGCAATGTCTTCTATATACTCATCAAAACTTAAACAAATATGATTCGTTTGATCATACATACTCCACCAGATTCCGGCATTTACTCAGACCAAATTTTCTGCGATTATCACGTACTAGAAACAGCACAAGTTATTACTGTATTAAATTATTTAACATGTTACCTGACACCTATAAAAACCTCGAGTTCAAGGCTTTTAAAAACTGTGTTAAATCTTTCCTGCTACAAGAGGTATTTTACTCTGTTGATGAATTCAGTAATTATTTTTGTAAAATGTCATCTTAACTAAGTTTTCTTATATAATTATTATTATCTGCTTTTGTTAAAGTGTATTTTCTTGTTTTCTCTTCTTTTCTTGGTGACGTATGTAAGATACTTTGTATTTATAACATCAATAAAACATTAACCATTAACCATTAACCAAGTCAACAAATTAATACTAAATATAAAGTTTTATGATATATTAGCTGTTTCAAAACTATAAAAACGCCAAGTTCGAATTTTACCAAATGATTTTTTTTAATAACTTTGATTAAAATGTAAGATAGTTATTAATGAACTCTCATCGAAAGTATAAATTACATTAGCTATTATTTTCTCGACATGCTTGAATAATTTATAAGAGTTGATTTTGAGAGAAATTACGACGTTGCCGTTTTTATAGTTTTGAAACAGCTAATATACAGTCTATTCTGTCTGAACCTCACATTAGAACTACTACTACAACTACGTTATAGAATAATAATTACTAGTATATTATTATAGGAGTTTTTTAAGACGTCCTATTGTGGCACGAATCAAAAATATTTTCCTGATATATGTCCTTAAATATAATTAATATTTTTCAAATTAAATTTAAAAAATGAGAGTAACAGTTCTTTAACTTTAAAATCCGTCAATATTTTTTCGAATTTCATAATTTTTACTCACCGAACTACTTTATCGCCCGGTATTTCAGTGGTTGGTTAAAATCTTTGGTAACTAACCGATGGTAAATCTTAGCCAAGATTTTAACTTTGAATGCGTATCTCAGTGCTTTAATGAAAATTGGGTTAAATTCCTAGCTTTTGGCAACACCGCGCGCTAGGATTTTAAATGCGCAAGCGTTGTTAGCGTTGAAAAGTAGGAATTTGTTTTTGAATTCTTGGTGATTTTTTTTATTGTTCCTTAAAATGCAATAGGCATCTACAGCATTCATGCTTCGTATAAATTAATTACCGTGCCATTAAAACACCCGCAAGAACGAGTCGCAGAAAATGGCAAAACGACGTGAAATCTCGGAAAAATATTATGTTAGAAAAACAAAGACACAGCGTATGAGTATGACTAACCTTGAAAACAGTTGGTAACCAGACACATTTCCTTCGTTAAAGATTTTAACTTTGGGTAAATCATAACTAAGCACTGAAATACGCCAAACCAACAAATAAATTGGCAAGCAGAATATTTTTAGTTTAACCATCAACTGAAATGCCGAGCCTAGCCCTGAAAAAAAGTTAGTAACCTCACAGATTTCCTTCGTTAAAGTTTTTAAACTTGGTTGAATGATAGCCAAGCACTGAAATACGTGAAACTAGGAAACAAATTGGTAACCAAAATATTTTTGGTTTAACCGTTAACTGAAATACCGGGCGTAACCCTAAAAAAAGTTGGTAACCAGACACTTATCTTTGGGTAAAGATTTTAACCTTGGGTAAATCATAACCAAGCACTGAAATACGCCAAACCAAGAAATAAATTGGTAAGCGGAATATTTTTAGCTTAACCATCAACTGAAATACCGGCCGTAACCCTGAAAAATGTTGGTAACCAGACACATTTCCTTCGCTAAAGATTTTAACTTTGGGTAAATTATAACCAAGCACTGAAATACGCCAAACCAAAAAGTAAATTGGTAACCAGAATATTTTTAGTTTAACCATCAACTGAAATACCGGGCCTAACCCTGAAAAAAGGTTGGTAACCTCACAGATTTCCTTCGTTAAAGATTTTAAACTTGGTTGAATCATAGCCAAGCACTAAAATACGTGAAACTAGGAAACAAATTGGTAACCAAATTATTTTTGGTTTAACCGTTAACTGAAATACCGGGCGTAAGCCTGAAAACAGTTGGTAACCAGACACTTTTCTTTGGGTAAAGACTTTAACCTTGGGTAAATCATAACCAAGCACTGAAATACGCCAAACCAAGAAATAAATTGGTAACCAGAATATTTTTAGTTTAACCATCAACTGAAATACCGGGCGTAACCCTAAAAAATGTTGGTAACCAGACACATTTCCTTCGGTAAAGACTTTAACCTTGGGTAAATCATAACCAAGCAGAGATACGCCAAACCAAGAATTAAATTGGTAAACAGAATATTTTTAGCTTGACCATCAACTGAAATACCGGCCGTAACCCTGAAAAAAGTTAGTAACCAGACACATTTCCTTCGGTAAAGATTTTAACCTTGGGTAAATCATAACCAAGCACTGAAATACGCCAAACCAAGAAATAACCAGTTTAATTTAAGTTTAGTTTAACCATCAACTGAAACACCGGCTGTTAATGAGGATAGTTGTTTCTAATGCTATTGTTGCCAAACCAACCATCTGAGTTGAAAGAAATATTGATGGACTGAGGAATTGTAGTTAGGGTTAGGCCTAAAAAATTTATTGCCTTGGTTCGATTACAAATACAGTCCGTATCACTGAATAATTTCCGATAAAAGTAAGGGCAAGACAATTAAATGGTGAAACGGTTTATTCGCAATCGTTAGCAATTTATTTTTTATTTCACTAAAGCCCATAACATTGCAATTAAAAAAACATTTTAAGTATAATACAGGTAGTATTCGTGAACATAACTAGCTTACATATTGGTCTAGATGGTTTGATGGTTTTAAATTATCAATGAATTATTATCAATAGATAACCACTAATAAGTACGTACCAAAGAACCAAACAACAGGAATAACCACACCATTTACGCAAAATAAATAGAAAACACCAACCTATTTAGTGAAAACGAATCATGTCTGCCTTCTTCTGGTACGACTATCTAATTTTCTTCATAGTACTAGCTATCAGTTCCTGCACCGGAATTTATTATGGCTGCTTCGGAACCAAGCAAAAAACAATCAAAGAGTACCTTTTGGGAGGCAAAAACATGGCTACTTGGCCGATCGGAATTTCGGTAGCTGTAAGGTAGTCAAAAATTTCTAGTCTCAGTTCAGAATCGAATTTTCGAAATTTTAGCCACTTTTCTGCAATTACCATAATGGGGGCACCGTCCGATATTTACAAATTTGGGGCATATTACACCTACAGTACGATCGGTATGGCACTGCTGGGACTGATTTCAATTTTTGTCTTTTTCCCCGTTTTTTTCAAACTGCAAGTTACCACCATTTATGAATATTTGGAAAAACGCTTCGATCACAAAACCAAAGTTTTCGCGTCATTTTTGTTTATTGTGGGGGAGGTTGTTATCGTTTCGGTTAGCATTTATGCACCGTCTTTGGCACTTTCAGCAGGTAATTATTTATTTGAAAAATTTTCACTAAAAATCTTTTTTTATTCTAGTTACTGGGATTCATGTTTATTACATAATTATTTGTGTGTTTGGCATTTGTATTTTCTATACTACAATCGGAGGCCTAAAAACCGTCGTTTGGACTGATATTTTCCAAAGTGGAGTTATTCTCTTATCTATGTTTATAATTTGTGTAATCGGTCTAAATACCACTGGAAATTTTTCAACGCTGTGGAAAACAGCACTCGACGGTGGAAGACTCGATATCTTGAAGTAAATTTCTTTTGGAAATTGTTTAAAATTCTGGTTTCCAGTTTTGATGTAGATCCAACACTTCGTGATAGTTTTTGGACATTTGTGATTGGTTTTACGTTTCATTGTACATATTATGTAAGTCTTTCACAATCTGGAGTTCAAAAGTACTTGGCACTAGCGACTTTTCGTGACTGTATTTGGTAAGCAAAGCAAACTTTATAAAATCAAACAAAAATCGATAAGAAAAATCTAAACTTATTGTGTTACTTTTTTATGTATTTTTTATTAAGGGCAGTGGTATTTTATGTGATAACAATGGAAATAGTGGAACTATTTTGCGTTTTTCTGGGTTTGCTGGCGTACGGACATTATGCAAATTGTGATCCTTTCACTACTGGAAAAATACAACGCCATGAGCAGTTACTGCCTTATTACGTTACGGAAATTGCTGGACATATTCCAGGAGTTACCGGATTTACTTTAGTTGGATTGTTCTGTGCAACAATGAGGTAAATACAATGAAGCAAACATACTGTACCTAAAAAAAGTTCTTGTTATTATATAATTTCACTCATAAAAACATGAATAAAAATCTAGAAATAAAAAACATTGTGTAAGTATCTACTGTTTTAGTACGATATCTTCAAGTCTGAACGCCATCTCTGGTGTCGTTTACAAAGATTGCCTTTCGCGATTTTTGAAAAAGGATATTACAGAAAAAGCGTCTGGCAGAATTTTGAGAGTGATCGTTGTAATTACTGGTATCCTGAGCATGCTTTTAATATTTGTTTTGCAACACTTGGGTGATATTCTTCCTGTCGCAGTCAGTGGTGCTTCCATAGGCTCCGGACCAATATTAGGAGTATTTTTTCTAGGTTTTCTTTTCCCACAAGCTAACGCCAAGGTAAAACGTCACAAGATATAAATTATTTTAAATAATAACTTTAGGGTGCCTTTTACGGAGCTATTGTTTCATTTGTATTCCAAACCTTCGTACTCATTGTCTCAAAAATGTATCGGTACAAAAAAATCATTGTGGATGTTACTTTACCATTTTCTGTAAGCGGATGTTGGACCAATGGTTCTCTGGCGAGTAACAGTACACTTTCTAATGGTTTCAGTTCGCCCAACAACGTTACAATAAATTCGGAGTGTGTGATTAACTGATTATTGTAAATTGTTTACAAAACTCTTAATGATAATTTTGGTTTTAGGTTCAAACCATTTTTTATATTCAGGTTATCACATTATTACAACTGCATGTTAGGGCTTATTGTTACGGTAATCGTGGGATTAATTATCAGTTATTTAACAAACAAAAATGATCCCCCAGTTGATAAAGAATTAATTAGTCCTGTAGTTCGTCGTTTTGTGAAGAAAGACAACAAACCTGAAATTGATAGTCGAGAGCTGAAAGCTCTAATGACTAAAGAATACAATACACAAGGACTTGAAAAATGAAATTTTTATTGATTCTCTGAATATCACATTATAATAATTTATTATGAACAATTAACAAATACATATGCACACACAATAATTTTTGATAATAAAGTTTTGTAAAATCAAATGATGGAAACATTATTTTTATTTTCTCTATACACCTCTTCTAATTTTTTTAGTACCTAACAATTTTATTTTGAAACTTTCCGTTAATTTGTAGTTTGTTTTTATTATTTGTTTTTACGTTTTTTACCATAGTATTTTTCGTGTTATCAGTCAAAAATATGATTATCCTTGATTTTTATCTTTACCCATTCCTAACATTACCTAAAATCAAATTTAATAAAAAATAATAATTTTTACCTCCTTAATAATCCTTAGAAATCAAAAAAAAAATAAGGGAATGCCTCTAGAATGCCACAGTGCCTACACAAATAGTCCGAATCACTCGATTAAAACAACTTTGTCGAAGTTCACCTTATTTTTTTAGTAGTATTTTTTTGTTATTTACATATCCCGACAAAAATTTGAAATGGTTATTATAAAAATCAATTAAAACAAAAGAAATCGGTTTTATATTTTTACTTTGAACAATTAATAAACAATACAAACAATGCCCCTTTGAACTTTAAGAACATGTCATATTTACACTATATTTAATTTTTTTGCATTTTTTGGCAATTTATTATTGGTTTTACATTTCATTTGACGAATTACGTGAGCCTTTCCCAATCTGAAGTTCAAAAATCTTTAGCATTATCAAACGTTCGTGATTGGGTTTGGTAAGTAAAGCAAATTATAAAATCAAATCAAAATTGACATACGAGTATTATTGAAAATCTATTGTTATCTTTTGTTATTTTTATTTTTGTCTTAAATTATTTTTGACACTCTTTTACTCGTTTCGCTTCTATTTTTACGATATAGCAATTCAGGATGTTTCGTTTAAACTCCACATTAGAAGTATTGGTAGTTCTATTAACGATAGTCATCTGAAAATTTGTATACGACCATAATCTCGTAGGTCCTGCTTAATAAAAATATCTTCAAAATTATGGCAGTTTCAGTTATACCGGAAGTCGCTATCAACTTTCTTATTTAAGTGAAAAGCTGTATTTTTAATGCGTTTTTGGATTACCACAGTTATTTTAAGGTAGTTTTTATAAGCTTTTCCTCTACCTAAATTTAGCCGTTTTCGAAATATTTAGGGTTTTTGATTTTTCGTTTGGATTTGCATCTTCCAGTTCAAAAATCGATAACTCTGCCATTTCTAAAAATTTTGAAATGTTTTTCAGCTCATTTGAAAGAGGAAGCCAAGATCTTTCTTTTTGGTGTTTTCAAGTTTCTAAAAAAAATAACACACCACAAATGTGTAAAGTTTTCAGAACTTTAAGTACCGATAACTCAATTTTTTCAAATAAATTGCCACAAGTTTCATTTCATTAAATCGTAGAGAATTTAATTCTGCATCGATCTGTATCAGCATTTCTTATACTTATGTGTGATAGTTTTTAAGTTACAATAACTTTTTGTTGGGATTGACAAATTTATTAGCCATAGGCGTTTTCTCATAGATTGCTATGGAAACAAGAGAAAAAATCTGAGAAATTAAAGTTTTTTAAACCAACATTCAAGGAATTTATTTTGTTTTCACAAGACGAACCAGACCACACAATCGTGACCAGAGTTTGTTGTTTGTTTAATCAGAAATGATTTTAGGGCAAACTATGCAAAAATAGCTGTGATTATTAAGAAATTTTTAATAATGTCAAAAAAAAACAACATAACTTGAAAATTATCACAGATAAGTATAGGGAATGCTAATACACATCGATGCAGAAAAAAATTCTCCTCCGTCTAGTAAAATAAAAATTGGGACACCCCATTTGAAAAAATTAACTTATGGGTAGATACATCTGTGCTTAACTTAACCTTAAAATTTTTGGATTCATTAATTTTTTTTCCAATTTTAAACACACTGGAAAACAGATATAGGCTTTCTCTTTTAATTCTCCAAATATGATATTGAAATCTCTAAAACTAAGATAGGTGCTAATCGAAAAATTTTAAAAAAACTTTAAAAATTTTGAAAACGGCTTAATTTAGTTATGGGTAAAGGTAATAAAACTCCCTTTAAAATAACTCGAGGTATCTAGAAACACAGTAAAGTACGTATCTTTCCATTTAAAATAAGAAACTTAATACCGACATCCGGTATAACGGGAAGTGCCGCCATGTTGCAAATATTTTTATTTAACAAAGCTCAACGGGTTGTGGCTGTATACCAATTTTCAGATAATTATCATTATCACACCTTTCAATACTTTAAAGTGGGGTTTAGATGAAACACTTTGTATAATTTTTACGTCACACTTAAGGACTACTGTAAAAATTTCATTAATTTATTAGCACTTCCTGATATAGGAAGTTTAAAAAAATTAAATTAAATTAAGGACTGCTATACCGAGTGTTTTGTCCGCTAGAAAGCTTACTTTAGTAAGTATACCTATTTACATAATTTGAAAATAATCTAATTTCAAACAATCTACTTTCAAATTTTGAGCTTAGAGAAAACCCTTCCAATTAAAAAAAATTAGGGAAAAAATGTAATAGTAAACTTTAGCGGGTGAAAAATTAAAGAGCTTTTAATTTGAAAAAAACTTATGTCTTAATTTTAGCACAATCAAAGAACTAAAATCTATACTGAATTTCTTCAATTTGCATTTTGTCGTAACTTTTGTTTATTTATCATTTTATTTATTTTCCAAACAAAATATTACATTGTTCTTAATATGTTGTTGTATAGTTTATGGTGTCTTTTAGTCATTATCTAAATATCATGACAGTCCAACATAAAATACATTTGTAAAATATCAGCAAAATTGGGATTTTCGTCAAAAACTCGTCTAATAGACTTCATCAATAAATCTGTTTTATTCTTCGACACTGTCAAAGTTTCCGGTTTTTTTCCTGTCTAAGATAGTTTTGACAACTGTTTGGCATTTCTCAATACGAAACGTACGTCAGATTATTCTTAAAAGATTTAAGGGAATTTTAAGCCTTGTTGAATCTAATTCGAAGAATAAAATGTTGTGTATTCAACTCGTTTTCGTGTAAATCGGTTCATTTATTTCACCTCGTGAATGATAATCCACTGGTGAAGTAAATCGTCCGAATAAAAAACTATTTTTACACTGTATTAGAAGTTTGTGTCAAATCCGCATTCCGATCACGTAATGTCTGTCCACTTAGTCTAAGCAGTGGCAAAGTTCACCTAAACGCTCATTTGGACTAATTGAAGCTGTAAATAGTGTCCAACATTTTACCGGAGGTGACCCCAGCACCTGGGCTCCAAGTGGATGCAGCTGTGTCGATGCTGTTAATCCTCGGATTTAGTTCAGCTTAAAACACTCACACTAAACTTTACCAATATCGGTTCTTCACACTCGCTGCTGTTTAATGCTTATGAAACACTCGAACCGACATTATCGTAGCAGACGACATTATATTTTATGGTATCGGAGCTTTCGTGATTTATCGATTTCGGTTTCCGTATAAGCAAAACTAATGACTGAACGGCTCTTGCCTTATTCGAGAAATTAAGTACTTGGTTCAAATGCTATCGTAAATGACTGCAGAAATGAGGAAACGTCTGACGATTTACGAATTTGATTTGTTACGGCTAATGTGTAAACTTGGCTAGTTTGTAAACTAGCCAAGCCGTTGGCTATTTTGATAGAAAACGGCTAGTATGTAAACTAGCTAAAGTTCTAGGCTAATTTACTTAAAAGATAGAATAGAAATTTATATTCGCATTTTAATAATTGTAAGTCTAAGTGGTCAAAAGGTTGGTAAGTTGGTTGGTTTATAAACAATATAAAACACCCAATGTTTCAATTATTTTAAACAAAAATCAAAACATTTTATAACCTCAATTTATTTATATAAGTTAGCTTGTGATTTTGTTAGTTAGTCAACTAGCTAAAAACTTGTATATTTTGTGTTACTAGATAGTATGGTTTTAATATTAACCAGAGAAAGTCTTGGAAAATTTAAACTATCCAACTATTTTATCTGTCAAGTAAATTAGCCAAGTTTTTTGGCTAGTTTGTAAACTAGCCGCACTTTTAGTTGAAACTGCGTTTTCTATTAAAATAACCAATAGTTTGGCTAGTTTACAAACCAGCCAAGTTTACACAGTAGCCGTAACAGATTTGTTCAAGCAAAAGTATAAGTTGTCCTGGCGCATCCACCATTTTTGCACCAACGAAGCAAAGTATAAAAAATTAACAGAAACTTAAAAAATCTACTTTTTCGGCTCAAAATAAAGCTGTTTAACCTAACTTACCTCTATAACAAGTTGCACTGTTCAAAAGTTAGAGGGCGCCAAAGTTCAAAAATTAATTTTGTTTTTCTTTAATATCTTCTTAATGAAACAATCTATTTTTATAGAATTTTAATTCAAGTAATTTACTATTTAAAAACACATTTGAGGACTTATTTCTGTTAAATGATTCCGAATGGGTAAATTTTCTATTTATTTATTGATACATTCAGGCTGTCCCAACGATCCAAAAAAGCTCCATAACTAATTTATTATTAGAAATCTTGACATTTTCTTTTTAATTATTGCGGTATATATACAAGGTGTCCCAATATTAAAAAACACTAAAGTTATGATTTTTCAAATAGAACATCCTAAATTTTGTTGTATTTTTGGACGTACCTTTTAATACTGATTTTAATCTAAATTTGTATTGGTCAATTTTCTTAGTTTTTGAAAGAATTTGATGATTTTTTGACAAAAACACGCTTTTTTAAAAATGTATTACATAAAATCGAAGAATCGTAGAAAAGTAGAACATTTACCACTTTAAAGAAAAAAGTTCAAACTTAAATCTATTCCAATTGTTTAGCGCATTGGAGTTAGAAACATAGAAAAATTAAGAAGTCTGTTAAAAGTTAAATAACTTGAAAAAATTAAATGGAACACCCTATTTTTCTTTTTGCTTCTCAGAGATTATAAAATTGTAAATCTAAAAACATAAAGTTTCAAACGCTTCAGGTTAACAACGAAAAAGATATTTTAAATCGACCGATAACAAATTAGTCTAGAAACATCAATGTTAAAAGTACATCCAAAACGGCAACTAAATACAGGGTGATTTTTTTAAGGTCTACATTATAAACAAAAATTGGCAACTAACACATATACACATATATGTAAAGCTATGATAAAATTTTTAATTGCAAGGATTTATCTAAGATATCACAGCCCTTGAACCCTTTGCGATAAAAGAATATTTTTTTGCATTCGATAACCGAAGGTTTCAGAAGTTTTCTAGAATTTCCGAAATTGCCAACTGTCAAAATTCATGGCTAGTTTGATTTTTTTTAAATTTCTAAAAAACAGAGTCATTCTATTTGAAAAAAACTGTTTCATTATCTTTTTTTAATCCTTTTCAAAAAGTCATAGTAGCCTTGCAATTTGACAGACAGTTAACAATCCTAAAGACTTGAGAAGACTCTTTGAGCCTTTGGCTATAAAATGAAAAAATATTATTTACTTATTGTAAGGAGTACACAAGCTGTAATATTTTAAATAAACTCCTGCAAAAGAAATTTTGTATAAAAAATTACTATTTAAAATTTCAATGTTGGCGCCATTTTCTCACAGTTCCGAAAATTGAACCATTTTGAAAATAATTTAGTTAAACTCAGAATGGTCGTTTTAAATTGTATACAAAATTTTAAAGCTCTAGCTATATAGGGAGTTAAAAAGTATTTAATGTGGTCCCTAAAAGAATCAGCCTATATAGGTTGTTTGTATTGTAGCTAATTTTGGAAACAGCCTGTATATCTGAAAGTAATTTCAGATAAGTTAGAGAGTACAGCTTTCGTTAAAAAACATTTAAATATTACTAATAGATTTTTCTACATCGCTGGGATCCGGTATTTTTTGAGTTAGAATAATTGTTCGTAATTATGGACAAATCCTGCATTCGTTCATATTTTCCAGTCGTTACTCAGCCCCTTCTTATACAAAACCAATCTCGCTTTAAACGCAATCGCTCCACTTTCCACACTTCATTCATAAAATATTGATCCCGTTCTAAAATCGAATCTCGCGATATCTAGCACAAAGTTATTTTTGTAAAAAGTTTTGACTCTTTCTTACATGCCAGTGAAGTTACACGGATTAAACTGTTTAAATTCCAGCGACAATGTTTGGCTCTTGACGTACACATGTAAGCTTTGAAGTGATTATCTCTATAGTTCGTAAAATAAACTCTTAAAGCCACATCAAACTTTATGAACTTGAGTTTTATAGCCAAACTTTCATAGAGCTCAGAATTAGTTTCAGCAATCAATTTTAGACACAGGTGCTATCTATAGACCATGAACTCCATCACTTGCAAGTTTTATATCTTTCGCTACTAACTGATGACTTGTTTATTTACGATAAAATTTATTATTATTCTCGCTTAATCACTTAATCTTATTCTGAACGATAAAGCAACTGTTAGACTTTAGCGTCTCCTACCTACTTAAATTAATAGTTCTCTAGCGGCAGTCTTTAGAAGCGCTGCTTTGTTCCCACTGAAAGTTTGCTATTATTCGCGGCAATGGCCTGAAAACTACTGTCTTCACGTATACTTCGGCAAGACAAAAACTTTTTTTTTGTATTACATCTATCTACCATTGTACCTTTAAGGGTATAATAAGTCTGTCAGACTTTGGTTTTTAATTTTTAGCAGTAATCCCTAAACCAATTAAAAAAAAACTTTAGGGATACGTAGAAAGCTAGAAAGGCATCCTAAATGAGATCTAAAAAATAATAGCTCGCTATTAAAAAAATCACTATTATGACGTCATACTTTTTTGGGACACTTTGTATAATCAAAAATATTTTCCTTAAATATGTCCTAGAGTATGAATAACGACTACAAAATATCAAAAGTCCAGCTTTATTAATAACTGAGCAACAGAAGACGGGAGCTAAGGTGGGCCACCTGTATATGATGAACAGAACGTTTATTCTTTACCTTCAACTTCAAAAGTCGGTAACTTTGTCATTTTTTAATGTCGTTTTTAAGCATTTAAAAGTAAAAGCTTGGGCTTTTCCTTGATGGAGTTTAGTCGGAACAGCCTGTATTTAATTATACAGGGTGAATCTTTTAGGTTCTACATTAGAAACTTTTCAACTCCTAATAAAACTTTTTAAATTTTTTTATACTGTCAAAATCGAGTATTCTGTGTTTAACTAAATTATTTTCAAAATGGCTAAACTTTCACAACTACAAAAAATTGGCACCAAGTTTGAAAATTATTTAAATTTACCCAAGTTGTTGGTACTTATCTGTCTAGTTATTGACATATGTCAATTTTTTTGTTAAAATTTTTATTTGCAAGGATTCATCTAAGTTATCACAGCCCTTCAACCCTTTGCGATAAATTGATAATTTTTTTACATTCGATTACCGAAGATTTGAGAAACCTTCTAAAATTTTCGAAATTGTCAAGTGTCAAAATTTATGACTATCATGATTTTTTTTAAATGGTTTCCAAAAAACTACTATAACTTAGTTTTTTTTAGATAAAACGACCTTATTTTCTTAACGATAACGGAAAGAATATCAATATTTATGGTGACTTTTATCAATGCGTCCTATACCTATCTCTTTCTGTTTTTGGAAAAAATCACAAAAAACAAATTTTATTACATAGTTATCATTGTTAATCAGGTAGACCTTGCAAAATAAGTCAACAATTGTCAAACTTCAACATTATATCTAGTTTTTAGTTGGTTCGTTATCGAATAAGCAGCAAAACAATAACATTTAATTATGATTTATGCTAAGTTAGAGAATTATGTTAAGTGACTCAGTCCGTTTGCCATTGAATTTTGAACTTTTTGAGTGAAAATGGTGGACAAATCTAACATTTCATTTAATCAATGGCACACTTTTATGGTATTATTTGAAAGTTTAATCCTTAAAAAATGAAAATAATGAGCCAGAATTCTGTTTTTTGCGATTATTTTCAAAACTGTAAGAGATGGGAATAGATGAGGTTAATAAAAGTTTGCAAAACAAAGATGTTCTTTTGATCGCAATTGCAAAAACAGGGTTATTCCATTTGAAAAAAGTGTGCTATAATCATTTTTTAATCATCATTTTCAAAAAAATCATAGTAGCCTAGAAATTTGACAGTTGAGAGTCCTGAAAATTTCTCGGGGTTCCGGAAGTTCAGCCATCTTGAAAATAATTTAACTTTAGATTCAAAATGGTCAATTTAGATCGTATACAAAATTTTAAAGCTCTACTTACTGTATTAGAAGTTAAAAAGTTTGTAATGTTAGCCCTAAAAGAATCAGCCTGTATACCTTTGTAATTAATCCATAAAATAAAATTAACAAACAAAAATTATTGAATTAGATAAATCGTCTATCTAGCTTTATTCAACTTATTCACGACTTGCTATCTGAAAGGCAACAATTTACTTTTTATCTTGGGGACATTCAGTTTAATCTCAGTTTCCACAAACAGAATAGCTCGAGAAATTCTTCTAGTTTTCGTTTTGCTAGCAATTAAGTAGATAAATTTGATAAAAATAAGTGCTGGACTAATGTTGTTTATTAACAATTTGTTCTTTTTTTTGCATAAAGTACGGCATAATTTAGACGTGTGCAAACACCTTAATAAGAATTTGTTTTACGTGTAATTAAATTCTCTCACTCATTCCATTTGGTTCGGCTGCTGGGAAAACTGTTCCTTTAAATTGAAACTAAGTAAAGTTGTAAGCTTCGGTATTAAAGCAAAGCATGCGGGAACTTAACATTTAATATAATGAAGATAATTGTAGGAATGGTGTTGAGTTAATGACGCTTGCATGTTAAGCGACTCAAATTGCATTAACTATTATTATCAAGTTCTATAATTCGAGTTTCAGTTGTCAGATGCGTACGCTGTCCCACATATGACAAAGAGAGATTAAATGTGTCGTCTGTCTTGCCAAGTATTTACCCAAATTTATTAGGAACTCGTCCGTAGGAATTTTTGTCTGTTAAGTTCTCCAACTTCTCGGCTGTCTGATATGAGGATCCTTTGCTAAGTTTAAATCTTTTTTACGAGATTAGATACAAATACACAAAACTTTGTCCCGTCTCAATTAAGTATTTAATACAGGGTGACCCAAGGTTGTGTTTATAACTTTTTTGCTATTTAAAATACTGGTATGCCGTTTTTATTGTCAGGTAGTTTGATTAAAAGTACACAAAATAAAAATATTTTATGATACAGGGTGTTGTATACAGGGTGGTGAACCAAAGTTATATTTTTTTATGGAACTCCTATATATCGTTGCATAGTTAGATTCTACACAAAAAAATTATGTAACTTTGTTTACATTATTATAAGTCTTTTTATTTTCGTTTTGAAACTATTCAAGTTTTTGTTATAAAAAAAAAACAATTTTTGAAAAATTACTACAAAGTCACTAATGAATATTTTTCGACAAGTTTGTTACAGAAAAACTCAGAATATCTTGCAGTTTTAGCAAATACTCGACTTTTACTTGAAACAGGCAAGTAATATACAGGCTGTTCCAAAACGGAAAAAGGTGAATAACTCATTCTTTCAAATGGAGGAACACCATGTATTTTTTACACGTATCGAGAGCATTTTGCATAAGCTTTGTAATGGTATAGGGTCTGCATAAAAAAAGTTAAGACATTTTTCGAGATTTTTAAAAAAAATATTTTATTACAAGGAAATTTGTTATCCTAGAAAGTGATAAATGATAATTTATTTTTTGATATGTACTAATGTGACTAATTACATTTCTAATTTAATTATAACTTGATACATAAAGGAATTTTACTCACCAAGAATTAATAATAAGATAAATAAAAAAGTAAAAAAATTTTTTAAGCACTTTAAAAAATATTTTTAATTTACTATACAAACCTCATTTCGTTATGAAAATTATAAAAATGCTATCGATACGTGTAAAGAAATACATGGTGTTCCATTTGAAGAAAATTTGCTATTTAACACACCCTGTACATTACATGTGTTTTAAGTAAAAGACGACTATTGCTAAAACTACAAGATATTCTGAGTTTTTCTGTTACAAATTTATCGGAAAATAATCGTAAGTGGTTTTGTAGCGATTTTTAAAAAATTGGTATTTTTTACAACGAAAAGTTGAATGATTCCGAAACGATAAAAGTTTGATCCATAACAGTTTATATAAAGTTACTTTTTTTACGTAGAATCTAATTATGCAAAAATATATAGGGTGTCCCATTTAAAAAATATAACTTTGGTTCACCACCCAGTATAAAACACCCTGTGTATAATAAAAATATTTTTATTTTGTAAACTTTAAGTCAATCTATCGGTTAATAAAAATAGCGTGGCAATATTTCAAGTAACAAATAAGTTATAGACGGATTACGCACTCCTGGGACATCCTGTATGTAAGATAGTGTGATATTTTATTTATTTAACCCGTACGTAAGTTTGTTGAATCCTAAGTAATAAGTTATGCTGCCTGTTTTTAATATCGTTTTATTAAAGAGCAGCCTAATATACTCGTAATACGTTCTCGTTTCGTTGAAGGACATGTTGGAGAAATGTAAAATAATGATAACACATTTTCAACCGCAACACAGGGGTGAGAAAGAAATTCTGCTTAAATTTTCATCAAGAATCCTTTCAATTTTCCTTCCGTTCATTTACTTTCCCCATACAGCTCATTCCATATTTCATTCATACTTCCAGGAGCCTGAATTGACAATTACTTTAATTTCATATTTTTTCCGATAACAACTTTGAGAAGGTATAATTAATTTTATTGTCTGTTTTTTTTTTGAATCAAGAATCTAGGCAAATGTGTGCAAATGCGAATAAATCTCCGTTTTGTGCTTACTGCTGCAACCCAGATATGAGTATATATGGAAAAGTGTCGACATTACCTTGATAAATTTTTATTGTTGCCAGTAAGTAAGAAAAATATTTCCCTATTTGGATTTTAAAATTCCGAAATCGTATTGTTACAATGATTAGAACTTCGGTTCGTATTTGCTTAATCCTTTATGTTGCAACAAAAGAAAAGCCGTTCAATGGTGAGGTGATAAATCAGTCATTGCTTTTGTCAAAGCTACAGGCTTTCATTCGAATTTCCGTCCTGTTTATTCATATTTGCTGAGCAGGCGTACAACTGATTATTAATGAATGTGTGTGACTGATATTTCGCAATAAAGATAGGACGCATCCTGTTTTGCATTTACGTCAAAAATCAATGCGATGCAATTTGCTTACAGTTTTTGTTTTGCAACAATACGTTTAAATCTACAGGATGGACCAGCTCCGCTCCCGTCTTCCGTAGCTCAGTTATTAGTAAAGTTGGACTTTGGATATTTTGTAGACGTTATTTATACTCTAGGACGTATTTTAAGAAAATATTTTTGATTATACAAAGTGTTCCAAGAAAGTATGACGTCATAATAATATTTTTTTTCTACTTCAGTTTCGTACTGAGGTCATTACGCAATTTGCATATCCTAACATTCAACGGAATGCTATAATAATTACACTAAAAACCAGGGTAATTTAGTTGGATAATGTTGACAACGCAGTTTTTTGACAATTATCTGAAAGAACTGTCTGTGTCAATCGGCACCTGTTTCAAGTGAGGCTTTTGTACCAGCCCTGATATGTAGCCCCTTCGGACACCTTTCGAGTAATGTACAAACATAACTTAAACAGCTAGTGCGAGCAAGTAATTTAAGATCTCATTATCCTCAGGCCAATTTTTAAATTTCACGTATTCGCCACAAAAGCCAGTATTTGTTAAGAGATACATTGCAAAACATCTTGATTACCTTCAGAATACATTTGTACGACTGAACTAATGACGATCCAAATTATTAATTTCATTTCACGGCCCCCTTGTAAAAATTGTCAACTGCCACAAAATTCCCCAAATTTCGAATTTTTTTTTTTTTTTTGATACAAAAAGTGCAAAGTAGAAAAAATACTGTATGATATCTCGTTTACAAGGCATTTTGTCGCACTTACTCAATTATGGCACTCCTCGCTGCGCTCGTCGTGCGCTAAATCCGTGCATGCGACAAAATGCATCTCATAAAACTCGTATCATAAAATACTATTTTAGTGACATGCTATTATTTTTTAGTGCTCATTAGGATACCTTTTTAGTTTTTTATATGCCTCTAAAGGTTTTTAATAGCTTCATAGATTACTGTTAAAAGAAATAAAAACCAAAAAAAATCGGTTTTACCCCTTAAGTTTTAAAAATTAATAAAAAATAGAAACGGAGTTTTCCTGATGACATTATTAGTACGTACCGTCTTGAACAAGGTCTAACAGACTTATCAATTAAGTTTGATTGATTTGAATTACTACAGGGTGTTTACAGTTTAGTTTCAAACTTCTTAAATTTTAGAGCTGTTTATTTTGCTTGTTTTAAATGGCAACCCCTGTTTATTGTTATATTATTCGATGCAGAATTAAAAAGGTAACATTTTTTTCGTCATAACCCTATCGTAAATCCTAACCAATTCGAAGATATTTGCCAAAAACGTTAACCTTTCAATATAACTGCAAGCTCCCAAATGTGACGCTTTTATAAGCTAACTGTCAGTTAACGCGCGGTTACGTTGCGGTTATATAACTCCTCTTGTATCTCGGATATAATGCAGATATGTGTCTTTATCTAACCTTTATCTACGCGTGGTTATGTTTCGCTAGATAACCATTATATACGCATGGTTATATTGTGGTTAAATAACTGCTTTTACATCTCGTTTATATTCCGGTTATGTTTCGTGATCTAACTTTTATATTGTGCTTATATAACAATTCTTATTTTTTTCTTGTATAACTTTTGTTTATCGACATGTAGAAAATTAGCCGGATATTTCGTCAGTGTTTTTGTGTTAACTTTCTGCTCCAAAGAAAAAGAGTTGGTCAAACTGTAAACAAATAACAGTTACTAAAGTATTCTTTTTTTCAAATACGTATTGTTCAGTGTTTTCTTCATTGTTTTCTTAGCTTTAAATAAATTTTCTGAACCCAGTTTAACATTGTAGGATTAAAGGGTCGGCAGTTAGAAAGTGAGAAAGCATTTATTCTTAGAATAATTTGTTTTGGTTTTGACAAATTCATTATCTTTGTAGTCAAAATTAAAATACATTTAGGCAAGCTTTTTCAGTTTTCAATTAAGTATAAATTAAATAAGTACTCTCCTTACATGATATACAATAAAATGAGGATGACAATTTACGTTGTTGTAACACGTAGAAGTAAAGGAAAAGCAAAAACCGCTGTTGAATGCACTTTATCACTAACAAAATACAGAATTTTCAACCATATAACCAAAAACTTCTTAGATCACTTATTTTGTTTTGTTATTATTATTATAAAATGCCGGTAAAAATCAAATATGCTTAAATTACCGATATATAAACTGAATCTAACATGAGTCATATTGCTAAAGAAACATAACGGTTATCTAACCCTAATATAACCATGGTTAGATAACCGTTATAAAAACTGAGTCTAAAATAACCAATGGTTAGATTTGTGTATTGCGGTTATAGAGCGTTATATAACTGAAAGATAACTCAGTAAAATTGTGCTACTAGGCATTTGAAAAAAGCAAAATAAAAGGCTCTAAAATTTAAAAAGTTTGAGATTAAATTGTTAATACCCTGTAGTAACTCAGACCAATCACATTTAATTAATAAGTCTGTTAGCTCTTGTTCAAGACGAACATACTAATAATGTTATAAAAAAAGCACCGTTTCTATTTCTTATTGATTTTTAAAACTAAAAATGTAAAACCGATTTTTTTCGATTTTCTTTTTTTAACAGTAATCCCTGAACTAACACCTAAATTAAAAAAAAATTTTTGGGACATGTAAGAAGCTAGAAAGGCATATTAATGAGCTCTAAATATAATGCCATTAAAAAAATATTATTATGACGTCATACTTTTTGGGACACTTTGTATAATCAATTTTCTGAAATACGTCCTAGAGTAGAAACAACGTCTACAAAATATCAAAACTCCAACTTTACTAATAACTGAGCTACAGAAGACGGGAGCTGAGCTGGGCCACTCTGTATTATTTGGAGCAATTGCAAAAACTCAATATCATTTTTTCTTTGTTTCTAAATCTCTAGTCTGTAAATCGGTTCGTTTGAATGAGTAAGGACAAAAACCGTGTAAAAGTGTCACACAAAAGTTGTTAGATATGGATTCAAAAACTCCCAATCAAATCGGTAGATATGCTCGCCAGAGAATAAAATCCAATTATACAATTTTGTTGATATTCATACATCCATCGGAAAGCAACTGACAGATTCGTCTTTTCGCTGGATATATATGAGCAGAGCCAATTTTAAAACCCACAGAAAAATCGTCCTAACAGAAAATGTGAATCTGAATTGAATTTTCGCGTTTCTCTGAAAGAAATATCCGCTTGAATTTGCCAATGACTGCATTTCCGCTTTGTGCAGTAATAAGCTTGCTGCAAGTGCACTGAATTGTTGCAACCGTCTGATGTGCTTCTGTGATCACGACTCGTGCAAAAATACACCTGTCACGTGACCATTTAAGCGAAAAACGGCATAATTAAATGCGTTGCAAGTTTTGCTTCAAATGCTTGAAGATCAAGTTTAACCACAGAGTTTGAAGTATGTTTGGCAAAGTTTTTAATTTAAGAATAAATCAAGCAAATTCTAAGAGGCATTTGTGTAAAACTTGATTATTGTGCCTTATACCGTGAATTTAAATAATTCGCCAAATGCTAGAATTCGATATGTCTTTAATGAGTTTTGAAGGGTTTTGCATGAATTCTAAATAAAGTCCAGCTTTTTTAAGCAAAGTGAAGTTCGACGTAAAAGGGAACTTTTAGTTTATGTAAAATCTCATAAAACAACATTAATTTTTCATTGCTTCTAAAAATGTAGTTTTTCAAATGCAACATTGTTTGTACAGCTTCTGTTCTAAAAACACAGGGAAACAGTGAAAGAATATTCCAAAACGGTTATTCTGCTGTAATAGTATATTATACAGGCTGATTTTTTAGGGCCTACGTTAAAAACTTTTTAACTTCTAAAATAGCTAGTGCTTTGAGATTTTGTATACAATCTAAATCGATCATTCTGAGTTCAAATAAATTATTTTCAAATTGGTTAAATTTCCGTAACTACGTTCGAGAAATTGGCACCAACTTTGAAATTTTAAATAATAAGTCCCTATTTTCAACGCATTTTTGATTTCGTTTTTTGAAACTAAGCAAAATGTACGCATTTGTCATACTTTTGATGAAATAAAAATTTTAACAAAAAATTGATATATGTTAAAAGCTATGACAGATAAGTACCAACAACTGAGTAAATTTTACTCAGCTTGAGAAGGGGAATTCAAATTAGTTTTGTAGTTTCAAAAACTCAGCCATTTTGAAAATAATTTAGTTAGACACAGAATAATCGATTTAAATAGTATATTAAATTTTAAAGGTCTATTAATATTAGCAGTTAAAAAGTTTTTAATATAGGCTCTAAAAGAATCACCCTGTATCTAGAGAGTTTAATATAAAGCATTTAATCCTGTGAGTACAGTTTTTTGCCTCGAGAGCAAAGCCCGAGACCAACAACCACTCAAGGGATTTAGGCACTTTGTTCTCGAGGTATATACGGTATTTTTTGCACTTCAAAGTATTTATTTTTTGCACTTTTGAGACTAAAATAGGTACTTTAGTTTCTATCTACAGAGACTAAAGAGGATCATTTATTCCCTAGGGATTACCTAGTATAACATTACCTTTTGTTTTCAATTTTTTATTAATATAAATGAACAACTTACTCTACTTACAAAGTTGTAACTAATTGATAATTTTATTTACATCTTAAGCCCATAAGTCAAACTCTTCAAGGATAATACAGGGTGATTAGAAAGTGTCAGACAATGGGCCGTATGAATAAAATTGAGTAAATGCTTTTACATCAAGTTTTGCAACTAAGTGCTCTAAAATGTATGAGTATTGAGTAAAATACAAAAGAGCAACAATCGATACCGTTGCTAAAAAACAAATTAAAAAATATATTAATATTAAGTTGTCGAAAAAAAATCTGACTTTATTTTTGGACTTAAGTGAACGTCTTTTATCACCATTTGGGAGTTTGTCCGTCACTTTTGAATGATCCTGTATAGTGATCGATATCATGGAGTTAAAAACGTTAATTTGTTTCGTAGTACGTGTGAAGAATGTATCGCTCTTGTTAGTTTTAAATTTTTGTTTAAATTTGCATTTTTAGGCTAGTATACGTCAACATACCAAGCTATACATCCTGTTCTGTCTAAACCCCACAGTAAGTATTCAAAGTTTTAATAAAGATATTTATTTGAAAGATGGTACTCAGCTATAACTCATTGAGTTCTGCTCAATGAAAATATTTTCAAGATGAAGGCACTATCAACTTTCTTATTTGAAATGAAAAACTATGTTTTTCATTGCGTTTTGGATTAGATGAGTTATTTTAAGGCCGTTTTTATCACTTTTTCTATACCTAAGTTTAACCGTTTTCAAGATATTTAAAAATTTTTGGACTTACACCTGTTACTTGAAAAATCGGTAATTTTCTTGGTTTTAGAGATTTCAAAATCATATTTGAGGAATTAAAAGAAAAAGTCTATATCTGTTCCGCAGTGTGTTTAAAATTGAAAAAGAAGTTAATAAACCCAAAAATTTTAAAGTCAAGTTATTTATTGTTATTATTGTTATACTAGATGGAGTAAAAATTTTTTCTGCACTAATCTGTATTAGCATTCCCTAAACCTATTTGTGAAAATTTTCAAGTTATGTTGTTTTTTTGACATTGCAGAAAATTTCCTACTAACCACAATTATTTTTGCATAATTTGCCATTTCTAATTAAACAAACGACAAACTCTGTTTCAAATTGTGTTATCCGTCTTGAGAAAACAAAATAAAAATCTTTAACTTCTCACATTTTTTCTCTCGTTTCCATGGCAATCTTTGAGAAATAGCCTATGACTAATAAATTTTTCAATCCCAACAAAAAGTTATTGGAAACTATTAAACATAAATATAAGAAATGCTAATACAGATCGATGTAGGATTAAATTCTCTACTATTTAGTAAAATAAAACATGTGGCATTTTCATTTGAAAAAATTCAGTTATGGTTGCTTAAAGTTCTGAAAACTTAACTTTGAACATTTTAAGTTTGTTATTCTTTTTTAGGAATTTGAAAACACCAAAGGAAAGATCTAAGCTTCTTCTTTCAAGTGAGCTAAAAATATTTCAGAATTTTAAAAAAATTGCAGAGTTAATTTTTGAACTGGAAGGTTCAAATTAAAAAAAATTGAAACTCAAAATATTTCGTAAACGGCTAAATTTAGGTATAGGAAATGCTTATCAAAACTACCTTGAAATAACTCTAGTAATCAAAAAACGCATTAAAAATATAGCTTTCTATTTAAAATAAAAATATAACCGGAAGTGCCACCATCTTGAAAATATTTTCATTGAGCAAGACCTAAGAAATTGTGATTATGTGCAAAATTTCAGATGACTATCACTCTGTATAGTTTTTCGAGATTCTTTAAACATCCATTTATATTTCTAGAATTATAATCCCTGCTTGTTGTTTATGTTCTGTAACAAACTAGTTTACTTAGACACACTAATAACTCTTTGCATATTCCGAATATTACCGTCACAATAATTTATTATGCACTTTCAGAAAACATGGATCAGAGGACATAGAGGTCCAACTAAAAAAATAAGAAACATTGATTTAATATTTTTTACTCTTTTCAAGTATAATTTGGTAGTTTATTTCGAACTCTTCAACAACAACCACACAACAAAATGATGTAGGACGTAATTAATTAACTTTAGCGATTCTCTCCGTTAATTGATGCATCATCTATCTTAATTCTAAGTCAAAGTTCCGGTCTCATGAGTGTAAAATACATGCAAATTTATTACACGAATGACAGTTTTAAATTAAATAAGTGTTTTAAAATTATATTTGTGAGGCACTCATGCTTTTAGACGTTGCTTCTGTATCAGACATTCCACTTAATTTATAGTGACGTTATCAGAGACACACAAACTACCTGACGGTAGCATTCGCTACGATCTTTGCTAAACTACAAAAGCTATTCGAAAGTTTTTCTTTTGTTATTTACGCCAAAAATGGGTTCCTTTAATTGGAATAATTCGCAAGGTGATTTTCTGTCTCTACCTCTTAAATTAATACAAAAGACAAGGCTCTGGTTCGATCAATACATACGGTACAACCTCTGTAACCAGATGATTTGCTGGTGAATGAAGTTATTAATAATACTAGTGCGAAAACATAAGCCTAAAGTTCAAGGGCAATCGTATGCGAGTTGCATACTTAAGCACCCGAGAACTTTTTGCTTTTCGCATAAGTGTTATTCAATTTTGTTGTTGGAACATTTAAACATTTAAAGCACGTTGCTAGGGGAGACGTGTTTTAAAATAGTAAAAACACAAATTTAAAACACGTTGCTATGGAAAGAGTGTTTCAAAATAGTGAAAACACGTTGCTATCGGAAGCGTGTTTTAAAATTGTGTTTATAATCTAGGATTCAGGTATAAAAAAGAAGGCTTAAAATTTTACCAACAAAAAAATTAAATATCGTTTATGGAATTATTGAGGTTTTACTGTAGTAAATTTGCGGTTATCGTAATGGATTATTCGAGACTAAGATTGAATGATTCAACAATCAAAATACGTTTTGGGCACAGCTGACGCTTTCAAGCTAAGAAAACAATTTTCGTTTTCAGGTTAGACGCCAGATTGCTTGTTTTTGGTCTTATCAGTTGTGTAAACAAAACGGCCGTTTTTCTGCGTGTTAACGTCAGTCTTCCTCGTTCATTGCGATATTTAATTATGACAGATATTGTTTGGAATGGGCTTTCACGAAAGAATGATGGTTTCTTCATTGTCTTTAACCAGTGTGTTGTTTAGGTACATTACTAGACTTTTAATAGCCTCATTAGTATCACCAATTTTTATTGCTCATAAATAAATGATAATAATAAGAGTGTCTTTATTTAATTGGTACATATATTTTTTTTAACAAGACTAAATTTTGAAAAAGCACATTGAGCCTAGTTTTCACAATTTAAAATAATTTAAAGTAGTTTTTACTTAATAAATTTTAAGACCCTATATATAACCTTAATGAGTCAATTAATTAAAGCTCTAAAAAGTTCTTGTGGGTTGCATAACATTTGTTTTCTGCTAAAACCAGAAAAATTAAAGAAATGATTTGCCAAAAAATTATTCCTCTAAACCAGTTTTACAGATGAAAGCTGACTATGCTTTGTTTCATAAAATCATAATATTTATATAGATAATTCGCAGTATTTTGCTTTATTTACTTGTTTTTGATCAAAATTTCGTAAAAAATAAGCCAAAAACCACAAAATTTAATAAAAAATTATGTTGTTTGTAGCTTCTTAAGCACTTTTTATACCTAAAATCTCAGGTTTTTTGTAAGATTTCGGTCAACCAAATCACCAAAATAAAACGATAATTAGATTATTTATGACCAGTTTAACCCAAAAACGTAATTTTTACATTAAAAACAAGCCTAAAATATTTTTATTGTTGACATTTTTAAACAACTAGTTCTATACCAGACTGAAATATGACCAAGTAAAGTAAAAAATGACATTATTTTGCAAAGCTTTTTAAAGAAATTTTTTAATTAAAACCTTTGGGCTTTTTGTAAAATTTCGCTAAAACAAACCTAAAAATTACCCAATTAAATCGAAAACTAAATTTTTTCTGTCTATTTTGTCCTAAAAACTTTTCTTCAGTTAAAAATAAGCCCCAATTAGTGTTATAGTGCCATTTTTTAAGCAATTAGAGCTAAACCAAACCGAAATATCAACACGTATGTTTGTAAGTCAAAATATTTAAACAAATTTGTACAAAAAAAGCCCAAAAAACTTTATCCAAAAAGTGTTATAATCAAAGTTTATATTTTTTTCGATAAAAGATATTACATTTTGTGCATTTTTTTATATACGTAGTTGTTAATCATAAATTATGATGTTTTATACTAGTATTAGCTGTTTCAAAACTATAAAAAAGCCAACATTGCATTTTACGAAATTATGTTTTTAAATAATGTTGATAAAATTGTAAAATATTTATTTATTAATTAAAGCTTAAATTATATTAGCTATTATTTTTTTAAAGTGCATGAATAATTTATAACAGCTAATTTTTAGGGAAAATAGGATGTAGGCGTTTTTATGGTTTTGAAACAGCTAATAGACTTTGCTAAGTTTTTGAAATAATTAGTTCTTATTGACTAAAACTACACCTCTTTTTAATAATAAAAAAACACAACATTAAACACAACCGGTTAATTTACATACAGTTAATAATTAATAAAAATTTCTGAACCTAAAAAGAACTTCTAAACAACTTTCTTCCTTTAGTATTCAAGATCTTTTCAAGACAATAATTTATTTTCAATATAAGGAAAAGTATTTCGTGTTTTCTTCAAAAGAATACAATTTTCTAGCAACATTTCGATTTTAATTTAAACTTCTTTAGGCCGTCAATTTATGGAAGGGTTGAAAAATTTTATTTTCAATTAAAATCAAAAAGCTGGCGAAAAATTGTATCTTTTTCAGTGATAAAATAACATCAAACATAAAAAAAATTATATGTTTTAATTAAAACATTTTTTTAATATCCATTATCCACTAACTAAATTAATCAGTTAGTTAAACTGATTAAACACATAAGCAATTTAAATTATACCTGAAGTATAGTTATCCCGGCGCCTCCACCATTTTTACACCATGATTAAAACAATAATTATTAAAATAAAAGTTTTGCATTTATTTCTTTGACGAGTTCAGAGCTTTAACACTAATTAAATTATAAATACTCGTACACTGACATAACATTTTTAAAACTTTCCTAATTAATGTATTTTATTTCTCGGAATAGTTTTGCTTGTCTAGTTATCATGTATCCAAGTCAGTATCCATGTTGGGGCTTTTAATCGACACTGCTGTTAAGAGGCCTTTAGGCATCGAAAGGCCTGTCAACCCAATCATAACTGATGGTCCCTTTGTAAAATATAAATTACCTCTTCCATTAGGAATACGTCACGAAAAAATATCGAGAGATACAGACGTGTCACTACAGATATCGATTGGCTTGAAAAGTTTTATTACCTGGATGTACGGCTTCGCTTACAATGGTGAAGGTTAACTCTAGCACCAGTAGAAAAAAGGGCACCTGCAACAAAATTAATATTAGTGTGGTTTCACCCTAGCGTGTCTGAAGCATTTCCTTCCAATGTTTTGTCTTAATTTCATCGCCAACAATGTGACATTGACTGATGATAAAGGTTTAAAAAGCCATTTTTAACAACCTGGACTTTTTCTATTCGTTAGAGTGTAACTTGCGTTAAATGAAGGAATTACAAGTAAAAACAATTTCATACAACACTTGAGTTAATATCTTTTAAAGTATTCCACTAATCGTTAAAATAAAAGCAGGGTAAGTCTGGAAATCTTACTAAAGCAGTAATGAGCTGGATTTTTGCCCGTTTGTGTCTAAAATGTAAATTAAGTCCACGTTTACACCTCAAATAAGGAGGTAAAACACTTTTTATTAGACATTGTCTTGGCTGAGTTTTGTGATTTTATAATAAAAAGAGCACAAATGCGATCGTAAAACGCCATCATAGCTTCATAACGTGGTTTAGCGATTTCAAGAATTCTCCAGAATTAAAACATGCTACAAAATCTAATAAAGAGGCAAATGGTTTTACATTTGCCTTCAAAATGAAAAATTTATAATAATGGTACAAGTCACTCAATAGTATTTTATTTGTACTTAAAATTCATCCAGTATTTAAATTTGCTGAATGAAAGGTAGGTATTATTTGAGATATTCGTAAACTTCTTGGAACGTTGTTTAGACAAGCGATTAAATCTGCGCACGCAACAATACCACTGCACTAGAAATAAATAATGAAACCAGGGCATAGGAAGCAAACAAATTCTTCAATATCCTGCCTGAAGCGATTTTAGTTGGCGCAAACTTTAAATTTTTCATCTAACAGTCGCGACTTTGTCCGCATAAATTTTAATTCTGTCTGATTATATGTTTTTTTATCTAGTTGATGATGGAATTCCTTGTTTCAAAGCCTACTGTAGTTTAGGTATATTGTAATTAATAATGAAACTATTTTCTCTTTTTCGTATAAATTGGTAAAGTCGTTTTATTTTTTTTTAAACTACAGGAACACTAAACAACAGAGTTATTTGGGCAACGCAGCTCAGCGCATAAGGATTATGAACATCTAAATATTTTTGAGCAAAGAGTGTATTTGAAATTATGATACAATAATTTTTCATTTTGACAAATCATTTTTTATGTTATTTTTAATCATTTTTTGTTATTGTTTTAAAGTGAAAGTTTTTTAGCGTTATTTGGATGGAATTGTCACTGATACTAAAATTCACCAACGAGAAATATTTCTGAACAGTGCACAAACTTTGATTTTAATTGGAAATAGTGTATTTATGCTCTTTATATACTTTTATAGACTTTTATACTTTTTATAGACTTTTATGATTTCGTTAAATCACACCAATCCAGAACCTTTTTTAAATGTAAATCAATAATACACTTTTTCTCAGAAAGACACATTTCCGCAAAATTCAGAAGTGCTTATTTACAAAAGTTTTATATTTTGTAAGTTTTATAAGTGTTGAAATCGATTGGAGGACATCAGATTTTCAATCATCTTACTTTTATTCTTATATAGAATATAGCAACATATCTGTAAGCTTGTTATTACCTCAAGAGTAAATCCATGAGACTAATTAAATGGCAACTGTGGCAGGTTTTTTGATCAACACCTATATATTTTTCTGTAAAATTGCAAATTTAATTAAGGTCGGCTTTAGTAATTAAAAAAAAGTAATTATCGTCAAATCTTCTTTATCATCAACATTTTATTAATGTATTTGGGGTTAAATGTTTTAAGAACAATGTATGACATCACATGTTAAAAATAATGTCTTAACTTGGCGAACACTCTGTATAACTTAAACATTTAGAAATTTTTATAGACGCTTTTATCCCCTATTTAGTTCCATTGAATTAAAATTTCCAAAAACATTAGAAATATTAAGTTACACAAATATAACTATAAAAATATATTTTTTTATTTAACACTCTTGAAGATATAATTTTCAAAAATCCCAAAACACGTGTTTCTTTCTTTTTACGAAAAAATAAAGAATAACTGTCACATTTGACAACAACTTTCAATTAATATTCAGTGGCGTACAATTCGGAAATAAAAAGAACTAGTCATGTCGTGGAAACGTTCGTCGTTTCTTAAAAATCATATCTAGACGATCTGTACATACATCTCTCCATTTCATTCTATCTTTGACAAAACAAATTTTCTATCTGCTTTTATTGGTATGGTTGAACGTCTCCATACTTGCAACACGTCAGCGCAGTTGTCCAACATTCAAAAACAAATTTATAAATTTTTGAATAATTGCTTAAAATAGATAAATTAACAAAATGAGATCCTGTATTATTTGTTCCCCTCCCTACAATCCCTCCACTGCGGAAAGAATTTTGTTTCGTCAGTATGTAACTTTCTTCAGTTTTCCTGTGGATTAAATAATAAGAAAGAAATGGATAAGTTTTTTTTTGTCTTTATTATTATGTCTTGTTTTTGTTGTTATTACACCTTATTAAAAACCGATTTGGGTAAGTATTTGCATTCCAGAGACTTTTTTGAGAATCTCGTTCGGTTTGTCTCGTTTTATCAATCTAGAATTTCCAGGAAGAATCGTTCGTTGTAATCTCACACAAAACTTGTCTGTAAATTTGTACCAAATCTAGAAATTAGTAACAATATAAATTTGAAAAGCAAAAAGCTATATAAAAAGTTGACGTTAAAATTTTTGAAAATGCACAACTCTATTTAATAAATACTTAGATTGAAATGAGTCGGTAACTTTCTTAACCACAGTTTTAAACCTTTCAATAACGAAAAGTATGTATTATAAAGTCTTTTTAGAAAATCTAGCCAAATTGAAGGTTAATCAAGAAACATCAAACTATAATAACGTCAAAAATGAAATGTTTCAACGAAATGTACATCAATCAAATCTTGGTACCTCTCTAGAGGATAGAGCTAATACGTATTTAATGTAGTGAGAGAGACAGCAGTAGATGGTACGTCTTGCTGAACTATATGTAGCTACATGACTGGATCTATGGAAATAAAATTAACTAGACGCCCCCTGGTGATGACTTTTGAGCTATGTCGAAAAGAGTAACACAATTTTCGTAATTCCACATTTAACTGGCATTTAATGAATTGTTTAATAATTTTGCGTGTATAGTGTTAATTACTTATATTAGAGAGAATCACTTTAAAAAAATATGTGGTAATAAATACTAGCTTTGACTATGGTTCTGCGGTTTTTCCTGGTATAATGTGTTGATTGTTAATATTCGAAAGTGGATAAAAAATGAAAAATAAATAAATTTTGATAACAAAGTGTTATTATACAGTTTTTTAATTAAAGACTTTAAGTAATGGATTACAGAAAACACATAGTAAGGCCCAAGAAACCTATAAATTAGTTAAGTGTGTGAATTTTAGGTTAGAACTTTTCCACTAAAAAAATTATGAAATACTTCGGTAAATCTACGAAACTACAATTAAGATTAACAACTGCTGATACATTTAAACATAGATTGTTTCAAAAGGTAGGCTTTTATAAAAATTTTCCAATAAAGAAAGTGAACCAGTCCTCGTCATCTCTTATTTGTCAACATTCGTTTCTTGCACTAAAGATACAATAGTCATCCCGTATAGGAAATGCAATAATTGTGAAGTCTCAAAATTCGTACAAGGTTCAAAATAACCGAATAAACTTTTCCCGCCATTTATATTTACTGTTTTCGACCTAATTCAGTGGCGCCCCCAACGGCAATTTTACTTCCACATTATATAAAAATTTTGATGTCAAAAAGAATTTGTTATAAATAAACTGCAAGTACTATTACCTGTTTCAAAACAATAAAAACGCTAACGTCGCATTTTACCGAATTATTTATTTAAATCAATTTATAAAATAGTTATTAATGATTAGATCTCCCATCGAAAGTATAAATTACGTCACCTATTATTTTTTGAAGTGCATGAATAATTTATAACAGCTAATTTTGAGGGAAGATGCAACGTTGGCGTTTTTATAGTTTTGAAACAACTAATACCTACTTAAATTTGTTTAGGAAATGTTCAATTGCTTAAACAGGTGACCATCTTGCTGTATATTCACAAACGGACTCGTCCTAGCAAAATTTTCAAACAGATCACAATTATTTCGTATTTCGTCGGCGCAGAGTGAGACCAGATAGAATTAACTGCTACAAATCTACCTCTGTCTACAGTCATATTGGTCTAAATTGCTCTAAATTCTACAATTTTCAAATTTTCGGATGCAACGAACATGATGAGCCACAAGGAATGTGGCGATCTGGATATCTTGCTTTGTACAAACGAACTACAGCTCTAGCTTGTTGAAAATTCAAATTCTTTTTGATTTTCTAACTTTAAAGTCTAAAATAAAAACAACAAACGAACACCACTGATGTCAATTAATCAAAGTCAGGTTTGATTGAGTAAATTTGAAACACTATTGTTCGAACAAGAAGCAACATGGGAAAAATTTAACACTAGCTTTTGAATCCTGGTGATTACATTTACCACTTCTAAAGCGATGGCACCGTGGTCTAATTACCGAACACGCTGTATGGAGATTACAACATATTAGCTATTCATATTCTAATATTACGACTGTATAATTAAAATAAAAAATTTGAATAGGTTGGTACAATAGAATGTTTCCAGGAAAATGTGTTAAAATAATTAAACAAATTAAAAATAAATGTTCACAGAAAATCCTCCTTTAAAAGTAAACCCTCTCGTGGGAAGCTATTTTATTAAGTTTGTATTCATGAACGCATTTTAAATTTTAATTTATGGAGATTTTTAAGCTTAAGCGGAATTAAAATTCTAAAAATAATTAACACTTTTTTACTTAAATACACCTAAGTAGCTATATTTTCAAACAAGCTAAAAGACTTAATAAATGTGGGTCTGGCCGAATTCTCTAATTGCGAGGGTCATATAGTCAATATGTCAAATACACTGGAGGGTAAACTATGTAAATTTAATTGGCACACCAACGTTGACTTCACTATTACCATGCAATTTACATGTAGAAAACGTGTCGTGACAGATTAAGGATAGATAAGAGTCTGATATTTTCTTACAGCTACGTGCGCTGTTTGGGGATCAATACTCGCGCTAAAGATTTCGTAAATGGACTAAAACGCTCCAGAAAAATTTATTGATGCTTTTTTTGTTTATTGCGTTGCAAATTTATTGCCACTGATTTTAAGATACATTTTTAATTCCATATGTACACGGATTTACGTAAATTTATGGTTTGTGCACTAAATAATGTAGCAAAAAAACTAAGCAGTTCGTTTCCATTCACAAAGAAGTAGATAGGGTTGGTAAAGTGTTTAAAATGTAATCTCTTGCTCTTTATAACCGTAACAAGGCCTTATATATTATAATTCAGCAGCTTCAAACATCAAAGTGCTGAAAGTCAACCATAAAAAACACTAATGGATCATTTGACCATTACCAACAAAACCTAAACCGCTTTGATAAAGAGGCACTAAACCTATTAGTACAATAAAACAACGGTTTTTTTTTCAGTATCTTGTATGTAATTATCACAGTGTTGCTAATATTTTAGCCACACAGTGACTGATTTTTAATCCTATGCTACGTTATGTTTTATAAAATGTACACCAATGTCATATGTGAAAGCATAAAAACCTTGTTGAGATTTTAATGTTATTACAGAGGAGTGGATTAGTTAATGTAAAGTGCGAAAGTGGAAATTTATGTTTTAAAAATACACCAACTCGTAATTAATTAAAAATACGGTGATAACATTTTTTTAAATGGATATAATTCTTTATCTTCATCAACAAGTCAAATCGAAAGATTTCAGTAAATAGTAGTTTTTACTTTTGGCCTACGAGTATTTTTCGTTTTGTTTTAAATAAATGTTTGCATAAACAAGATTTCTTACAGTAAATTTTATATCCAATCCATTTTGGACGTTTTTATATTTATATTTTATTTTTTGTTGGTAACATTTTAAGCCTTCTTTTTAATATCTGAATCCTAGATTATAAAAAAACACTATTTTAAAACACGTTTCCGATAGCAACGTGTTCACAATTTTAAAACACGCTTCTCATAGCAACGTGTTTTAAATTAAAATATTCCAACAAAAAAAATTGAATAACACTCATTCAAAAACACTTAAAGTTCTCGGGTATCTAAGTATGCAACTCGCATAGGCTCGTTGCATAACGACAGCCTTCGAACTTTAAGATTGTGTTTTCGCTCTCGTATTATTAATAACTATTTATTTATCCACAGCCAGTCTATTATTAGGACATAATACCACTACTAGGAGACGTCTTATCATATCTATAAAACACACGGGTCTTATGGAAAAATCGTCTCGTGATTGGCCGAATAAAACTTAATTCGACAAATGTCACTTCAAAACGTCAAATAAAAATTTTCCAAAATATTTATTTTGTCTTTATTGTCTGACTGTGGATAAATGATTGTATTATATACAAGTCTTATACACATTTTACCTCCTTAATTAAACCTTTGCGAACATAAATTACATTTTAAAATCTTTATACAATGAATAATTCTAACTTAACTACTATTATGCATATAATTTATGAATACGATGAGCAATAATTACGTACTAAATTGTCCAACTGGTAAAAAAAATGTAGTAAAATAACTAATTCACTAAATCGTAATGTTGTTAATATTGTATTTTTATTAAGAGTATGTGAATAATTATCTCTATGAGTTTAAAAAAATTAAAAAAACCTTTTCAAAATTTTCTAAAAAATAAAGCAAGACAATAACTTTGAATATGTATGTACTTGACCTACTGATGTTTGTATGCAAATGTTCGTTCATAACCAGATCGAGACGACGAATTAGTAACGAAAGAATAATGCTACTTTTGACTTGATAATTTATTTATATTTCTGGTTGAAAATTTTGCTACCGTTCCTACTAATTTTTTTAATTTTTTTTTGTTTTGTTAGCTCTGGTACTCGTACGGTCGGTATTAACAGCAGATACTAATGTGCCTTTTGCAATTCACAAAAAAATATTTATGTTCTTCAAGGATAACCTCGCGTTCGATATGGAATATGAGCTTTTGTGTTGAGAACATCAATTTAATTCACACGTGTGACTCTAGATTGAGTGGTAAGACAATAACGTTATATTTGATCTTTAAACACTATTGCATTAAGTATTCATTTTGCGCTAAAGAAACAACAAAGCATTTTCATGTTTGGATTAAAACAATAATTTGACAATACTGTTATTAATTTACGCACCACAACACACCAAACTGTACAGTAATGAAAGCTTTGTTGTTGTTTTTTTATATCTGATAATATTTAATTTTTGTGATTTTTGTGACGATTTTAAAGAACAAATCGCTCTCATGCAGGTAACTGCATTAACTTTCAGAAAAAATAAGACAAAAACTGTTTATCTCAATTTCTCCCATAGAGCAATAATTTCGACTTTCGGGTGTTGACAAATATTTAAAATTGAAGCTTTTTTAAAATTAGCTGTTATAAATTACGCGTTTCAAAAAGTATTAAAAGTAATTAATTAAGTTTTAATGACAGATCTAATCATTAATACCTATTGTCAATCTTATTAAAAAAAAATAATTCGGTAAAATGCGACGTTGGAGTTTTTATAGTTTTGAAACAGCCAATAGACTCTTAATGATAATGATAAAAAGAATTTATGTATTTAAAAACTTTTACATAATAATTTTTATGATTATACAGACTAAAGCAAAAGCAACGCACAAAATTCATATCTTTATTATACTTATACAAAAAATTATCGAACAGGTCGATTTCATTTTTTTAAATGATACATTTTGATATCATTGTGACATTTATGATGTCATTTTTTTAAGTAGTGACATTATTCTTATTTTTTTAATGATAGCCAACACATCTTTGTCTTTCTGGTAATAAAAAAAATACAAAAAATTAAATTAAAAATAAAAAAATTGATTTTATAAAATAAAAAACCTATTGACTATTAAACATAATGGGCTTGATATTTTTCTTTTTTACTTATTTTATAAACTCCTTTCATTGATTTGATTTAATTAGAGTCATTTTTTTTGTTTTGTTATAGCATGAACACACTTAATATGACATCTAAACACTTCAAGTATACAAAAAAATTATCACTTCTCATAAAATAAAGCAAGAACAAAAAGGTAAAGCTCTCTGTAATACTCTAATAACTTTTATAACTCTTTCATTTAGTTTTATAATCTTTTTTATTTTTTCTTTATTATTTAACTTTTTTATGGTTTCCAGAAAGATATAAAAATGTACTATCTAAAACACTAATCAAAAATGTCAGTAATAAAATAAAAAACGTATTGACTTAATTTTTTGTTTTTGACTTATTTTATAAGCCCCATTTTATTGTTTTGATTTCATTTTTTTGTTCCTTAAAACATGAAAACACTTAATATGACACTTAAACACAATAAATATAAAAAAACAATCACTTCTCATAAAATAAAGCAAGAACGAAAAGGCAAAGCTTTTTATAATACTCTCAATAACTTTTATAACTTTTTTATTTGGTTTCATAATCTTTTTGTATTTTTATCTTAATTATTTGGCTTTTTTTACTTTCCAGAAAGATATAAATGTGTACTATCTAAAACACTAATCAAAAATGTCAGTGGTCATTTAAAAAATATAAAAATAACGTCATTAACTCATTACTCAAAAACGAATGACGTCAGAAATGTTTAAAGAGTAAAATCGATCTAATCAAGAATTTTTTAGAAAAACGATTTTTTTTCTACATTACTTTCGGTTCAGTCTGTATTTTATTCTTTCATATACTCGTTCCAATTAGGATAGTTATAGTGTAAATACGACATTTATCAGGAGTTTTACTCTGATAACTAGAAAATGTAAATTTTTTATGTGCTATGTTCGCACAGTAAACAACGTTTCTACAAATTTACAAAGGCATATTAACGTTACTTTTATCATAAAATTCTAGTTCTTTATTAGCTACAATTACAACAGATAAATAAACTTTAAGCAAAAATATTCTTTTGAATCGGTTTCAAACGATTTGCAACATATTAATAGTAAAAACTTGTTATTTTATTACAAATACATAATTCATTCACCCGAAAACTTGTTTCTAATGCAAGGATGCAGCGCTGACGAACGCATTCGTTAGTTTTACTGTGTGTTGGAAACAGGAACAAAGCGGGAGTCGACATCTGTCACGTACCAAGTTGACCGCTTTGGTTTCAATGAACATACCAAGCTTCTGCTGTATAAAATTAACTCGCTATCGCCAAATACGGTTCAATAGCGTAGAGCTAAATTAGCAGCTGCGGTCAGACCAACGAACACCGATTGCAACTGCGGTTTTACTCCACTCGGACTGACTCAACTGGAGTAGATACAAGACATTATTATTATTGGGTCGAACTGAAACAGATCCCCACTGTAATATCATTTTACCTACTTCTAGTATTGGCAAAGTTTTGAGAGCCACCAACAGTTCAAAGTAAGTATTGGGTAACAATTTTATATAAACTGTTACAAAATATTATAAAAGCCACCGAGAACAGTTTTACGTTACTTGCTAAAGTTTCAAACGTAATGGTGAAGTGCATTAATGGTATACCTGCAGGATATTCCGTCTAAATCTCACATTAGAAGTATTGAAAGTTCTAATAAAGATATTTATTTGAAAGTTGGTGCTTAGTCATAATCCGTTAAATTCTGTCCAACGAATTTATTTTCAAAATGTCGGCACTTCCGGTTATACCGGAAGTCGCTACCAACTTTCTAATTTTAAGTGAAAAGCTATGTTTTTTACTGCAATTTTCGATTAGTTAAGTTGTTTTAAGGCCGCCTTCAACAGCTTTTTCTATACCTAAGTTTCACTGTTTTCGAGATATTTCAGATTTTTTTGTAAATTTTTGAATTTGCACCTGTCACTTAAAAAATCGGTAACTCTCTTAGTTTTAGAGATTTCGAAATCATATTTGGAGAATTAAAAGAGAAAACTTATATCTGTTTTCCAGTATGTTCAAAATTAGATAAGGTGTTAAGAAACCCAAAAATTTTAAGGTTAAGTTTGAACAATTTCAAATACCCATAAATTAATTCCTTTCACCTGTCTGTGATAGTTTTCAAGTTATGTTGTTTTCTTTTTACTTTGTAGAAAATTTCTTATTAACCACAGCTCTTTTTAGATTGTTTGCCATAAAAACATTTCTGGTTAAACTTAAACGACAAACTCTGTTCAAAATTGTGTTGTCCGTCCTGTAAAAACAAAATAAATTCATTGAATGTTGGTTTAAAAGACTTTAATTTTTCACATTTTTTCTCTCGTTTCCATGGCAAGCTATGAGAAAAGGCCTATGGCTAATGAATTTCTCAATCCTAATAAATAATTGTTGTAACTTTTAAAACTTTTAAACATAAGTATAGGAAATATTAGGACAGATCGATGCAAAATTAAATTCTCTACGATTTAATGAAATAAAACTTGTGGCATGTTATTTGAAAACATTGTGTTCTGGATGTTAAAAGTTCTGAAAACTTAACATTAACATTTTGGGTTTGTAATTCTTTTTTAGAAATATGAACACACGAAAGGAAAGATCTAGGTTTCCTCTTTCAAATAAGCTAAAAAATATTTCCAATTTTATCCAAATGGCAGAGTTATCGATTTTTTAACTAGAAGGTGCAAACTCACAAATCATTAAAAACACAAAATATTTTTTATACGGCTCTAAATTTAGGTATAGTATAATTTTTTTCATTTTGGCAGAATGTTGTATAAATATATAGTCGACTTTTTTTACAATCAACTGTCTTTAAGAGTCGTTAGGTTGGCATTATCATAAATAGTATTTTTTAAATTAGGTTGGTGTAATTTTTTACTTGGCAAATTCGATTTACAAATTTTTCAAGTTGTCTCCTATTAAAAACACGTACAACAACACATTTAGTTATTTTAGAGCACCTTTAGACTAACGAATTAACGATTAACACTAACGTCCATTTTTCAAAAATGTCAAATCTGGTGTTCAAAATGTCAAATACAGAATACAGCTAGTTTTAAAAGTGGTTGGACATGAACTTTTAGGGTGATATAGTCTGGTCTTTATCAGAATTATCATAGCGTTTAGGTAGCTATTTGCAGACGGACTTTTCCGCACTGCAGTGTTTTTTACTTTGCAACAATTTAATAATATAATACAGCGTGCTCAAAAACTGGCGCACCAACTCAATGGTGTGTGATAGAGAACTGGTTACATATAAAGGTAAAAATAGTAAAAAAATTCTTTGTATTAAAACTAATTTTAGTTAAATGATATGTGGCAACGTTGTCTAACAGTCATGATCGCAATAGAATTTTAGCAACAATAAAAATAATTTTTTTTTGAAACGGTTTCCAAGGAAATAATTCCCAGTGTTGGCACATCTACACATTGTGATTTTTTGGATGAATTTTAATTTTTTAAAATTCAAAAAACTGATAAAATCTGCTAGTAAATTTAAAAATAATTATTCATCGTTTTGTTACGGAACGATTACCTGGTATGAAACATAAAAACATAAAAAATAATGAAAACTAAAGAAGTTAACACAATAAGTTTGTAGCTCCAGATTTTTTAAAATATGACTTTAGGAATTTTTACAACATTTTTGCCGTAATCTGCACTCGCTTCTCAATAACGTACCACTGATTTGGTGCGCCAGTTTTTGAGCATCCTGTATAATAATAATAATAATAATAATATTTAATATCGTTGAGATGAAAATGGTTATTTTTTTACGATGAATGATGAATTGATGAATCTATTTTACAAATGTGGCAAAATGCCTTAAATCAAGTTACACCAGAAGTTCGGAGCAACACAGTCAACCATTGCGACAAACTAATAGAGGTAGACATAAAAAAACTAATATGTCTTGACCAGGTTCAAAAAAAAACAATTAATTAACGTAAATTCAGATGATGATATTGATAGTGACTTCGGCGAATTTGACGTGCAGCTAGCGAAAGTGAGATTGAAATATAAATTAAATTGTAAATAGATTTGTAAATATTTTTTGTAAATAAAATTTACTTGGTGTCTGCGTTTGTTGCATTATTTGAACATGTTGAGAATCACTGATATATTTTGGGTAGGTGACGTATTTTGGGCTTGCGAAAGTTTTCTGTCTCTTTTAAATGGCCTAAGTGTGAGAAAGACAACATATCCCTGGCTCGAGCCGAGGGCGGCCCATCGTTTACCTTACTTGCTCCTAGCTACCTTTTCGAAGAGTGAGAAAGACATCAGCGTTTTACGACAGTCGACCAAAATTTAAAAAATATTACTATACAGGGTGCTCAAAACCTGGCGCACCAACTCAGTGGTACGTTATTGAGAGGCAAGTGCAGATTACGGGAAAAATGTTGAAAAAATTCCTAAAGTTATATTTTAAAAAATCTGAAGCTACAAACTTATTGTGTTAACTTCTTTAGTTTTTATTATTTTTTTATGTTTCTATGTCTCATACCAGGTAATCATTCCGTAACAAAACGATGAATAATTATTTTAAAATTTACGAGCAGATTTTAACAGTGTTTTTAATTTAAAAAAATTTAAATTCATCCAAAAAATCACAATGTGTAGGTGTGCCAACACTGGGCATTATTTCCTAGGAAACCGTTTCAAAAATAATTTATTTTTATTGTTGCTCAAATTCTATTGCGATCATGACTGTTAGACAACGTTGCCACATATCATTTACCTAAAATTAGTTATTTATCAATAACTTTAATACAAAGAATTTTTTTACTATTTTTACCTTTATATGTAACCAGTTCTCTACCACATACCATTGCGTTGGTGCGCCAGTTTTTGAGCACGCTATATAAGGAGAGCTTAGAACTACCTTAAAATAACTCTAGTAATTTAAAAGCAAGACCTAAGAGATTATAATTGAATATAAATTTTCAAATGACTGTCATAATTAGAACTACCCATACTTCTAATGTAAGGTTTAGACGGAACAGCCTGTATTGTTATACCAGTTTTATAAAACATTTGTAAGACATTCTATTATGGGATGAATGGTCTTGGAGCACGTCGAAGAAGTGCCACAATTAAGTCTTATAAAACGAGTGTAATATACTATTTTTTCTAGTTTTTATTTTTGTTGTTTCTTCTTGTTAAGTTTAATTTATCAAAATTTTTTCAAACTATTTCCTCTTAATTGTGTTAATTATTCAGGCTTGACTTGACGCTGTTGACAGACCACACACATAAATTACAGTGATAACTAATAACACCCAGCTCAGCACTGCCAATACAAATCCTAAAAGTTTACTAAAAGAAGTTCTCTTTGTGAAACTACTGTCAGTTTCACAATGAACAATTTGTGAAACCAAAGGAGAAAAAAACTGTTAAGGTTTTACGAAAAATAAAACTTTGGAGCACAGAAAATTTTCAAATTATTATGATTACACAAAATTCGACGTATATTTGCTAATTAAACCCGGTATGTAATGTGTGTTTTTTGTAATATTTGTTTGGCTGCTGATGCAAACGGAACATAATCACAAGCAGAGAGCATCATTATTTTATCGAATCGAATTGTATCAAATAATCGGCAAACCGCACAATAATGATTTCTGGCCCGGATTGCATGTGAAAACATATTGTCTAAACTAAATGAAAACGGCGAGATAACGTCCACGTGAAATGAAAGCTTTGGTGGGCTATCGTGCGCCTGCATGGCATACCCAGAGAAGGTGGAGAGAAACGTAATTTCCTTACCTCCATTACATTATCTCCTCGCATTATTTTGCGTCATTATTCGTTGGTTGTTCGGTCATGATGCACCCAAATGGTAGCCGGCCATTGTGCGATCTGAAACAATGCGAACAATATACCATTGAATAGGTGTGCTGTGTCTTTGTCTGCTAACTAATATTAATCAAATTACATATTAAACTATTATTTAGAATTGCCTCAGGTCAAATTGCACGACAATGGACCTGTACTGCCCTGCTAATCAAAAACGATGTAAATACAAAGCGATCAAAAAGTCCTTCCATTAGAAAGCTTAGTTAGCTTAGAAATTAAACGACGTATGTCTACGGAACTCAAGCCTAATGTCAAAGGAAAAATGTCAAAAAAATTAAGGAAATTAAATTTCCAGTTTTGCCCCTTAGACACCATTTACGGGTCGTGTAGAGTTCAGATCTTATTTGTGCCATGGATTCACGGCATCTAACAGTTTACGTTTCAGGTAATTTCAATTTCAATTTTGACAGCAGGCTGAACTAATACACGACACCGGACACACGTTCTCAAGTGATACGCCTACTTGATGGAAGGACTTTCTGATCGCTTTGTACTTTTAAGTATTTTATGACATTTTTATTTTATATGCTTGGAGTATGAAATTTTTTACTTTAATGAACGATTTATTTGTAAATATGATATCGACACCTAATTTTATGGATATATTTTCAGAGTACTGTTTTTCGGTATACGACAATTGAAACAAAAAAATTCTTAAAGTTACTAAGCAAAATAGTCGTAACTACAAAAAGCATTTATTATACAGGCTGTTCCGTCTAAAGCCCACATTAGAAGTATTGCTAGTTCTAATAATGACAGTTAGCTGAAAATTTGTACACAACCAAAATCCTGCTCAATGACATTATTTTCAAGATGGTGTTACTTCCGGTTATAAACTTTTATAAACTTTCCCTTTACCTAAATTTAGCCGTTTACAGGATATTTAGGGCTTTTTTTTTTTTGAATTCGCAGCCTCCAGTTCAAAAATCGATAACTGTGCTAATTTTTAAAATTCGGAATTTTTTTTAGTTCATTTGGAAGAGGAAGAATAACAAACTCCAAATTTTTAAAGTTAAGTTTTCAAAACTTTAAGCACCCATAACTTAGTAGTTTCTAATGAAATGCCGCAAGTTTTATTTCACTAAATGGTAGAGAATTCAATTCTGCATGGATCTGTGTTAACATACCCTATGCTTATGTTTAATAGTTTTCAGGTTACAATAATTTTTTGTTGGGATTGAGAAATTCCTTCGCCATTGGTCTATTCTACAGATATCTAAAACTAAAGATATGAAACGACGTACAAATAAAACGTTCCCGTCCGCGATAGTTCGGTTAATGTCACTAGAGGCGCAGTTGTTCCATTACCATTCAAATTTTCAGAGCAATGAATTTATAAAAATAGTTGTAATTAAATAATGGTTGGCACAAGGCGAATAAAAAATACAGACAGATAGAGCATTAAATTCTCAATAAATCGGAGATAAAAATAATGCAAATATTATATCTTAAACTATATTTAAAAGAATTTCGAGGTTTTACCAATTTGCACTCTGCCCCATATTTTTCAAAACGCTGCGAATACGGTTACAGATAAAAAAAAATGGCAAGAAGAAAGTTGTTGTGAATTAAGTTGTCTTTAAAAAAAACATATTTCTATATTCAACTATTAAGGCCCCAAAGTCATTCAAAGACGCTCGAGCGACGGATTTCCTTCATTTTGCCGGTAGTGAAAGTGAATTTACATCTAAACTGTTGAAGATAGAAGTATGGTCTCCCGGATTTTTTTGTAGAAAATTTAATGGAGTGTTATACTAAAAAATGAAAATTTTTATACGGATAGCCAACAACAAAATAGGCGACCCATATTTTTTTATTTTAACCAAAGCTCAACCGTTTTGGAGAAAAATAAATGAAAAGGTGAAAATTCCTGGCCTGACGTCAGCAATGTTCCTTTTTGAATCAGCCAGTCACAGAACTTGAGATAGAAAACTGGGCCAACAAAGATAGCTTGAAAGACGTACGTTTTTTCTTAATTTCTGCCTCTGTTGTTTTACATACGACTTCAGATGTGCTGCAGGAGCAGTCATTTTACCAAAACACAAACTCCTGCAAAACATTAGCACACAACACAGTCACAATCGAAAACGCACGGTTTTGACATTTGTATTTGACGTTTACCAGCCCAAACGTAGGTCGTAGCGTTAATTGTATGCAGCGAAAGACTGACCAATCATTAGTCGAGACATTGCTTACGTCACAGCGCAAATTTTCTATTATTACTACAAAAGTACGATTTAAATTTAAAAAAACTCAGACCGATATTACTAGACATCATTTTGTGTCTACTTTCAGAATCTGCAATTTCCAAAAACTTTTACTTTCGAGTATAACACTCCATTCTCTACAACCTTGTTCCTTACACATTTTTGTATTTTCAACCGCATTCGCTGCGTTTGCAAAAATATCAGGTGGAACACAAATTTGTGATTTTGCGCACTATCGCCTTTTTATCAAAACGCTACGAAGACGACTGAAAATATAAAAAAAGCGTAAGGAATAAGGTTGTAGAGAATATTTCTATCTTCAACGATTTAGGTATAAATTCACTTCCCAATACTTAACCACCGGCAAATTGAAGGAAATCCCACGCTTGAGCGTTTTTGAGCGTCTTTAGGGCCTAAACCGTTAACAATAAAAATTTGGTTTTCTGACTTTTTTGAAGGAAATTTAATTCTCTACAACTTTCTTTTGAACATTTTTCTTGTATCTTTAACCGTATTCGCAGCGTTTTAAAAAATACAGGACGAAACGCAAATTTTAAATTTTAAATAATTTTTTTCTCATGTTTCTCATGAAAATTGTAGTCGTCAGTGTTCCTCAGTTTGTTGAGAATGCAAAGCTCAATATTTCTGCATTTTTTCCAAGTAATTAGTGCATTGGTTGAATTTAAATTAATTTAAAACTATTTGCCACCGAGACGTTATAACGTTCGAAGCGCCCTCATTTTACTTTGCTATTTTACTATTTTTTTTTTTTTTTTGGGTACAGAATATCGTGCAATTTTGTATCTCGTTTCGTCTCCTAGTTATAGTCCTTCATAGTTTATTCCCATACTTTGCCATGGAAACGAATGCAAATATGTGAGAAATTAAAGTTTTCTTAACCAACATTCAGTAAATTTATTTTACTTTCACAGGACGGGCAACACAGTTTTGAACAGAGTTTGTCGTTTGTTTAATCAGAAATATTTTTTTTACAGTCGTTATCCAAAATAAATATTTGCGCTTTGAGCTATCAACGCAAAGTTGACATGTTCTCAAGACTTAAAGCGACAAAATGGAAAAAACGCTCGCTCTCCTATTCTTTATTGAAATCAAATGTCCCGTGATTTATGTAACTAGCTATTGTAACTATATTAGTGTAGTAACAACAAAAAATTAATAATTTCTGATTTTAATAAATTATTTCATGGCTTTGTCTTGAATATTATGGTATACTCTTAATACTTGCGATTGAAAAAAATGTACATTGTCAATTTCGTGAAAATGTCAACATTGACTCAATCAGCATTGTACTACTTTGCGCTCTTAATAAACAAATAGCTATTATGGCAAACTATGCAGAAATAGCTGTGGTTAGTAAGAAATTTTCTACAATATCAAAAAACTAAAATAACTTGAAAATTATTACAGGTAGGTATAGGGAATGTTAATACAGATTGATGCAGAAAAAAATTTTCCTCTATCTAGTAAAATAAAAACTGAGACCTCCCATTTGAAAAAATTAAGTTATGGGTAATTGTTCAAACATAACTTTAAAAATATTTGAATATATTAACTTTTTTCCAGTTTTTGACACACTGTGGAGCAAATATAGGCTTTCATTTTAATTCTCCAAATATAATTTTGAAATCTCTAAAAGTAAGAGAGTTACTGATTTTTTAAGTGACAGGTGCAAATTCAAAAATTTTCAAAACTTCTTAAATATCTCGAAAGCGGTTAAACTTAGTTATAGAAAATGCTAATAAATACGGCCTTAAAACAACGTAACTAATGCAAAAACGCATTGAAAAACATAGCTTTCCATTTAAAATAAAAAAGTTTATAGCGACTTCCGGTGTAACCGGAAGTGCCGCCATCTTAAAGATATTTTTTTAGAAAATTAATTTAGATAATAAATATTTTTATTGGAACTTTTACTACTTTTAATAAGGGGTTTAAACGGAACAGCCTGTATAACAAAATTTGAGTTCTTTATTGGGTTTCTGAATTATAACGACTGATTAATACAATTTTTTGAGATACGAAATAATTTAGTAGAAATCTCACATACGTCAAATTTCACTATGCGTTTTTCCTTGTTAAAATTTAAATAACATCTACAAAAGTAGTATGTAATAACTGCTTATGCAAAACTAACTGCAAATTTGCCAAAAAAATGTTGACACGACGTTTTTGCTTAGCAGGGCAGCGTAACCCTCCCGCAAAAATTTCAATACCCAAGTTTGTTGCTTCTTCATTGAGGGATCGTTTCTCAACTCGGTTACTTACAATGAAACAATGAATATATTTCGAAAACCGCTCGATTACCTTTTAATTAAGCTTATAATGATTAATAACCGACTACCATCCCAATGATGCAATATTAAAAGGTGTAGGCACGGCTTCTGTGATAAATAGTGTTTACTTTGGGATTTTGCACTTACTACACAATGAAATACTGCTTTTATAAGTTGGAAAAGTTTTTGCGAACGCTGTCGTTTCAGGCGTTTGATCAAACACGAGTCATCAAAAATTAAAAAAGAATCTGGACTAATAATCAATAAATGAAATTTTTATGCTGAAGGTTCGAGCAATATGATTTAACTCCTCTCAAGCTAGACAGATTATTGAAGCGAAGTCTTTCTTTGATGTCGCAATGTAGAGTTAATCAGATAAAACTACTACATTTAATTACAACAGTTACAAACTTTATGAAAGTCCGGTTTGTCCTGGAGCTTCCCAGCAAGCACACAGACGTAGATATAATGATTTTTTAACATTACAATGGTTATACGTTGAAATTTACAAGGTTGCTATTTATGATTACGTTTTCTTTTAGCGTTTATGTTACGTAGTTTGAAGACCATCTTCATTCTTTTTGGCAATTTTTAACGTTTAAAGTACATCTTGACTGAACGTTGTATCTACGTAAAAAACGTAAAAAAATTAACGTATTTATGGCACTCTCTAACGGTAATGAAACCATTTAATTGAACGTTATATTAATATCTTGAAACGAAATAGAAATATACATAGAATACAGGGTGAGTCGATAGTGTGCCATGAAAAAAATATTCGAAAAAACACGGCTCCTAAACATAATCAAACAAAAATTTGAAGATTTTTTTAAATAAAAAAAGTTTAAACTTTCTTTCTCTAATGTTTTTAATTTTAATTTGAATAGATTTTTAATTATAATGATAAAGTTTAATAACAAAAATAACAAATTACTGTCACGAATCTTACAGATATCATTATTGTCAAAAATTTGAAAAAAGTAAATAAAAGCTATACCAAATATTTATTTAACATCTTATGTCAAAGTTAGTTACACCCATTTGTTTATTAAAAAAAATAGCAATTTTTTACGTTAAAATTGTCTACCTCCTCTTAATGGACACCTCTCTACCACAGACAATTAAAGATTCCCCATCGGTGTCCGTTGTTGAGAAGTTTTACTGTACATTAAAATTAACTAAATAAAAAAACCTTTGTAAAACTTTGTCTTTTGCTGTTGATTTCTAGTTTTATATTTTCCATAATTTTACGTTTTACGGGGTCCTCAAAAACTGGTGCACCAACTCAGTGGTACGTTGTTGAGAAGCATGTGTAGATCACGGAAAAAATCTTGAAAAAATTCCTAAAGTCATATTTTAAAAAATCTGAAGCTACAAACTTTTTTGTTAACTTCTTCAGTTTTCATTATTTTTTACTGTTTTAATGTTTTACACTAAGTAATCGTTGCCTAATACAACGGTGAATAACTATTTTTAAATTTCCCATCAGACTTTAGCAGTTTTTTTAATTTAAAAAAATTAAAATTCATCAAAAATATTACAGCTTGTAGATGTGCCAACGCTGGGAATTATTTCCTAGGAAACCGTTTAAAAAAAAAGTTATTTTTATTGTTGATCAAATTCTATTGTGATCACGACTGTTAGACAACGTTGCCACATATCATTTATTTAAAATTCGTTATAATAACTTTAATGCAAAGATTTTTTTTACTATTTGTACTTTTATATGTAAGCAATTCTTTACCACACTCCATTGAGTTGGTGCACCCGGTACAGGATGTAACGAAAAGATGGAGAGAACAAAAGTTCAAAATAGAGCGACTTAATCCAATTTACAGTCACCCAAAATGAAAATGACGCCCACATCCATAGCCGCTGTCATAATCGATCAGAAATCGTAAACTAGTTTTAATAGAAGTCTGGTATATTGTTTATTATTTTTTTTTAAATGATTTGGGATAAAACAATTATCTCTAGTAATTTAAAAAAAAATCGAAAATTGCGGTTTTTTTTATTTTTAAGCACGTTTTTGAGATAATAACTAAGTTTTTTGTGAAAGCTTCACTAAAAGTTGCTAAAAATTAAATTATTTTAACCAGCTTTTAAGTAGAGATTTATTGATTATAATTTTCTAAAACAATTAAAGTCTGGTCAAATGTAATGTTAGCTATTTCTGCTTTTCTTGGGCGTTTAAGAACGTGTTAGAACAAAATTTCCCTGAAATTCAAGAATTTAAATAGAAAATTGTTTTACTATAGATCGAAATTTGTTAGTTTCTATCGATTTTGCTTATTTTTTAACAAAAGTTTGTCGAAATAAGCGGTTTGAAAATCATGTTTATTTTCTCTTCTTTTTTCTTACTTCACTTTTGAATTTAAAACTCATTTATTTTGTAAGTTCTTGTAAAAATGTTTCAAAACCACAGAAATTAAATAACATTGATGTTATAATTTGCCTGTTTTACTTAATTTCGTTTGTTTTTAAACAAAATTTTATCAAAAATAAACTGAAAAACGACAATACTTGTCAAAAAAGTTATTCATTATTTTTCAAGCTTCGTATTCCATTTTTGAGTAATTATTTTGCAAAAATTGACGAAAAATTTAATTGATCGTCAATTTTGTTTATAAATCCTAAATAGTAGACGCGTCATTTTTTTGGGTGACTGTATCTCTATAGCAAGTTGCACCGTCTAAAAGTTAGAAGGCGCCAAAGTTTAAAAATAATTTTGAATTTTCTTTAATAACTTTTTAGTGAAACAATCGATTTTAATGAAATTTAGTAAACTTAATTTACTATCAAAACCACATATTCTAATACAGTTGGTTTGGTTTTTTCTTGTTTGTAAATTAATCACCAGTCAATTTCAAGACATATTTTTGTTATACATTATCCGAGTGGTGTAAAACTTTTTTAGTCGAAAAGGCCCATTTTTTATATCAATTTTTGTAAGTTATAAAATTTTTGTTTCGGTTTCGGTTTTAAGTTAAAAAAATAATTTAAGTCGGTGTACCATAATTTCAGACGTTCGCCCACTTATTATTATTGGGGTTTAAATTAATGGTTTTTATTTCAGCTTTAGTTTTTTATGTACGTGTATGTTAGACAACAACAAAGTAACTTGTTATTAATTTAAACGAAAAACAGCATTTTTTCACAAAATTGTGAATTTCTAAATATCATTCGATTTCTATTGAAGACAACCAAATTAAAATTTACACTGTCGTTATGAAAAAATTATTAACAACAATTATTAAAAGTAAAGTACCAATTAAATAATAAAGTACGTTTTTAAAACCAGTAATAATATTTAACGAACGTCCAAAATGTTGACACTTTTACACATATTATTTTTTTATTCCAAAACCAAGACCAATACAAAAATTTTATAACGGACAAAAATTGTTCAGAAATAATGTATCTTTCGAATAAAAAAAATTACGGCACTAAGATAACGTATAACAAAAACGTATCCTGAAATGTGTTCAATAGTTGATAAGTAAGTACTTTACAATAATAGAAAAATAAAAAATAGGACCAGAACTATGTGACCAGAACGTGTAGTTTTAATGACAACTTACTTGTACCAATTTTTTTCAAAATCGACTATTCCATTTAAAGGTTACAAATAAAAAACGCAAATAATTCTTGAACTTTGGCGTCTTCTAACTTTTAAACGGTGCAACTTGGTGTAGAGGCAAGTTAGGTTGAATCATTTCGTTTTGACTTGTAGAAACTTTGGTTTCTTTTAATCCTTATCTTTCCGTTACACCCTGTATTTTTGCGTTACAAAATCATTTAAATAGTTACTAAAGAACGTAACTGTTTTAATTTTAATAAACGTTTCTTACTGGGTTCGATTTTACAAGCGGCAAATATTCAGTAAATTGTTCGCATGTCGCAAATCTTGAAATGCCTAATGGTGAATCAACAAAGCATACGAGCATACGAGTGTTCCTGACAGTTTTCGGCCTCGGGTTAGCCCACCTTCAATAATTCCATAACAGAGCTTTAGTGTTAAATGACGTTTATTTTTGAGTTAGATTATGCGAAATGTCTAGTTTTGTGGTAACTTGTTACTGACGGAGTGCTGTTATTAAATTGTTTCTGTAGTAGACCTTTGTTTGGCAGTGGTATTTAAATTACTATACGTTTGTGTGCTACATAATACACATAGTTAGGGGAATTACCGATAATAGTTAAGGCAACTAAGTTTGTTATAAGGCTGCTTCCACACCCTTGACGAATAATTTCGGTTCGACCACACAAAGGCTGAGTGAAATACGGGGGTATGCATACTGGACTGGATTAGTTTCAAATCTATCAATCTTGGGAAAGAGCTAAAGGTTTCTTTAAGGTGGTTTGTAAATTGGCTCAAGTGTCTCCTTCACTTGTGCAGATCACGTCCAAACTCCAAACCCTTCGAATTACTGATTCGACGAGTTTTACGCTTCTGTTCTGTTTAATTCAATTCTGTTGTTGTGTGAATGTTAATGACTCGCATTTTCCATTATACAGATATTTGAGTTATAATTTCTTACATTAATTTAACAAAGATCTTTACTAAAACTAAATGTATTAAAACAAAAAAGGTTTAAAGTAAAATTTGGTGGAGGCGCCGGGATAACGTTATAAAATTAACCAACATAGGCTCAAAGTTGGAGCATTAATTACTTTGCAAATAATTAAAGTAACAGCTGATAGCATCTTAACTCAAACGCTCATGAGAATATAATGGATAAATATACAAGATGTTTAATACTGATGATTTCGATCTAATTCTGCTTAGATTTTTCGTCGAAAACAGGTTTTTAATTTTAGAAAAGGACGTTTTACGTTTTAAGAAAAAAGTCGAAACTTATTAAATCTTTATCAATTATTGTTTAGCGCGTTGCAATTAGGAATGTAAAAAAAATGAAAAGTTTGTTAAGATTTGAATAACTTGAAAAAGTTAAATAAAACACCCAATTTTTGATTTTGCTTTTTAAATACTATTAAATTGTCTATTTAAAGACATAAGTTTTGTATAACTCAAGTTAATACAGTCATTCCATTTTAACGGACGGGACGCTGCACAAATTTTTAAATTTATTTTCAGTTTATAACAACAATATGAGTAGAAGTTAAATGTTCTTTATAGGAACTTAGTACCAGTCAAATTGTTTACAACCTACAATTAGAACCATATTTTTTTAAATTTGAAATACGAGCAGGAAAAAGAAATACAAACTGATGAGGGGCGGGACACAAAAAATACTTCACATTTTTATCGTTCAACAATCGTAAAATTCTATTAATTTAAAAGGCACTAATTCCTACAACAATTTTTGAAGTAAAAAGTGAAACCTGTAAAAATATCGCTATGTGTAACGACTTCTGATTAATTTTTTTTCGTTTATTTTTGTTTACACATGACGGACGGGACAAAACAAAATTTCTTCGTGAAAATAATTCTAAAAAAGTTACTGAGACAGGTTTAAATTATTAAAAACTTTAACAATATTAAAATTAGTCAGTGGAATTTGAATGTTTTTAGTTTTGTTTAAAAAGGTAAAAAATAAGAACAACATTTTATGTTTGCCATAACAGACAGGACAGCGAAAGTTCTAAAAATAAAAAAGCAAATTACATATCAATTTACATACAGATTTCCAATTTTCAGACATCCAGAAACTAGAAAAACACTCTTAAAAAAATGTCTACAGTTGTAGTACGTCAGTATTTTATATTATCGCCTAAAAAGCACTGTATGTAAATTTTAGATTCCAATAAATTACTTCAATTTTAATGATTATTCTCTCCCAAAAAAAACCTTTTGGCACAAAATACAGTCACGATCAAATAGAATGACACCACTAAAACCGCAGCCACAAATCTTTTCAAAATTATACGGTAAACGTGTACGTTTGGCTAGTTTATAAATTAGCTAAATATTATCTAAACTAGCTGGAATGTTTGAAAAAGTAAAGGGTTTGTTGGAATTTATAACCTAAATGATTTTACATACATACATCAAAATTTGAGTTATTTTATTGTATTAATTGACGAATAATAGCGTAAGGTCATTATTAGCTTGCAACTTAATTAATAATTTTTTTAATGTTTAAAGCTAACAGTCAGAGGAAAGATTTAATTGTAGATGTTTTATTATTTTTTTGTAATATTTTTTAAAAGCCTTGGTTGTATTTGTATAACGGTTAATACACAGCAATCAAAAAAAATACAAGCAGATAGAGCATTAAATTCTCAATATTAAGACATAAATATGATGCAAAAATTTTATCGTAAATTATATTTGAAAAAAATTCGAACTTTAACCAATTTGTACTCAACCCCATACTTTTCTTTCTTTACTGACAAAATTGTTCGAAAAGTTAAATATAGATTTATGGTCAAACAATCCACGACTTTTACAAACACACTCACGAAAACAAATTCCATAAAAAAAGTTATTCTCTTATTGCTATTTAAAAAAATCAAATTAGCCTTGTATCCGAAGAACAAATGGAGATAGAAATTTAATAAACATCAGAAACAATAGAATTTATATACTCTTAAGCATACACCAAATTTCAATGTTTTGAAGAATAATTTTTATAATATTTAACTGTATCCATACTTTTAAGCGACCTGTATATTGGACAGACACGTCGATCAATTAACACTTGATTTAAAGAACATTTAGCGCATTTAAGACTTAACAGATCTGAAAAATCAAGTGTTGTCCAACACATTTTTGAAATACACCATAGAATTAATAACATTAACTTAAAAATTATTAGAATAGTTAATAATAGTAGATTTCTTGACATTTCTGAGAGTCTTGAAATATTCAAAAATAGGAATAAACTTATGAATTCAGACAACGGCCTCATCCCTTTTTTTCCCTCTTCTCTTTAGTTGGAGGTAGGAAAAGTGAAAGTCGTCAAAATTGATATATAAGGCATAACATTAAAAAAATTAGTTTATTTTTTATTTTTACCTGAGGATGACCGCTTTGTGATTGGAACGCGTAGTGTTTCAAATAAACGTTTGGTTTTGGTGTGTCGGTTTCCAAAACTTTGTTTTAATTAATTTCCACGTCAAGAAAATCCAACAAGAAGTCGTTTCGTCTTCTAGATTATAGCACTTCGTAGTCAATAGAATGAAAGTTTTTATAAAAATAAGCAAAAACGCCCAATATCAATTAAAAGCTACAGTCACTATCAAAAAGATTGACACCCATACGAACCAGATTAGATAGCAAAAGTCCGACAATATGTAGTATTTTACGTAATTAGTAAGTAAGTAAGCATTACATACAACATTTTTTGCAATAATGCCCAAAATTCCAAAAATTTGATAATGAATTTTGACGTTTCTTACAGAAATTTGAAATTCTAACCTATAAATCTATCAATTATGTTAGTTTCATGGTGCAACAATGATATAAATAACAATTGCAAAAAATCTTTTAGGTCATGAATTTCAACAACAAATTAGTTTACAAACTATCCAGCACACCAAACCTACACATTAACCGTATCACATCTAAAAGTTTTGTAGCTGTGATTTCAAGAGTGTCATTCTTTTTAATCGTGACTGTACATCCAAAAATGCAAAAATTATTGGATGTTTTATTCAAAAAATAGTACTTTATTATTCAAGTAAAGAAAAGTTGTTCATTATCTGTAAGTGATGTGTTTCTCAAACGAGTGCAGAGCACGAGATTCAGAAAGGAATCACGAGCAGATAATGCCAACTTTTCTTTACGTGTATAATACAATGTTTTCTCTTATACATTGAGAAATGTTTGTTAAATTGTTTCACCGATAAAATAAAAAAATAACTAATAGAATAAATAAAATACCAAATAGAAAAAAAAGTCACCAAATGGCCACTTAACTCTATGAGAAAAATAAAAAAAATAACTAAATCAAATAATGTGCCATAGTAACCACTTGTAGAATAAAGGTGTACTACTTCTACTCGTATATATGAAACAAGCAACAACATTATTAGCACCTATAAGAAAAAAACATAAGTTTATATTATTGTAGCAATTTCGGAAACACTGTGGTGTATACTTAAAAGTAATTTTAGGTGTATCAGAGTGTAAGCATCAAGCGCCTTTTTACGAAAAAAAACAGATTTTCTAACATTTAGAGGTCAATAATAATTGTCTTTTCCAACTCGCTGAGCTATTGAAAAATTCGCGATATTAGCACACAAAAATTTAATGAGCAGTAAAGATGATATAAACGCAACATGTGTTTGGTGGATAAGTGCGCTCTAATCCAATAGTTGGAGAGCCTCCCGGTTTATATGTATGTACTTAATGGATGAAGCAGCACAGCGCAGTGTTTATCGTGGAATATTATACACAGAGGCTGCCCAGGTGTACTTAGCAATCTATAAACGTGTGGACACAGACAGGCAGTGCGGTGTTCATGTTGAGCACCTGATGCAAAGACTACACCAATGATCCGGTGCCAGCTAAAGGGATGGGGTTTCCCGGAAACCGCGCACAGGAAGCACATTACTGGGATTTGCATAATAACAGAGCACGTACAGAGAGAGGGTGACAAGCTACCTCTCGCGAAAGCATTCGTTTCTGCTTACGATGCTTACAATCTAAGAATTCATTAGGTGCTATTTTTTTACTGTGGCAATGAATGGTTTTCTTCACATTATGTAGAATAACAGCGTTTGCCAAACGAAGTTAACAAAGCAAAAGTGTCTGAATAGTAACGTCAATACGTGTCAGTATTCTGCCATATTTACCAATTTTTGACAACTGTTCTAGCTGGAATATTGACTGAAACAAATTTTCCCGAAACATAGGAAATGTCAGCACTGACGAAATCCTCGAAAACATTATTAGCCAAATCAAATTTGATAAATCGGTTAAAAATTCCTAGAGAATTGGAATTTTTTAAACGCTTTCATTACACTTAGGTGGATATACTATAGGATCTCTCAGCGATGTACAAAACTCCATTATTGACCTTTCAATGTTAGAAAATCTTTTTTTACGAAAGCCGTACATACTAACCCCCTGACTCATTTAAAATTATTTTCAAGAATACAGGAAGTTTCTAAAATTAGCTACAACACAAACTTATATTTTTTTTTTAATGGAGCAACCAATATTTTTTTTGCATTTTTGGATGTAGCTTTTAACACAGATGTTTTTAAATTGTTATTGCTCGATTTTACTTTGTTTTTGAAATAACTTGATTTTCTTGACAAAAACACGTTTTTTTAAACTTATTCCATCAAAACTAAGAATCACAGAAAAGTAGAACTTTCATTACTTTAAAGAAAAAAGTTCAAACTTCAGGGATGTATTATTTTTATTAGCTAACTGCAATTAAGAAGTTAAAAAATGAAAATGTTTGAATAAAAAAATTAAATAAAAAAATAAATAAATAAATGAATAAATGAACTAAATAAATAAATAAATTTCATCCAAGACTTAAATTTACAGTTGAAGTTTATAATAATAATCTTATTAATTTTCTCGACACTACTTTAATTTTCAACAATAACTGTATAATGTTTGTTTTTTATAAAAAAGAAATAGCGTCTAAAAATATTTAAATTTTATGTCTTATCCTCATCATCAAAAAATGTCTATTATAAAAAATCTTGTCCATCGAGTTGTTACAATTTTTCATCCTTATTTCAAAGTTAAAAACCTAAGTAACTATAAAGAAATATTATTAAATAACGCTGTTCATTTAATAAACAATGTAATTTTTCAAAAATCTAACAATAATATTAATAAAATTAAAAAAAGAAATAAACTTCTAATTAATCTAATTAATAATCTAATAATAAAAATAAAAATATCTAAACTCGCAATAAAAGATATCGGGGTAGGCCATGACTATGTAAAACCACCTTTACGTGTTGTAACTAAAAGTGATAAAGTTAGGTTTACGTTTGATTGTCAAAACTTAAAACGTCAAACAAAATTTGACGTTACTCGAGAAAAAGCAGTGTCACAGTGCTTGAAGAACAGTAAAACTTAATAAAAGGCTTTGATGTTCAAATTGAATAATTCATTACAATGACACATAACACAAAAGTGACAAATTTTTTGACAGTCAACTAATAATATGTGAAGATACTAAAAATAGCAGTACAACCAGCTTAAATTCAAATTTTGACAGCATACTGAAATGTTATTTAATTTGAAAGGGTATATATCAATTCTTCTTTAGATGCCAATCTTAATCTAAAATTGAATCATTAACTAAAAACTTAAACATTACATCAGCTTGGAAACCTATTATTGCTATATATGATTTATTATAAAGAAATGAAATAAATTTAATGTCAAATATAGTATACAAAATTGATTGTAATGATTGTAAAAATTGCTATATAGGTGAAACCTGTCAACATATTAAAAATAAAATAAAAAAACAAATATCACATATCCATTGCTAATATAGGACACTTAGGTCTCGTTAAAATTACCGTAGAAACTGAATATTCTTTTAATTATAACATCAATTTTTTACATGGTGAACTTAATAACGTTAGAAGGTTAATTTTAGAATATTTGTAGATCAAATGTTTTGACAATGTCAACATTCAAAAAATAGATTGTTAATAGACTTGTTACAATTGATTTATATTATGTTAATTTGTCTTTAGTACTATTTTATTAATTTAGTGTTATTTTTTACATTTTAATTTGTCATACTCTTTATTGACGATATTATTATTTTAATATTTTTAAGATAACATTATTTCTTTTACTTATACAATTTGTTATGTATTCTAGTTAGAATTTATATTTCATTGGCGATTATTCAATATTTATAAAAAAAAATCTTGTTATATTTTTCGCTGCCCCCTTTTTCTTTTCATATTTGATCATTTAACCTTCACCTTTCACTCTTCCGTCCACCACTCAATTGTGTAAGTCTTTGTATTCTTATCAGTTTATTATATTTGTTACTAACATTATTGTTTGTAGACTTGTTTAATCTGAAGAAATGGGAAATTATACCCTTGAAATTTCATTAAAGAATATTTCTATATAGACTCTTTTTATTTAGAAACTTTTTCATTAAATAAATAAGTTGTTTTTTTTGATGAGTTTTATTACGTGGTAAAATTAACAGACGTATCTCTGATACACCCTGTATTACCGTAATAGGTTAGAAACATACAGCAGGAATGCAGCTATAATTAAAAAAAAAGGAAATGTCAATATCTTTAATAATAAACAAGTTATAGAGCTTTTTTATATCATTGGGACTGCCTGTATATCAAAAGTCCCTGATGGTGGGGGGCGAGCTCAAGAAGGGAGAGGGGGCTAAAGGTGCAATTTTTTGGTTTTTTGCTTTTATTTCTGAAACGATCACTCTTATCAATTTTTTTTATCATCTCATTAAAATTAAAGCCGATAAAATTTCCTACAAAGTGGTCATGTCGTTTCTTTCATAAGACTATAACCGTGAGCGAGCTACTGGCTTCTGAAATTTGCGGTTTACATAACACTGCATTTATTAAACATTTATTTATTCATATGAAAATAGTGTGTGTAGAACATCTCCAACTAAGCTAAGGGAGCTCACCCCTACTCTCGGGCACTTTTGATATTTGTTTACCCAAGTCTAACGAAAGCGGTTAAAAAAATTCCAACTTTAGGAATTCTTTCCACATATCGCCTTATTTTTACCTAACTTGACTTGGTTATATTAATCATTTACGAAATTTTTACACTTTAGACAATAAACAAGGTTAAATTAATATTGTAAAACAGAAATACATACTCCCACATGAAATGTTATGTTAACCAAAAAAAACAGTTTTTCTATTTTTAACACAAGGTTGTTTTTTACAAATTATGTTACAATCCAAGAAATGGTTTCGTTTTATGCCTCCAACAGGCGCGTCACCTTGATTAGTTTCCTCTTTCTCTTGAATTCCTAGACGAACTTCAACGCTTCAACATTGTTATTTGTCATCTGGCGGCAATTAAGAACTAAAGTATATAAATTACGCGACTTCAAACCAAACTGCGAGAAACTTCCAGGAAAGTGAAGTTCTATTAATTAAGGCGTCTATTAATTTTAACTTATTTCTTATACTGTGTGCTCAAATAAAAACAGATTTAACCGTTGCAGAAATTATTGTTAAAGCAGTTATTAATAAAGTGAAACTCCATTAATATTGTTTGATGTTATTTACTTTAATTTGTGGCGAGAGAAATGGTCCGAACGTAGAAAAACAAGAGAATTTCGGGGTCAGACAGCAGCATTTACCGAACCAGCTGACGTTCATAATTAATGGTTAAACATGCAATCGTTGGGAATTGTGGTAGTTTTTTGTGATGGAAGAGGCGTTGGATCGGGTAAGATTTATATCAAAGCCACAATTTGTTTCCAAATAATGGCGGTATTAATGTTTTATTATATGTATTGTGCTTTTATACCAGTTGTTACGGACCGCACCAAATGTTACCCTTCTACCAAAAATCCTCCAACAATTTCAATATTAGAATGTGTGTTAATAGCTCAGCATTCTAAACCCCAAATAACATTTCTTTCTCTGTTTTTTTATTGTTTTTACTCAACAAATTATTTATCTATGTTGTACTGTCCGTAAAACACAAAACCTTTATTACTGACACAGCAGAAGTAATTCGTTATTTGAATAGTACTAAAAATTCAAAATTCTTGTATTTACTAATCATTTAGTAGCTATTTTTTCGCACTTTTTATCGAATAAAACAAATTGAAATTAATAAATATTCATCATTTATTCGCAATGAAGACCAAATCTAGTTTTGTGGGAAAAACCGGCCCTTGAATAAGTTTACTAGTGTCTCATTTGTTTCTCGAAAGTGTAATTTGCCCAACAAAAATTGACAATGACCTTCTCCTTGCTTATGAACTGCACAAAAAATTACCAAAGGTTTGTCATTGAATATTGATGGCATAATGAACTCCCAATTATAAAACCAACCAATTACAAGGCGTTGTAAAAGACAGTAAAATTATTATTTTACATTATTTTGTGGATATCGGTTGATAAGAATGATAAGTGATAACTACCGAACCATGTGGAATTTCGCCCATTTCTACAAATACTTTAAGTTTATAATTATTTCCGGTTTCAAGAATCAGTGTTGCCAACACTTACATATTTTGAAAAGAGCTGGCTTTGAATAAAATAAAATTACAACAAAATTTAAATCACCCTATGTAAGGATTCATTTAACAAATTCTTATGAGTGAAATGTTCGCATATTACAGCCTATGTTACTGCCCAAAAGAAGGTGCAAAAATAGATATTCTTAGAAATGTGTACAAAAAAACTACTTTTCGCGTAAAAAACTAAACCTCAAGTTTAAAAAAGTAGTTCAAAGTTTGAAAAAGGCAAGAATAACACCGTTTTCGATTTAATTTGTCATTTTTTGGCTTATTTTTTGAAATAATGTTTAGATTGTTTTAACAGAAGTTAAACATTTTGCGAATAATTTTTGTTAAATTTTGTTTTGGAACGAAAAAATGTGGTAAAATTTTACATATATGATTTTTGATCTAATTCGAGGATTTTTTTTGTTTATTTTTAAAAAATGTTGCAATACAATTAGGGTTTTAATAAAAAAGTTGTGAAAAACAATTTTCAACTTAGTTCGGCAATTTTGTTACTTATTTTTACGAAATTTTGAAATTTGATTCGACAACTGTTTCGTCCATTTTCTATGATATTTCTTAAAATAAGAACATTTTATCTAAAAATCTAAAAGTTGAATTGTTGTTAATTTTTGGCTAAAAATTTATTAAGACTCCTTAAATAAACAAGCATTACACAATTTGGCAATTTTTTGGCTTTTTGCTAAAATTTCCGAAATAATAATTCTATTCCTGTCTCAAAAAAAAAGACAAAAATTGTGTAGTCCTGTCTAATTTGTCTAATTAGTGTAAAGTATTTTTGGAAAAACACATTTTTTGTTTCGATTTAATCAGACTATTTTTTTATATGTTTTTCAGGAATTGTTGCAAAATGATTGCAATTTTGGCTAAAAGCTTGTTAAAACGTGTTATCTAAATAAAGAGTAACTGCAACGAAGATTAAATTTCTAAAAAAATCTTAAGTTTTTAATTACATTCTGCTTTATAAAATCAATACTGCATATTACTGCTTAAAAGATAACTGAATCCAAAAATAGACATTTTAAAGGTGATTGGAAAAAAAAACAAAATTTTGCGATAAAACTAACCTTAACCTTGTAAAAGTGATTCAACGTTTAAAAAGAGCACGAATAACACCGTTTCCGACTTAATTTTCAATCTTACGGCTTATTTTTTTTAAGTAATTGCGTTTTGGCTTAAAAAAGCTCAAAAACGTGCTTATTAAAACCTCAAAACATGCAAAATTAGAGTATTTTAACAAAGTTTATTAATCATTTCCGAAAAATTTTTGGTAGTTTTTATTTCGGACTGAAGAAATGTGGTTAAACTTAAAAAAAACAACAATTATATTATCTTCAGTCTAATTCGAAGATTTTCTTGAATACTTTTGCGAAATGTTGCAAAATAATTACAGTTTTGGTAAAAAAAAGCTTTCAAAAACCGTTTTCGACTTAATTCGACAATTTTTTGACTTTTTATGAAATAATAAAATTCGACCTCTGATCGACATTCTGTTGTTTGTTTTTTACGATACATTTCTTAAAATAATTACATTGTGGTTAAAAATCTACCAAAACTAGGGTGTTTTAAACGAACATAATACCGATTCCGACATAATTTGAGATTTTTTTTTGTTATTGTGCCAAAATCTCGTGAAATAATTTTGTATTTCTGGCTAAAAACTGAGGCAAAAATAATGTGCTTTTGACTAATTTAGCAGTCATATTCTTTTGTTCATTGAATTGCTAAATTAGTGTATTTGGAAAAACACATCTTTCATTTCGATCTAGTTCGACTATTTTCTTTTTTATTTTTCGGAAAATATTGCAAAATAATTACAATTTTGTCTAAAAGTTAGTTAAAACGGATTATCTGAAAGAACATGTTTCAGATCATAACTAGTGGTTGTATCAGTCTGGTAAACTTTAGTGAATAATTAATGGTGTTTCAACGCTTGAAAAAAGCAAGAAAAACACTAATTTTGTCTTAATTTTGCAATTTTTTGAATAATTTTGAATGATTTTTTCTTAATGAATAATTGCGTTCTGGACTGGCAAATAGTATAATAAAGATTAATTGAAATGAAGTTTTTTTTCAGTTTTAGCAAAAAAGTATTACTACTGTGACATCATTTAGATATTTTTCGGGTATTTTGTGACAATTGTGGCTAAAAAGCATTCCAGAGCTGGATCAAAACAAAAGGTGCAAGATTATACAAAACATGACATTTTAAAAAATATAAAAAAACTTATCCGAAAAAACACAAAATATCGAAAAAATTACAGACTGTTCAACCAAAGTTGTTTGAATAAGCCCTGAAACGTGTATAATAACGTTGAACACTTTTTTTATTTGTGGAAAAGTGGTGTTTTAACTTTTTTCAATTTGTTGGATTATAAACATCCATTTGCTATAATTTAAAATTTAAAAGTTTAGTATTGTTTTATTGAATTTTATCCACTAAATATTTTCACTGCTCATTGTTATATTCTTAGTTTATACGTTAAGTTAAGCATTACCCGGGTATTTGTCCAGCTTGTCTAATTTTATAATAGGCGTGAAGAACCAACAAGAAGGCATGTTAATACTGTAATAACCTCCAGAGAAGCTGCAATAATAACATTCTATTTATCCACTGAGTTTATATCCGACCCTTGTCATAAGTGTTACTAGCCCTCCTAATTCTTAATCATTATATTCTACAACGATACTGGTTTTAACTCAAAGTAACAAATAAATGTAGCAAATTATTTCAAGATATACAGAAATATTAAAAGCTCTAATAAAGATTTTTCTTTGAAGGCAGGTACTCAGTCAAAATCCGTTGAGTTCTACTCAATGAAAATATTTTCAAGGTGGCGGCACTTCCGGTTATACCGGAAGTCTTTCTATCTTGAAGTCGCTATCAACTTTCTTATTTTAAATAGAAAGCTATGTTTTTCGCTGCGTTTTTGCATTAGTTGAATTATTTTAAGGCCGTTTTTATCAGCTTGCCCTATACCTAAGTTTAACCGTTTTCGATATTTTGAAAATTTTTCGAAAATTTTTGGATTTACACCTGTCACTTAAAAAAACTGTAACTCACACAGTTTTAGATATTTCAAATTCATATTAATTTAAAGAATTAAAAGAGAATGCCTATATTTGTTCTCCAGTGTGTTCAAATTTGAAAGAAGTTACTAAACTCAAAAATTTTAAGGTTAGGTTTGAACAACTTCAAGTACCCATAACATAACATAGGATATCCCCATTATTACTTTACTAAGTGGAGGAAATTTTTTTCTGCATCGAACTGTACTAGCATTCGCTATAACTATTTGTGATAATTTTCACGTTATGTTGATTTTTTTTGTCATCGTAAAAAATTTCTTACTAAGCATAGTTATTTTTGTATAGTTTGCCATAAAATCATTTCTGATTAAACAAACGACAAACTCTGTTCAAACTTATGTTATACGTCTTATAAAAACAAAATAAATTTTGGCTTAAAAACCTTAATTTCTCATATTTTTTATCTCTTGTTTTCATGTCAACTTATAAGAAAAGGTTTATGGCTAATGAATTTTTCAATCCAACAAAAAGTTATTGTAACTTGAATAATATCAAACATAAGTATAGGGAATGCTACTACAGATCGTTGCAAAATTAAATTCTCTACGATTTAATAAAATAAAACTTGGGACATTTCATTTGAAAAAATTGTGTTATGAGTGCTTAAAGTTTCGAAAACTTTCCTTTTCAAATGAGCTAAAAAATATTTCCAAATTTTTAAAAATGACAGAGTGATCGATTTTTGAACTGGAAGATGCAAATCCAAAAACAAAATCCTAAATATTTCATAAACGGCTAAATTTAGATATAGGAAAAGCTTATAAAAACTACCTTAAAATAACTCTGGTAATCCAAAAACGCATTAAAATATAGCTTTTCATTTAAAATAAGTAAGCTGATAGCGACTTCCGGTATAACCGGAAGTGTCACCATCTTGAAAATATTTTCACTGGGCCGGACCTAAGAGGTTATGTTTGTACACAAATTTTCCGATTACTACCAATACTTCTAAGTCAAGTTTAGACGGAACACTCTGTATTGAATTGCAGTCACTAAGATTAAACGTCAAGTGTGGGAGCAGCAAGGTAATTAAAGTTTGTTGCAATTACAATGTATGTACAAGACTGTAAATAACCACCCGTGACATAATGATCTAATTTCCCACCTTGGTCTAATTCGCTGTCCCAAATACTCAATGTCGATGACCATCGTTGGGATCCATTTATTATTACCAACAAGGACTATTAATTTCCTGGTACAGAGCCATAAACTTGAAATTATCAGAACCTTGTCCAATTCTTAAAAGTGTCCGAAAATGCTAAATTTTGCAAATCCTGTTTGTCTAAATCGGAAATTTGTAAAATACGTGCTTTGCACTTCCGGAGTCAGCAGTCATTTAGCTTGGAGTTATGAGGCGAGCCCTTGACTCAATTTATCAAGGTAAGGTGAAGCTCACCATATCGTAATGGACAAGGTTTTCTTCTCGTCTCTGCACCTTCCTATAAAACCAAACGTTTGCGTCCAGTTCGATAACAGTGAATGTGTCCATAGCGTGGTTGATTGTGTGCATCGCCCTCGCTTTATATCCGCAAAGTAAGTTGTAAGAACTGGATCAACTGACGAGTTTTCTTAGTGCATGTGTAACGTGTTGTAGCAGAAAATTACAAAATTAAAATAACAAAGTGTACAAAGTCTGGATACAGATTTTCGAAATGTGGTCACGCAACAATTTCTATAGAATTATATCGTTTAGAAAACTGAACTGAAGTTATCACCGATTTGTAGAAATTTTATAGAAACAAATGACAAATTTCTTTAATATTGACTTCGTTGAAAGCTATTATTTATTTAAAATTGACCGATGAATGTTTTATCCATTTCATGACAAATGTGCGTTGTAATGCCAGACTCTAATAAACTATTAGTTAAGTTCGCAGAATACTTTAAAAATTCTCAAAGCTCGAATTTTAACAACAATTAAAATGAATCACTTAATTCGACACCCGTTTTTTAATTACAGTTAAAGTTAGGCAATTGACGTGGTAAAATAAATAAAAAAACTTTATTCTATTTGTAATATTCTGTACAGAAATATACAAAAAATGCGTTAAAACTTCCAACAGTTGAAGTTACGACAAGAAATAACATAATACCGCTAAAAAGTCTGCTAGAAATATATTTTAACTATGTTTGCTGTTAAATATTTTATATTTTTTCTTTGTGTGCGTAAATGTGAAATATTTAGAAAATGCTGATTTCTGTGCGTCTATAAGTTGTTCAAATATAGTAACAAGTGTTCAATAATTGTTCTGGTTGTGGTTTGCTGTGGTTTTCTCTTTCTAGCATGAACGTAGGTTGCGTGATAAGTTCATATGATTTGGTCAACTGTTTAAATGTTGTCTTGTTTTTGCATTTAGGAGTTTTTGATAAAAATCACATTTAAAATCATGATAATTGTACGCAGGCGTTCAAGAATTTACACTGCAAGCTCAGTTGAACGTGTAAATTTTTGGCCTGACACTGACAGCACTGACAGCTGTCATCTGTCATTGGTTTGTAATGTTAACCGAGACATACGTTTTTTGTGACAACTGCCACACATAGGCGATCTGACCAGAACACTTATTGAACACTTGTTAGTTAGAAAATACTTCAAGCAAACTTTTATATGTTACGGATTATGAGAAACACAAAATTAAATTATTTTTTTAAACAAATATTGCACTCTATGAGTAACAACTTTTCGTGTTTTTAAGTAAACATTTAATAGGAAATAATTTATTGAAGGCGCATGGGGCCAAGGACTGATCCATCAATTTTAATTTTCTATAAATAATATAAAAGTCTAATGAACAAATTACTTTTTAATTGGATTAAAATTTAACGGCGTTAGGACTGCTTCCTTAAAATGTTTTAAATAAAACGACGAGTTGTAACGTTTTGTTTATTTAATAAACTTCATCAGGCTTTTAACTCGTTCAGATTCTTGGAAGCGGCATTGAATGATGGAAATGACAATGATTTAATAACAACAACACATACACACACCACCGCGTCTTAACACAGACTTTTTAATGCATTCATTCACAAATGATTAATTCCTTATGTATTTGTCTCGATTATTTTAGTTTAAAAATAAGGAACAGTACCTTTTTGGTGTTTCTTAGGCTATCACTTAAAAAAAATACAATTTTCTAGCAACGTTTTGATTTTAATTTAATCTTCCTTATTCCGTTGATAAACAACAATTGACGGCATGAAGAAAATTAAATTAAAACCGAAACGTTGCCCAAAAAAATATTTTTAAAAGCTTTTACGAGTATTAAACTTGCTTTGTTGTCTGTCTGTCTGTTTCATATTTTTGGAGCCAAATTTGAAAGGGTTCTCGTTATCCTAATGAACTGAAATTTTGCATACTTACATAATCTACGTGACAATGCAATGCTATGAGGTTAAATACCCCCTAAAGGAGTTAAATGAGGTTTTGAAGTTTTAGGTTATTTTTACAGATGGGTTGTCGATGTGTACATACCGTAACTTATACCAACATCAACGGTTTGTTGGTCACTGGAAAATATATTAATTCCTAATCATTTTCATTATGTTTCGTTACAAACAAATGTCCCTATTTTTTTTAACTCATTTATCTTGGACGATAAAATATAGACACAGAACAGAGGTTGGGATGTGCTTTCAATGCTTACAGCTGTTTTCTATCACATACCACTAAACAAGTTTGCACAAATCAGCAAAATAATGGTGTTACAATAATAGGGCGAAACTAAATCTCAGAGAAAAAGACGTTTAGATTAAGTAAAGTCTAAAAAACAATAAATAAAAAAAATAAAAAAATATTTTTTAGAAAAAAGCTTTTATTAAAAAAATGCACTAAAAAGTAAAAATTATGTTTTTCTATCAAAGGAGAATATTTTTGCTTCAAAATTAAGATTTTAAAATTTATATAAACTTTGGGAATGGTCAAAAGTCATAACAATACAGCATTACAGAATTACTTTCTTAAATTGAGTGCTGTTCTCAAAGCTTTTATAAATTTTAAATTCTTAATTTGTGAGCAAAAATATTCCCTTTTGATAGAAAAACATTATTTTTGACTTTTTCATGCAACTTTTAAATAAAAGTTTTTTAATAAATAAACATTTTTATTATTTTTTTTCTGATCAAATTCTATTTTGATCACGACCGATAAACAGCGTTGCCACATATCATTTATTTAAAATTCGTTATTTATCAATAACTTTTACAGAAAGATTTTACCTAATTTTCTATTTTGTTTTTTTTTGAACTCATGCTTATTTGTTCAAACGAAACATCACTTAACAGCAATTTTTTTCTTAACTGCAACTGTTTGAACCCTCTTTCTTACTTTCAGCGAATTATTCAAAATTAGTTATGTTAATTTTTATGTTGATTTTTTGAAAACATTATTATGGCGCAACCACCCACATTTTTTAAGTTTAAAACTATGACTTGTTAAGTAACCCAGAAAAGAGTCCAGACATTTGTTTTTATTTTGGAATGGTACTCAAGTACAGCGGTTTACCTTGTTTCTCCTTTCACAAGGTTGGGTGTTTTGAATTAACTTCCAGTTCCTGGTATTTCTGACTAAGAGCATGTCTACAAGGTTAAGGTCCTAATATGTTACAATAATAACACTGTCCGCCAAATTTTCACCTTTTTTGTTAGTTTGTTAAATTGTTTAAATTTCGTTTTATGCTTTTCAGGCAAAGATGATCTTGCTCATGACACTATGTGGAGTCCTCGTATCTTTGGCCAACTCGAGCCCGATTCTCCCCGCCTACAATTTAGTGTCCCCTGGATTATCCGCGCCTGTTTTTCATTCCGGAGCTAACCCAACGATAATTGCAGCGCCTCAGCCAACCGAAAGTGTAGCTCATGGAGCTGTTGTGGAAAATGCCATAGCCGAATCCCAATTACCTCAAGACTTATTAAATCCATTTTATAAAAATCCAGCAATTGCAGCTGGATTGGCAAAGGAATCCTGGTTCACTAACAAGGAGTTTCCGGTTCATCATCGTGAAGCTGAGAAAATTCCGAGATCGCAAATATACAAACTTATTAGCCAACTGCACGATCGCAGGAGATGAATTCAGTGTGTTATGTTAATGGTGAGGTGAAAGTGGAAGACTAAAGTGAATGTGTGTTATTTATTTATTGAAGGTCATAAATAATTGTGATTTTTTAAACACTTTTTATTACGTTTTTAATAAAAAAATTAGTTTTGTCCTTCGTTTTTTTATTTTTTGGCCAAAATCGTACAATTTATTGCGTGCTCGTTTTAAAAAGTCTCATGTTTTATTGGTATCCAAACGTTATTTCAAAACTTACGGTTTAAATTTACAACTTTAATATAAATGAGAAGTGGTGTTTCCTTAAATTTTTGCATTCAGCGACTCTACTCTGCGTATGACGAGGAACTCATGATATATTACACGAATACCAACGGCTTCTCACACCATACTGCGCATTCATGTTGATTTATTATATTTATTATGAAGCAGTTTATGTTATACTGATTTTCTGTAGGTTCTATTCTATTCTCTAGACATTATTCTATCAATTGAGCAAATTAGTTTCAAAACAGAATAGTTTTTTTCTTAAACAAACTTTGAAGCAATTTCAGGGACATACAGAGTGACCCAGAGGTGTGTGCATGCTTTATAACTTTTTTTCTTTGCAATCTATCAATTTGATTTTTTTTAAACAATGGGTCTGACAATAAGAAACATTATAAAAATATTTTAATTTATATATAAAGTGTTCCAAAATAAAATACCCAACTACTTTTTTTTTTAATAAAAACTCAAATTTTTTGTTACATTTTTGAACTCTTGACAAAATTGTCGGTATAACACCCGTTATTTAAACTTATCTGTCATAGTTTTTGACTTATGTCATTTTATGTTTGAAAATCGCATACACCCACAGAAAAATGTACAACTTCAGAACCATTCAAGGTAACTTAACTAATTTTGTGGTTTGTGGAGTCTAATTTGTAAAATTTGTAAGATTTTTGCGAAATAAAAAATATTGATGATTTTTTCGGAAAAAGAAAGAATCGAGTAGGCTATTGTAAAATTTAACATTCCTATCCCATTCTGAAAAGAATGTAAAACAATTTTAGTAGTCTTTATAAAATCAAGAAAATAAGACAGACAGAAAACAATCTAAAAGTTTCCAAAAATGAACTCCGACCTCTAGCAAGTAAGCAACAGAAATACGGCCTTCCATTCAATTGAATCCTTGCTAGAGTTCGGAATTCATTTACAGTGAAACTTCCTATAACGGACACCTTTGAATAACGGACACTTCTTTACAACGGACATTTTTGTAGGAACGTAACAAAACCTATATTAAAATTTACACCTCCCATTGGCGGACACCTCTTTACAACGGACAATTAACTCAATAACTTTTGACAATGAGCAAATCTATTTTTAAGCAAAAACAGATCGATTAGAATTGCGAGGGGGAAGTTTAAAACCAACATTAGTAACATTTTCGATTTCTTTCCTTAATCGCTACTTTAAAATTTTAAATCGCGCCCCTTATACTTATTTAAACATTTTTGGAAAGAAAAAAATTTACATATCAAACTGTCAAAGAAAAAAAAAATTTTTAGACAAGGGTAGTTATATTTTTGAAATTTTTAATTGTAGTAGGCCATGATTGGAAGCCAAATTAATTTTAATAAAAAGTTGTCGATTAGCGATACAATGAGAGAGTTTAAATCTAGCATTAGTAACATTTTAGGTTTCATCTGTATAAGTAGCCTTTTCTCGAAAGCTTTACCGTTTTACATTGTTTCCTGTTAATCGTACTTTCCTGTTTTTATAAAGACTATTAAAATTGTGGTAAAGGTTAGAGAATCGAATGGAAAAAATTTGGTTAAGTTACCTTGAATAGTTCTAAAGTTTTAAATTTTTGTGTGTGTGTCTATGCACGATGCTATTTTCACACATAAACTGACATAAGTCAAAAACTATGACACATAAGTCTAGAAAGCCGGGTGCATTATATCGTCAATTTTGTCACGATTTAAAAAATGTAACAAAAACTTGGGGTTTCTTTAAAAAAAAACAGAACTTAGTTGGGTATTTTATTTTGGAACACCCCGTATATAGATTAAAAATAGATTAAAATATTTTTAGAAAAACTTTCTAAAACTCATCATTTAAAAAGATTTCAAATTATTAGCTTGCATAGAAAAAAGTTATGGAGCATGCACGCACCCCTGAGTCACCCTGTATGTATGCTAAAAAGCAAATTCTGTTCTGAAAAAGAATATTAGCGGCACTTCTGATTATACTGGAAGTCGTTATCAACTTTTTATCTTAAAAAGAAAACTATGTTTTTTACTGCATTTTTGTATTCCTCGAATTGTTTTTAGTTAAAAGTTTTTATTAGCTTTTCTTATAGCAAAATTTAATCTTTTTCGAAATATTTAAGGTTATCTTCTAAATTAAATTTTAAAAGTAAAATTTTTTTATTTTGTCAATTGCGATCTTAAGATATTTTATAATTGAGATCTTTCCACCTGTGCTAAGCGTTTCAGGAAGTCGATCAGAGTCAAGAAAATCGAAAAATTCCGAGTTGTTTAGAAGACGTTAAAGAATATAGATTTACATAATTATGGCATCAGCGATTTTCCTGCAAATTATACGTCGCAGAACAATGACCTTTTTCTGTCAGATAGAAGTTTAAAAGTACTCTTCATCGATACCAACATAAGAACCAAAACTTTTGGAAAAACATTTTTTCTTAATTTAACGAAAAATCGTTCAATCTAAAAAATAATCTTAAAAATCATTTTCACCTGAACCGACAGTTTCCCATATAATGAAAAAAACATTAAAAAAAGTGATTATAATCCATCAAATAATTGTATAAATGTAGTATTGATAGTTATTTTGAAACTTTCGAAGACGTTTTCTTAATTAACTTTTCTGTTAATGAATCCATTTCTTTAAGCACATTAGTATTTAATCTTCATTTATTCACACGTTAATTTATACTTTGGAAATTGCAAATTTAATTACCATTAGTTATTAATCAAACATAAAAAATAATTGTATAAAACTCGTGTGAAAGACAATTTTTTTGCCCCAGTTTCTGTGCCAAATTTTTCTAGAGATGGAAAATGTTTGTACCACTTAACTAATTGATGTTAAATAGCAATTTGGTTTTTACTTTCAATTTGAAAAAAATTATAAAGAAGTGTCTCTAGGACTATACAATTTAAGAACATATTGAACTGATTTGTATGTAATTCTGTTTCCGTTGTCTAGAAACGAATATCGTACCAACTAACAATTAATTATTGGCCACAACTTATTGATTAAAGATTAAAAATGAAACTAGTTCAAGTTACTACTTAAAGAGTTTTGTTTTAATTTTAGCCATAATAAAGCCAATTTTAGTCATTACTATTGGTTAACAACTCAGTTAGGTTAAATTCTGAAGAGTTGTTATTAATAGTAAATTAATTTAAATGTTTTAATTGAGCCGTAGTAAGTAAAAAACCTCTTACATTATGAGAATCCAAATGGTTAATTCCTGTGTCACTCACAATTCACAAACACTAAACTATTTTGTTATCGTTTTCAACACTCGTAACGTGTTTGTAAAGCGTAACTTTTGGCGGCGGCGTTATCCGCGTGCACCGGCAAACTGATATCGGCGTCGCGACGCTCTTCCTTGTGGTCGAAATCCATCTAACCCATAACCCGCGCACGCTCGACCTCTTAGGAGCACAAACAAACGTTTACGTCGTACATCTTCGAGTGACGAAAATCTACATAAAATGATGTATTACGAGTTACGACAAAAGGCGTTTCAATTGAACAACAAAATTTTGTCAGTGTTCAATAATAACGAGGTTTGCAATTTTTTCTAAATTATTATATATTGAAAATTTTATTTTACTGAACACCATATAACACAAGTATTCTCTGTTCAATTTTACTAGAGTTCAGAGATCTGTATTATATGGTAAAGAGTTTATTTCGTTGAAGATTAAATAACACACATGACACTGTAAGTCGGAGAACTATGATTTAAAAAAAATAGATAATTAAAAGAGCTTTCCAAAGATAATAAAGCTTCATGGAATTAACTCTAATAGTTCGGGTATTATTACATGACAAATGTTCCGGGTACCGCAAATCGACAAAAATCTCGACGAAGAAGGAAAGAATTACGGCGAAATTTTGAATTTTTGAAGAAATTATTAACAAGTTTTTTTTATTATTTCTCTCAATTACGGAAAAACTATTCGAAAAAGTGGAACAATTTTTATTTTATTTTAAGTAAAATGATCTGTAAAAATTGCCAAATTCCCAATAATTTTCTAGTTATAAATTTTTAGTAATTTTACATATTTTTGCTTTATAGGCAATTTGCAAGAAAACTAATAGTCGGAAAACAATGATTATTTTTTAAAAAAGATAGATAACTAAAAGAGCTTTCCAAAGATAAGCTCATAGAATTATCTCTGATAGTTTGGGAGTTATTGCATAATAAATGTTCCGGGTACCACAAATCGACAAAAATCTCGACGAAAAATGGAACAATTACAGCGAAACTATTAGACTTGGAGCTAAGCTGTTTATTCCATCGTAGGGAGAAGATGAAAATTTATGAAACAGCATGGGTTTTAGCAAGTTTTTTCTCAAAATTTTAAATTTTTTGGAGAAAGTATTAAATAATTTTTTCTTGTTATATTTTTCCAATTACGGCAAAATAATTTAAAAAAGTATAACTATTTTCATTTTATCTTATTTAAAATAATCCGAGAAATCAATTAGTTTAAGATAATCGCCAATAGTTTTTTAATTATATTTTTTACATTTATTTACTTTTGCTTTTATGAAAAATTTGCGAGATTATTAAATTATTAGACTATTAGTCAAAGAACAATGATTAAAAAAAATAGATAATTAGAAAGGCTTTCCAAATTTAGTAAGTTTCATATGGTTATCACTAATAGTTCGGGAGTTATTGCATAATAAATGTTCCGGGTACCGCAAATGGACAAAAATCTTGACGAACAATGGAACAAGAACAATTAGAGCAAAATGGTTTGCTCCATTGGAAGGAGCAAATCAAAATCTTTAAAACATAATGAGTTTTAGCAATGTTTTTTCCAAAATTCTGAATTTTACGGAGAATTAACAAATTTTTTAGTTTCCCAATTACGGCAAAACTATTCGAAAAAATGGAACTATTGTTATTTTTCTCCTATGTAATGTGATCCGGATAGCAATTGGCTGTAGTAAAATCGCCAAATTTTTAATTATATTTTTTTACATTTACCTATTTTCGCCATTAGGAGCGATTTGCGAGAAAACTATTATTCAGAGAACAATGATCTTTTTAAAAACGATAGATAATTAAAAGGGCTTTCCAAAAATAGGAAGTTTTATATGGTTATCTGGTGGTGGTAATAGGATGGTGCGTTCATTCCCATGATTTTGACGGGAAAATTGTCATCTTGAATGAAATGACACGGATGCGTTCTTTTCTCAACAGCGGCCCTTAGATGAAGCTTTTAACCTTTGAAATTTGTTATTAAAATTATTGATTTTAAAAATGTTGGGTTATGAACAGTTTGATTAATCTCACAAACGTCAAATAATAAAAAGTAATCGTTTTCTTTAAGCAATAATGTTGTACTGCTTAACAAAAAATACAAGAAAATGCTTGGGAAAGAAAGAAAAGTATGACAGAAATATTAGACAAACCCATTGCCTATATAAATACACCCAAAACCATGCCCAAAACTAACAATATTTGGCAGAGATTCCTGCAAGCTTTGTGGAGAGTATGGTCGCTTTAGGATCAATCATCATAAATGCCTTAATCAGATGGATATGGATAATTAGAAATGTCGGAAGATGTTAGTTCTTTTTAAATAATTTTACCTTTTATTTCACTTTTATTGTTACACAATGCGTGGTCTGGACATGCTAAATAATTTACTACACACTTGTAGCAAAACAGCTATAGGAAATGTTATTCAATTTAGAATTAGTAAAAATCTTAAAAATTGTACTTCTAAGAAACACATCAGTAACTCAGTTGAAACCGACTGAATTATGATCACAAAGTTTCGCTATTTGTAATTTTGTTGATGTATTTGTTATTTGTAATGTATGCAACTCATAAAACACACAAAGTGCAAACGTGGCGCTATCTTCCGGCAAATAGTGGCAAGACAACGCGTCGATGCCATTTGACTTCAGTTTAAAACAAATGAGTAGAGTGCCTGCACCATCCTATTACCACCACCACTAATCTCTAATAGTTTGGGAGTTGTTGCATGATAAATGTACCTCAAAATAACTAAAATCTTAACGAAAAATAGAACAATTATACTTAGCCAAACTATAAGATCTAGAGCAAAACAGTTTGTTTCAGCGTAAACAACAGATCAAAATCTATAAAACAGAATGAGTTTTTACATTTTTTTTTTCAAAATTTTAAATTTTGCGGAAAAAGTTCATATTAACATTTTTTTATTTTTTTATTTTTTTAAACTATTCCAAAAAGTTAAAATAGTTTAATTTTATCTTATGTAAGATGATCCGGGAAATCGATTGGCTCTAAAAAAATTGCCAAATTCTCATTAGTTTTTTAAATGTAGTTTTTTAAATTTTACCAGTTTTTGCTTTTATGTGTAATTTGCGAGAAAATTAATTATATCCTGTGTTCAGTTTTAAAAAGTCCTTGTCAATGCAGTGCAAACAGTTTCATACACTGTGGTTTTTATTTTACTGAACATAGCATAACGCACATAACACTATCAATCCTATGTTCAATTTAAAAATTTAAAATTCTAAAAGACTGCATTATTAGAATTCTTGGATCTTCTGTATTATATGAAGAAGAATTTATTTTGCTGAACATTTCATAACATACATAACAGTTTTAATTGTATTATCTTCTGTTAGTTTTAATAAGTACATGTTAATCTATTGCAAACAGTTCCATAGAAACGCCTGTTTTCAGCAAAATAAATAAAAACCTCAGTGTAGAAACACATCAATGTTCAGCAAAATCACATTTTATTAGTAGACTAAAATTTCGCTGGTTAACCTTTCACTGTTACTAAACTATAAAAGTTTTCATTTGTTTCGATTTGTTATAAGTCTTCTTGGGTAATTTTATTATTATTTTAATTGTTAAATGACAGATAATACAGATTTTTTTAAAATAGATATATAGATAATTAACGTCTAATAGTATTTTTTCTACTCTCATACATAAACAAATTGTGCTTTAATAATGTTTATTATGATACAAATTTGTGACCAATCAGAATGCGTTATGACAAACAAGCGACAACTTGTACCCAATGGGAATGTAACATGACAGTAATACCTGTTAGATCGGTTTGAGCATTTAACAGCGAACAGTATAGTCTGACATTTACGAATAACTCTAAAATTTCGAAAAGACCTAGTTTTTTACAAATCATTTATGAAAATTTATTTAAACGAAGTATTAATTTTGAACATTTGGCGACAACGTGACAAGACGTTTTATAATTTAGATATCCCATTATTCTGGAACTTATTTATCTAACAATTTTTTGAACTGCGTATTTTAACCTTTATTGTTGTTGTTTACATGTAACTATAACGTAAATGAAAAAAAATAGTTGTTGCGTTCAATAATTATAAAAATACCACAGTGTTATGATTTAGCAACAACACATATAAATTTTAAAAAAATCTTCGAATTTTGTAAAAATAAAATATATAAAACCTTTATTTTTTGTCATTTAATTTTTTATATTATACAAAATGTTTTACATAATTTTACGAGGCATGTTCAATACTAACTCGATTACAAATTTAGAAAAATTTTTTTGTTCACTGTTTCAAAAATTTACATTTTGAGTTAGTAAGTGACTAAAATAAATGGATTAGAATCATATTTATGTCGTCTCTTGATAGAACACATGATAATTGTTTGTGATAAACAGAAATTTATTACTATTAATAAAACAGTCCTTAGTCTGAAACTACTGTCATGATTAAATAATTAAATTAAATTAATAATTTATTAAATCATTAAATAATTTATTTTTGCATTTTGTTTTGTGACCTTTGTATATTTGGGTGCATACGTTAGTACCCTGTATTTTTGGCGAATATGCAGTAGATAACACTGTATTTTATTCACGTAATTTGAACGTTATGTTTGTTAATCAAAAAATTGAAAATATTTAATTTTCCAACCCGTTACAAATACAGGGTGTGTCAGAAATACGTGTGATAATTTTACCACGTAATAAAACTAAATAAAACGTAATAAAAATCAGATTAAACAACTTCTCTATACAACGTTTTGCAAAATTTTTATTTATAATTTTCACTGTTTTTGTCCTTTCATTTGTCGTGCAAACAAGCCGGTCAGTGTTTAATAATTAGTTTGTATTTATAGCAACAACTTTCAATGTTGTTTTAAATTGTTTAAATTGTCCGTTTCTACCACATTGAAATTGTTAGACTCTTTTATTTGTGCACTCATAGGCGGGTACACGTTTCAGTATGTTATCTTTTTCCAAATTTTAAGTAAATTTGCGGATTTCTTATTGAAAAATTTTAAATAGAGAAGTTGTTTTATTTGTTGAGTTTTATTACCTGTTAAAATTGAGACACGTATTTCTGATACACCCTGTATTTTTTTAATGAATTATGGTATAACACTTTAGTACTTTTTGCATCTGGTAGAATAATAATTTTCTTTATGCAATTTTTCTGGAAATTGGTTTGTTTAAATAGTCGCCTACATCGCCTTTTGTTTAAGGAACTCTATGATAGATTTTTCAAATATTCTAATTGATTATTACGTACTTTAGACAAAACTGGAACAATTGCTTGTTTAACAAAAAAATTTATTTTTGAGGCTAAATTGTATATGCCTAATAATTGTATAACTCGAATTTTACGACTGAGTTGCGTCTTTTGTACACAATAATTTATTTTATTATTTCTCTCTTGTCGATATGAGATAGAAAATTCTATAAGATACTTCTACAACTATCAACGTGTATTATTTTTTAAATTCTTTTTTATAATTAACGTTAATTACAAATATTAATTATTTTCTTCTTTTAGTCATACAAACAAATATTGTTATTCTGATGATCAGCTTGCCACCGCTCAAAAGTATTTATTTTAAAATTTTTACAATGTTTCACTAACATTTTAGTATTTATTTAAGTAGGAAAAAACGCCCGTCCAGAATAAAGAAAAGAATATTTTATAATTTGAAAATAATAATTTAACCAAGAAAGTGGCTGACGCCATCTAGTCCAGAATAAGCGTACAGCAATGGTCAGGAAGAATAAAGTTCTCTTAAGGGACCGCTGTTTCAGTCAGTACAGTACACTACAGTCAAATTTTATATACTTATTTAACTAATTGGACGCATGTGATGTTGTTACTCCATTATTCTTGTTGTTAGAAATTTGTACTCCACTTAATAATGTATTTAAACGATGACCTTTAAAGGAAACTTTACGTTTCGCAGCCCAAGCAACTGCAATACGCTTTTCTTCGTGTAGGTGGCGCTAGGCAAATTGTTTTAAAATTAAACTTGAAAAATTAAAATTAAAATTTGAAAAATTTAAAATATGTCCGATAATAATGATAAATAAAAAAACACGTTTTTAGGTATTTTTAAGAGTATTTATACTTTACGATGCACTCGAAAAATCTTTCAACTTAATTAAAGCGCTTCTTACTCGTATTTTTTTTTCTTCATAAATTAAATAATTTTACATTCTATTGTAAGAATCATAGATTTTTACATTTAAAACAGAAAAAACTAACAAATAACAAAAGCTAGGACAATTTTAACAGATTTCAGTTTTAGAAATAAGAAGTAGGTTTTTTAAAGATTTCTGGATGAAAAAAGTGTCATTTGTGTGCCTGTATTTACCTTCTTTACTTACGATTTTTATCAAATCAAAAAAATGCTATTTAAAGAGAAATCTACCAAAATCTTAAAATGTATATTATTGCCTATCCTTGATTGTTTATTTTTCAAAAAATAAACTGTTTTTTTATTTAATGTTTACATTTATTTACGAATATTAAAACCAATTTGTTTAGGAACCATTTATCTGTTATTTTAATCAGATTGTTAATTGTTTAGTAAAATAAAATTCGGTGTTGGTGTAAATCAATCACGCTGGCATGTGAATTAAGCCTTAAATCATCGTTTTTTGTCTATTTTTGCTCATTTACCTGACATTTTCCCTTCATTTCAGAAAAATGAAGAGGAAGCAAACACTGACAGATGGATTATGTTGCTAATTAATTTAAATGAAGCTAGAGCCCTCCCGGTGTAGCTATACAATCGTTGACGTTCCTCTTGTACCCATCTGTAACTCTATCTCAAAGAAACAGTTTCACTTTCTACTTTCCAAGAACACCCACGTTTTCCGGCAATTGTCGCCAAACTGTACCGTTTGAATTCTTTTTCAGTAGCACAAGAAAAAAAGGAGAAAAAATTAATGATGAAGTTCGTGCGCTGCTACTTGGGTCAAGGCAGTTTGGTTCCTTTTTTTTTTGCGACTACTATAAAATTTAACGTGTGCATACATTAACCAGTGCCAGTGGTTCCGTTATGTTCCAGTATGTCAATTTTTATCGACTTAGAGCAGAATCGTGGATCCAGTCGGCGAGGAAACGGTGGACACATGGAATGCAACATGCACCGGCAAGGCACATAGGAGTCGTGCGGAACTATGAAGCGTAAAAGAAACACCGGAGGAAGTTTCACAATAGACGAGCTGGGAGGCTGATGGACAAAATCCGGGTTTTACGACACTAAAAATAAAAAAAAATAAAAATTAGGATAAAAAATGTGGGGCCCTTGTATTATGTATTTTATTTTATTTAACATAAATTTTTTTAAATCTGACCTTTGATAACATCATGATCAATTAAACTTCGATAAGTCGAACTTCTTGATTCTTTTAAACAAACTTTTCTAACCAGCAATAAAAGTAATCCAAAATGTTAGAGCATAAAGTGATAAACTTTTTAAGAGCATTAGAATCTCCGAATCTAAGAGGTTTAGAAAAAAGCGAGTGACACTTTTTCAGATCCGTTTTTTGAGAAAATAATTTTGATCAAAACTGCATCTCGTTATACTTTTTTCTTTTCGACCTATAAACAAAACCTGACATTTTAGAGGAATCTTATAAAAAGTTCATATTTTTCTCATTATAAAACATACACATTTGAAACAAAGACATTATACAAACACTTTTTTACAAATAATTTAATAATGTTATCAAAGGTTTTTTTAGTCACTCTTTTAGCAGTAATTACATAAAGTTATATTTTTTTAAATAGGAATCATAGTTGGCTATGACATTTTCGAAAAGCTTATTTTTTCTGAACTGAAAACAATATAAATACAGTTTGATATTTTTATATACTTTTGATAAAAAATATATTCAAAATATTTGAAAGTAGTTGGCCATGGAAACATTATTTCACATTAAAGGTGTGAATAATGTAGAAATTTCGTGAACTGTTATTAAAGTAAAAAATTTGAAATTATAAAAATAAGCTATGTTATAGTTATTTTCAATTGAAAAGATATATGATCGTCGCAGATTTAATACAAAAAAATGGGCAGAAAATTGAAAATGATGTGTCACTACCATTTTTTATGATTTAGTGGAGGTGACAGTGATGATGTTATGAATTTTTTTACCGCAGATGGTATTTGATTTTGGTGTTTAGATTGAAATTTTATTGTATTGACAGGCAATCATATAATTTCTTTTTCCGGCATTTCATGTTTAATTAGAAAATAGAATGACAATGTAAGCTTGCCATTTTAAATCTTAAACAAATAATTTTTATCAATCGTAAAAATTTGATTTAATAATAATTTACTATGCTGTTATTAAGAATTAATTAGTGTTTAAAAAAATCATTAATTTATAAATACTTGTTGGGTAATAAATTTTTCATAGTTTTAATTAAAAATTCTGAATTTTTTTGGCCTACTATAAAGAAAAAGTGAAAACCGCTGATAATATTATTAAATTCTTTGTAAAAAAGTGCCTCTATATTGTTTTTGTTTTAGACATGTATCTTTTATAATAAAGAAGATAAGAATTTTTTAAGATATCGCTAAAATGTTAACTTTAGTTTATAAGTCGAATACAAAAGACAATAGCGGAATGTGGTTTTGACTAAAATTATTTTCTCAAAAAACGGACCCGAGAATGTGTCACTCGTTTTTCTTCTAAACCTCTTAGTTTCAAAGATCTCCTATTCGGACATCCAAAATGCAGCGCTCTGTACAACTAAATCCACTTAATTCTAGATTATTTTTCATAATCCCAAAATATACACAAAATTGAGATTGCACTGTTTAGAAAATTTAGGAAAAAAGAAGGGAAATATAACTGTGTTTATTATAGCTCTCTGAAACAGCTTTAACAAAAAAAGTTTTATAAAAAAAGTTACGTCACTGATTATCTTGATAAGCGCATAGACGTAGACCTAAGGTTTTTTTTTGTTACAACGGTTGGTATGACATTACGTGTATACATTGGGAATAAAATTAATCAAATAAATAAAATAAAATAAATTGAAATTTGTTGTTATTTGCTTGTATGATTACGTTTCCTTTTAACGTTTATATTACGTAGTTTAAAAACCCTCTATTTTTTCACCAATTTTTACTATTTAAAAATGTTCTATTTATGTAAAAAATGTACAAGAGTTTTAACGTTATTAATATTTGTATTTAATAACGTTTGTTTTAAAGGTATAATTAACGTTTCAGCAAAACTTAATTTGATTTTTATGGCACTGTCTAACGTTAGTGTAACCCAACAACGGACAGCGGTGAAAAATCTTTAACTGTCCGTTGTGAAGAGGTGGTCACTAATGAAAGGTGGGCTATTTTAAATAAATAATTTTAAGCATCATTTCATAAACTGCCCATCAAACAAATTCAAATTTAAAACAGCAGCAAAAATATATTTTACAAAAAAATGTTTTACTCCTATGCAGAACCTTGTTACTAAACCTTTTATTTTTAGATATATTATAACATGAGATCGAAAATAGACTAATACACAGCATACAGTGTGGCTAAAGTTAAACTTCACTTTCAAGGCTTGCTCTAATTGAGTTTATTTTCGATCTCATGTTATAACTAATAATTTTTTCCAAATAAAATTAAAATTATTAAAAAAGGAAATAATTAGATTTTTTACTTAAAATCCTCAATTTTTGTATGGTTGTTTTAAGCAGTCGTGTTTTTATAATAATTTTTAAGATGAAGATGACACACAATTTCAGCTATATCTATTTTCTAACTAATTCAAAATATTCAGAGAGCATGAGTTTACCGTGATCCTAAAGCAAGTTTTTTTTTATCACGTTTTTCTTAAAAAAAAATTCATACATTTAATCAGTATTTAATACTGGATTTTCGATATAGAATTTTTCATCCATTTCTACAAATTTCTTGAAACAAATGTTTATTAAAAAACGTTGCAAGAGCTAAATTTATATGACGTTATGGTAATTGAAATATTTTTCTTTGTTCGCATTCGCTAAACAGAGGGTTTGTTGTAGAGAAGTTTTCTTACGTTATTTTTCAATGCTTTGTTACGTTCCTACAAAAATGTCCGGTGTGAATAACTACTATATTAATAAGTAAGCTTGCATCTATTTTTGACAATTATTATAAATTAAAAAACTGACAATTTTTTAATAAGAAAGAAGTAGTCAAAAACAGCCTTTTTAAATTATATCGACTTTCAAAAAAACCTTACAAATAACGGTGTTTCCGTGAACTTTTTTTCATTGATTCAACGATAAAAGTAGCGTTTTTGCAACCTAATTCTTGTTTCTTTCTTTACGTTATTTTTATGTTAGTTTGCTTACTGGAATGTACCAATCAAATATGTCTCTGTATTTAATACTACTATTAGAGATTGAATATTTTGCACTAGTTATAGTAAATTAAGAGTTTCCATTTGCGACTTTCTGTTATAAAAAAACATCCAAATTTTTTTTCTGAATTTTGCGTTAAAAATGAGACTGACATCATTTTTAATTTTTCATAAAAATACACTCAAAAACTAGTCTCTCAATTTAAAAAAAATCCAGTAATGCTAGTAAAGGTTTTAAGAATTCTATTACGGGTTTAGTAATTCAAAAAAAAATGAGCAATTCCATAAAAAATTGAGCAATTTACCAATTCATTCATATAAAAAAATTGTTGCATATAATGAGCAAGAAACAATGAATTTATTACTGCATTTATTAGTATGAAAGCAGTTCGATTATTGTTTCAATTAATTGCTTACCACACTCAAAGAGTTCCAATCTGTGTTTAATTTTTTTTTTAAATGTAGTGAGTCGAAGTCACGGTGAGCAGTAAATCCCTGCTACTATAATAGCAAGTTTGGTCGAACCCGGTGCCTAGGTAGGTATTTACAGTGTAAGTGTATGTGAGCAAGTAATTTTCACGGACATAAATCACGAAGTAAAGTTGTATGTTGAAGATCTTCAGCTTCGTCCACAAAGCAAACCTGGACTGTCATTAATCCTGATTTATATCAATTAACAAGCTGTCTATATGGTATTCATTATTTAAGATAAAATAACACTGTAGTACTCGTAGTATTAAATATGATCACCAAAGCAGAAACTCATTCATTCACCTGTTGGAGAAGAAAAAGAAGAAATTTTGCTAGTGGGTGGTTTAGATTTATTGCAAAAGCTCGTAAAAATACTGGCATTAATTAAGTAGCGTGAAAGTAAATATTGTTTGTCACCGCAATGACAATTTCCGAACAAATTTTACCTATATGGTAAGGTGGACAAGTGGGACGACCGATCGGCGCCAATAAAATATTTTTCACAAATTATATTTAGAAAGTCAATAATAAGAAAAAGCAAACCCAAGTTGATTTTAGAAAAATCCGAGTTGTTTTTACCCGACGATACAAATTTGCATGGTTGTTAAAATTGAGTTAGCGAGTATTCCAAACCATTTTATTCTATTTATAGATAGTATTACTATTATTATTACAATGAGTCGTTGGAAAAATCGGCGAAATCAGGAAGTTGTTATAAAGGAGCTTTGGAATCAACTGTTGTTGACTTATTTTCAAGATTGCCTTAAACCGTACTAATAATTATTATTGAAGTTTACGGTGATGTAGCTGTACAATTTCAAGAACAGCTACATATTGCCACGGAGGGATATTTATTTAAATATCGTTCAGGTTTGCTGCTTTGTGTAATTGTAACACTGTAACAAAAATACGGCTGCAGATAAAATTGAGTACGGAACGAGATACAAACTGACTCAAAAAAATTAATGGAAAAAAAGGAAAAGAAAGTTGAGCAGTAAATTATTAATAAACAAAAATAAGCAAAATAAAAGGCTTAAAAAATAAAAAAACTGAAAATAAATGTAAACACTCTGTAGTAATTTAAATCAATCAAAGTTTCTTAATATGTCTGTTAGACCTTGTTCAACGCTTACGTAGTAATAAAGTCTTCAAAAAAGCACTGTTTTTATTTTTTATTAATTTTTAAAACAAAAGGTGTAAAGCCGTTTTTTTTGGTTTTTATTTTTTACAGTAATTCCTGAACCGATTTAAAAAAAAACTTTAGAGACTTGTAAGGAGCCAAAAAGGTTTCATAATGAGCACAAAAACATAATAGCATGCCATTCAAAATATTCATTTTTATAACGTCATACCATTTTTCAGACACTCTGTATAATTAAAAATAATTTTCTGAAATGTGTCCTAGGGTATAAATCACATCTACAAGATATCAAATTTCCAATGTTAATAATAACTGGGCTACACAAGACGGGAGCTAAACTGTACCACCCTGTATACCTCTGTAAAAGATAGAAATATGGTGTCGCGGACTTTTTTTTTATAGAAAATTCAGTTTTCTGCAACTTTGTTACTTACACTTTTATTTATCTTCAACCGTATTCTCAGCGTTTTGATAAATAAGAGACGGTGCGCAAAGAATTATCAGTTTGCGTTTCATCTTATATTTTTGCGAACGCTACAAATACGGTTGAAGATACAAAAAAAGTGTAAGAAACAAACTAGTAGAAAATGAAATTAAACTGAAATTTTCTACAAAAAAGTTTGCAACACCATACTTTTATTTTTAATGGTTTAGGTATAAATTAATTTTCTAATACTTGACCACCGGCAAAGTGAAATAAATCTATGACTTGAGCGTCTCTAGATGACTTTGGGGCCTAAAGGGTTGAAGATAGGGATATCGACTCGCAGACTTTTTTGTAGAAAATTTAATTATCTATAACTGTTTTGCTAAAATTTTTCTTGTATCTTTAACCGCATTCGCAGGGTTTTGAAAAATATGGAACAGAGCACGAATTGGTAAAAATTTGAAATTCTTATCAAATACAGGCTGATTCTTTTAGGGCTTTTATCAGAATTTTTTTTACTCCTGATACACCTAAAGCTTTAAGATTTTGTAGATAATCTACATTGATCATTCTGAAATCAAGTAGATTATTTGCAAAATGGCTGAATTTCCGGAACTACGAGAAATTGGCGCCAACTTTAAAATTTTTATTAGTAACTTGTATTTTTATTGAATTATTGAATTCGCCTCTTGAAACTAAGTAAAATCATGGCCAACTTACATCAAATGTACCTTAGTTGTTAGTAGTTCTCTGTCATAGTTTTTGACTTATATCAATTTTTTTTCTACAAATTTTTCTTTGCAGGAGTTTATTTAAAATATTACAGCTCGTGAACGCTTTACAAGTAAATAATTCTTTTTGCATTTGATAGTCTTTAGTTCAAAAGGTCTTCTCAAGTCTTCAAGATTCTCAACTGTCAAACTGCAAGGCTACTATGATTTTTTGAAAATGATGTTAAAAAAATGATTACAGTTTTTTCAAATAAAATAACTCTGTCTTTTCAATAACAATCAAATTTAATTCAGACTTTTATTAACATCTTCTATATTTATCTCTTACAGTTTTTGAAATAAGCGCAAAAAATAGAATTTTAGCTCATTATTCTTATTTTTAGTAAAGTAAACTTTTGAAAAATTTGATAAAATTGTGCTATTCATTAAAAAAATTGTCTTATTTTTTTACCATTTTCATTCAAGAATTGAATGAAGTTCATAATTCAATGGCAGACTGATTGAGCTACTTTACTAGGTTATAATAAACTATAATTAAATAGTATTGTTTTACTGCTCATTTGATAATTGACTAACTTAAAACTAAATAAAATATTAAAGTTTGACAGTTGTTGACTATTTTGCAAGATCTACTTGATAAACTATGAAAAGTACAAAATAAAATCTGTTTTTTGTGATTTTTTCAAAAATGTTAGAGATGGGTATAGGACGTATTGATAAAAGTTACCATAAATATCAATATTCTCTCATTTGTCGTTAAGAAAATAAGGTCGTTTTATTGAAAAAACTGAGTTATAACAGATTTTTTAAAACCATTTTTAAAAAATCATATTAGTTATGAATTTTGACAGTTGACATTTCCAAAAATTTTAGAAAACTATTCAAACCTTCGGTTATCAAATGCAAAAAAAATCATTCACTTAGCGCAAAGGATTTAAAGGCTGTGATATCTTAGATAAACCTTTGCAAATAAAGACTTTAACTAAACAATTAACATATGTCAAAAACTATGACACATTAGTACAACTTTGGTAAATTTTACTCAGCTTGAGAAGCTGAATTCAAATATGCAATAAAGATGTGTAGTTACCATTAAAAATTACAAACTTTGCGCCAATTTTTTGTAGTTCCAGAAGCTCAGCCATTTTGAAAATAATTTAGTTAAACTCAAAATGGTTAAGCTCTAGCTATATTAGAAGTTAAAAGTTTCTAATGTAGGCCTTAAATGAATCCTCTTGTATACAAATTTATTAGACGAAAATTAAACAACAGCGCTCTCTGGCGACATTAACAGAACTACTGAGGACGGAAACGTTTTATTTGTACGTCGTTTCATATCCTAACCTTTAGGTTTCCGTGCTCCAGACGCTATCTATTAAACCCATATTTATCGAATTAATAATTTATTGATCCATAGTTATCGGTCCAATGATCCAAAGATTTTTTTATTTTTTTTTTTAATTAAAGTTTAATGCAATTTTATCAGAACTGTGAAATTTTAGCGGTGAAAACGTTTTCTAATGCTCTAAAAAATTGTGAAGTACAAGGCGGGAAAGTGGCGAATTCAAAGCGATGTCTTATGATGACGATTTAAGACATGGTTAAGTTTGCGCGGTACAAAGGCTTGTTGCCAAATCTCTCAATTAAATTATTTTTTAAACGCTTGAAAAATTAAAAAAACGACGTAAAATCAGCTTAAAATTTATGTTTTACACCAAATACTCTGCATTGAATATAGTATTTTATTTTTAAATTCATTTTCTTGGGCAAATATTCGTTCATAACAACTGGAGATTTAACAACGTGGCATGTTACTTTAATTTTATTGGTTAGTCGGTTTCAGCCCCGAAACAGTCAAGTTTAAAATGGCTTGGTTGGAGATTTGCTTTTTCATAATTCTTTGTACCAACAATTGATATTTTTTTAGATCCACAGGTTATGGGGTACGCACTTTGAATATTTATTTACAAATCTTTATTCTACCACTCATTGGAAACCCCCATTACGCCAAAGCGAGTAATTGTAATACATGACTTTTTCGCAAAATAGCTCGACATCGGTTAAACGTATTTGTGTGATTTGAAAAAAGTTGTAATTTTTGTTGTGTCGAGCATGATTTGCTGTTGTCAAGTCTAAGATAATGCATAGTTCTTGATGATGAGAACGATGTGACCGCTGCGGTCATACAGTGCTTCGTCTTTGCAACGACACCCCGTCGGATGTGGACCTCCTACAGAGAACAGAGCTTACACTCATAGAACCACACGATTCTCACAAACGCGCCATCCGTGCAATTATTAAACATTTTTATACTTACTTAATGCAATTTATCTACGTTGTAGCATCATCGAAGCTTTTGGCGGCTAGAAACCGAGAACATTGCTAATTTATAACTTAATTTTTAATCCTACTGCACAGATTATTATTTACTACAATTACTATCATTCTGTTATGAAAATAAGGTCAGCATTATCGGCGACAAGTTCTTTGATTTCGCTTCGCCTCAAGTCGCGCATTCACCAAAGCTGCACAAAGTGCCAATTTGTGAGATGTAGACCATCTCTCCAGAGTACCTACTCACTCAAACGATTGTAAAAACCGACTAATTCTTACAATTATTCGCAGGCAGATAGAAAGCATTACTTATTCATTTCATGCGTACTTTCCATACAGTTTGTCGAATTTTCGAAAAAAAAAAAACAAAACTTGTTATTGCTTTTTGTTTTTCGATTTATAAACATTGATATTTTAAAGATATATTAAAAATTCTTATCTTGTTTTTATTTTAAATTTAATATTCTAGTTTCTCACTTCTTCCACTGAGTTGATTAGTTGAAAAGTTACATTATTAAATTATAAAGATGGCTGTAGTATTTTAAGTAGCCCACTTGATTTCTTATATAAAATAATTTTTTGAGTAATGCATTTTTATTTACTTTAATCTTAACAATTTTTATTTTTGTAGTTAAGCATGAAACTATACTGAATTTTTATTTTTAATTAAGTACATGTAACAATGAAATAAATATTAGTTGAACTTTTTTGCAATTAATTTCTAGTAAACATGAAGTGTTGTAAAAATTGTCATTGCCCGTTAAAAAAGTTGTATTTAAGAAAAAAACATTGACCAAACACCTAAATTATCAGTGGCATAAAAAATAACAATATCAACGCCACCTTCAGCTTATTGTCATAATTTTTTTTGGCTAGTTACAGCTTTTTTGTAACATAATTTTCACGTAATAAGTTGTAGGTATCTATATTACCTAATAAATTTTTGCAAGAATTAAAATTAGGAGTGTATGGCGTATTTTCTTTTAAACATTTTAGTTTCAATTATTTCACATTCGGCAAAACAAATGCACCTCTCTGTATAGCTAAAATCGAGGTTAGACTTAACGTCGAAAAACTTGGTATAACTAATAAAATGATGAAAACTAACGTATTTTTGCGTTTAACTTAGATAAATGTTGCAAAAAAGATGTTAATGTCAGTCTGTTATAAATTAAATACAAGTATAAAGTAAGTATAAAGAAAATTCAAAAAATAAAGCAAAAACAATAAAAAAAATTAAAAAAGTTATTAAAAGTTTTATAAGAAGAGCTTTATTTATAATAAATCCTTCTGTGTTTCATTGTCAATATTATTTTTGCTTTACTAAATTGTTTTTTTATTTTAAATTTTATTTTAATGTTTTTTTCTGATTATCAGGAAGATAAGGGTATGTAGTATTTAAAACAGTAAACAAAAATTTCGGTTGTCATTAAAAGAAAGTACAATAACGTTACAACTTAAATACGCATGACAATACAATGTCACTATGATGTCAAAATGTACCATTTAAAAGAATAAAATCGACCTGCTTGATTTGTTTGAAACGTGGTTCATGATCTTAACAAAGATATGAATTTTGTGCATGACTTTTGGTTTACAAGCTAAAAATTTTGAGCACTTTTGACATGTCATTGTCAAAAAGAATCGGAACTTACACACGTTTATGTCAGCAAAATGTCAAAAGTGCTCGAAATTTTTTATTCGCTATTATACATCTCATACAGGGTGATTTTAAAAAACTGATGGTGCTGTAGAATTTTTGTTTATGGCCCGATTTCAAAAAATAAAAAAAATAATCAAATGGCTCTTAGTATAAGCTGAGGCTGTTAAGATATTTCTAAATGTCATAGTATATTTTGGACTATATTTAACAGTTTGAAAGTACATTTTTCTTTACATTTTATTTTTCATAATTTAAAAGATATTAATTTTTTTCACACAAACAAGTGCAATATATTCTATTTTTAATTAAAATATTGTTTAAGAAATTAATTAATTTGAAAAAATAATACTAAAAGTTAATAAAAATAAAATAAATAAATAAAAATAAAATAATAAAATAAAAATACGCCTCTGCTTCAAGCAGTCCCTTCCTACATTTGTGCGCTATTAGGCTTCGCCCAGGTGTGTGCTGATACCAGCTGACAAGACTCTTTTGAATTATATTATTTTTTTCAATTCAATTTATGTTAATTTTTAGAGAATTTTACTTGAAATTTTAGTTTCTAAAAAAACAAATTGCACATGTTGGCACTAAATAAAAAAAACATTAACCCTTCAGATTATGAAGAGAAAAATATGGGTCTCAATTTAACATAAAAAAGTTGAATGAATTTATTCTAAAAAAATACTATGACATTCAGAAAAACGACACACTATGACATTGAAAAACAATTTTATTTTAGTTTATTTAATTTTTGAAATCAGACCATAAATAAAACTTCTACAGCTCTTAACGTTATTAAACTCAGCTTGTATACTTATAAAAAAAAACTTTTATTGTAGGACCATTCCAGGGATTTTCCGGTGGCCCCTCTAGACCACAATCCGACACTAGTGACAAATGACGTCACTAACAAAATTTGTATGTATAAAGATGGCAATTTAAAATAAAAACTCGACAGGTTCGAGCGTTTTTTGCAATAACATTAGCTACATAACAATAAGTACAAAACTTTATGATCTTTTATAATTTAGACATACAGGCTGACCCAGAGGTGTGTAATCGCTTTTTAACTTTTTTGTTACTTGAAATATTGCTATGCTGTTTTTATTATCCGATAGATCGACTTAAAGTCCACAAACTAAAAATAATTTTATTATGCACAGGGTGTTTTATACAGGGTGCTGAACTAAATTTATATTTTTTAATTTTTGAACAATCCTATATATTTTTCTATAATTGTAATCTAGGCAAAAAATAATGTAACTTTATATAAACTATTATGGGTCAATCTTTTATCGTTTTAGAATTAATAAACTTTTCGTTATAAAAAGATTAATTTTTGATAAATCACTACAAAGTCGCCTATAAATATTTTCCAGCAAATTTGCAACACAAAAATTTAGAATGCTTTGTAGTTTTAGCAAATAGACTTTTCGTTAAAGCACGCAGATAATATAATATAATATAATATAATATAATATAATATAATATAATATAATATAATATAATATAATATAATATAATATAATATAATATACAGAGTAAGCAAAAACGTAAAAATTTGCCGAACTCATTTTTTTCTAGAGGAACAGCCTGTATTTTTTTCATGTATCGATAGCATTTTTGATAAGGTTTCTAACGGTATGGGTTCTGCATAGCAAATTTAAAATATTTTTCGAGATTTTTCAAAAAAATGATTTTATTACAAGAAAATTTGTAATCCTAAAATCAAATGTCATATGTTAATTTATTTTTTGATATGTACTAATGTGACTAATTATATTAGTAATTTTATTATTACTTGACACATAAATGAATTTTGCTCATCAAGAATTAATAACAAAATAAATAAAAAAGAAAAAAAATTTTTCGAACACTTTAAGAAATATTACAAATTTCCTATACAAACAGCATATCATTAGAAAAGTTTATGAAAAATGCTATACGTCTAAAGAAATACATGGTGTTCCTTCCTAAAACTAGGAAGTATTCTAACTTTTTCTGTGGCAAAGTTTTTGGAAAATATTCATAGGCGACTTTGCAGTGATTTTTCAAAAATTGTTTTTTTTTATAACGAAAAGCTAAATAATTCCGAAACGAAAAGAGATAGACCCATAATAAAAAGTTTCATTAAAAAAATGTAATTTTGGTTCACCACCTCGTATAAAATATTAATAATTATAAAATAGTATAAAGTATAAAATATTAATAATATAATAATAAAAATATTTTAATTTTGTGAACTTTAAGTCGATCTATCGGATAGTGGAAACGGCATGGCAATATTTCAAATAATAAAAAAGTTATAGACCGATTACGCACCTTTGGGTCAGCCCTGTATTTTTATCGATATATCGATTTTTGATATGTATCGATATATCGATATTTAAATCTTAATGTCGCCTCTCTCTACAGAGCACACAAAATTTCAACATGCGCAGTATTTGAAGATATCTTCTGATATCTCTTGATTTCCTCTGATTTTTCCTGATTTCTTACGATTTCCTCTATTTTGTACACCGATTTCCTCTGCGGTTTTCCCTTGATACTTTCCATAAAGTGTGTCAAATTTTCAAAAAATTGAGTAATTTTCTCGGTGCTTGAACAGTTTGTTATTAAGTATTGTATCTCCATCCGCCTACGCATCCCGGATTAGAGAACAACTTCATCTATCTCGTGGTGTTGTTCGGGTTCGGCATCCACAAACACACTTCCTTACAAGATTAGATAGCTCGTCGCGCGCGAGTTTCTTTTTCTTCATTAGTCAAACGTCAAAATTACAAAGTGCGACACGCCAAGCTGCGCCCCAACAACAAACACCTTCTGACAACTGTCGTGCAAGAGAGCAACTGGAAAACGTGTTTCGAACAGGAAGCGATGTTTCTTCAACTTTGTTAATTGCTTTATTTATTTACTTATTTGAGAGGAGACGTTGCTTTACATGGGCTGAGAGACAAATATAGAGACAATAGACGTGATATTGTACTTAACACGGCACACATTCGAAGATTAATTGACAAGTTATGTCAGGATTTAGCACCATCTGGGCTATGACTACGCAAACACACCTAACTAAAAAGGAAAGCACGCAAAAGTAAATTTCAAGTTTGGTCTTTAAAATGTGAATTTGTTTCGTATAATGCAGTTTTTCAAAATTTGAAATTTAGTTGAAATTTAGTAGATTTTTTCTACAATGTTGGTATCCTTAAGAAATAAATGTTGATTGGGAATGATTTAATTTTTTGTGTGAAATAGTCCTAAGAACGTGTAACGTCCTTGAAACGTTACTAAATCGTTATAAACAGTTATAACCCTCTTTCAATAAATGAAAAAATAATATAATAATTTTCCAAAAACTTGTTCTAGCAATGTTTTTTGCACCTTTCTGTGTCTTTAGTTTATTTTATATAGTTTAGTTTATTTAGTTTATCTTTAGAAAGCTCTATTTTGAAAGAAATTGCAAAAAAAAAGCAAAAATAAGTGAAATGAAAAAAAAATAACTTAAAAGTTATTGGAAATTTGGCAATTTTGTAGACGGGAATTGATTCTCCGAATTATTTTATATAGGTTTGCATTAAAATAGTTCCACTTTTTCGAATAGTTTTGCCGTAATTGAAAAACTAAAATAAAACTGTATTTGTGAACTACAAAATGATTTTGAAAAAAGTATCTTAAAACTGATTAAAATCCATGCTATGTGATACATTTTATTGTGACCTTTAGAATGAAATAAGCTCTTTTTTCCTAGCTCTTTTCGTTTCGCCATAATCAGCAATTAAAATCTGATTTTTTGAGGTATTGTCTTGAAACCCATGCTTGAGCTATGTCATTTTGTAAAATTATTCAAGTCTGTTCTAATGGAATTTGAGATTTTTTGCTGACTCAAGTCCCCGACGAACCCTATAGTCGACCGTCTACCCGGAAAGAGCATTACAACTCTTATAGTTATGCTGTAATCAGCCTTTAAAAATTGACAAAAAGTGAAAATTCCAACATGTTTTTGGAGTTTTGCTCGGAAACCGCTTTCTCCTAGCTATTTTAGTTTCGCCATAAACAGCGCTTGAAAATTGAAAATTTTCGAGATATTGTCTTGAAAACTACATTACTTTGTAGAATTGTTCAAGCTGGTTAAATAGTATTAGGTCATTGGCGTTTTGCTCGAAAACTATAGGATTTGGAATAAAAAATGGAAAGTATCACAATAGGCTTAAAATAATCTATTTTTTGATAAAAATCCAGACCACTTTGGCCAACGGTTCTGCTATAAAGGTATTTTTAGGTTTTCTTCAAAAAAAGTCATAATCAAAAACTAAATGTCGGTTTACAGAAAGCGAAATTAAGATTTAATTTCGAATTAAACTAGTTCGAATTAAGTTGCCATTTAAAATGCATTGACAAATGTCAAGTTAATCGCGATTAAAATTTAATTGCAATTAAAATGTTCTGTAAACCGGCTCTAAAAGTTCTAAAGCAACACGGTCTACTCTAGTAAATTCTACAGTTTATTCTACGCATTCTATGTGTATTCGTTTTTTACAATCATTTAAAATTTTAAATTTTTTTTTCTAAAATTGAAGTGGCCATCTCATAGAGAAATGCCTACTTAATTTTTCAATTAATAACAAACAATTAATAATTCTAAAACTAGAAGCCTTAGAGGAAAACGGTTTGTCTAAGTAAATTTTAGGGCTCATTTAATGTGTTGTACTAGTTTTTCACAAAATTTAGGAAATGTGAATTTTTTTGTCTAAAATTAGCATAACTATAGAGAAATACTTAATTCTTTCCTAAAAACCGTTTTTTCAAAGCTCTTGTAATTTAACCGTAATCGGCGTTTGAAAATTGAATTTTTGTCGAGATATTGCCTTAAAAACTATCATTTTGTAGAGCATTCCAAGTCGGTTTTAAAATGGCACTTGGGATCTTTTGCTAACTACTAATAGTTTTGTTGTAATCGGCGTTTAAAAAGTAACAAAAAGTAGAAATTGCACCTCTTTTTTGACCTTTTACTCGAGAACTGTTTTTTCTAGCTCTTTAATTAGTTTCACCGTAATCGACATTTGCAAATTGAATTTTTTTAGAAATATCACTTTGAAGCTAGTTCATTTTATAGAGCTTTTCAAGCCGGTCCTAGTGGCAGACATTTTTTGCTAATAGTTTCGCCGTAATCAGCGCTTGAAAAGTGAGAAAAAAGTAAAAATTGCAACATGTTTTTGGCGTTCTGCTCAAAAACCGTTTTCTCTTAACTCTTTTAGTTTCGCTGTAATCGGCGTTTGAAAATTGATTATTTTGAGAGTCTCCTTAGAATCTATGCCATTTTGTAAATCTTTTTAAGCCGGTAATATTAATGGTATTTGCGATAAGAGCAAAACTTAAAAATCATCACAATGGGCTTAAAATAATCTCTTTTTTGCTAAAAACTTGAAGCGCTTTGAGCAACGGTATCGGTTACAGAGGTATTTTTAGTTTTTCACTAAAAAAATTAAAAGCCCTAAAGCAACAACGGTCTATTCTAAAAAATTCTGCGGTTCATTTTACGTATTTCACGTATTTTTATAAAAGTTTTTGACAAAATTTAGAATTTGTGAAATTTTTTGTCTATAACTAGGATTCCTATCTATTCTATAGAGAAATATAAGTATACTTAATTCTTCTCTAAAAAAAATTTAACTGTAAAATTAAGAGTCCTAGAGAAAAAACCGGTTTATTTATAAACTTTACAGCTTATCTTACGTCATTTACATTTTTTTTCAACAAAATTTATTTTATTTCACTTTATTTCATTTTTCTGATGTTCGTCAAGGTCTTGATCGATTTTCAGGAACGAAAACATTTACTCGGCAATAAATATAATAAATAAATAAATAAATAAATGTAACATAAGAACTATTGGGAATGTGATAATTTTTTCGACGCCAATCGAATCCCTGGATCATGTTACATAGGTTTTCCTTAAACCGTTCCACTTTTTCGAATAGTTATAAGACATTTCCTCTAAGCTTTTTTAATTTCGTCGGAATCAACTACAATGTTTAAAAATTGTTTTTTTTTGAGATGTCGCCTTGAAACATGTGCATGTTTCAAGCAGGTTCTAATAAGTAGTAGGGGAGACCGGGCGCATTTAAAAAATATTTTATATTAACTTATGATCTACAAATTGCATCAATAATTTATTTATTTAAAGTAAATGATTTAGTTATTATTATTTATTTAATTATACAATAAAATTATATATTATTTAAACTATTCAGTACCTATTTATCTTTCAATATCGACATACTCATTCTGTAATTTTATACCAGATTATGTGTAATTTTTATGTAAGGCTAACACTTTAATACGCCAGTTTACCCCTTGGTAAGAGATCACTTGGCGAATATAACAGAACATAGCATAAGCTATAACAGTAGAAAAATAATACTTTTTATTGTTAAACAAAAAAACAGAATATAATAAAATTAATAATACAAAACTTAATCATTTTTTTCAAATTTTAAACAAAATTAACAAAAACTTAAACACTTTTCCTTTTTTATGGTATAGATTTCTGTCAAATAAAATGAAATAAACTATTTGTTAGCTCCGTGTTGGCACATTCTACATGTGCTCACATTTTACACAAGTCACACCTAATCCATTTCTCACTTGGTTTACTGTTTTTGTAGATACTTACAAATTTTACAAAAAGTTTTTAATTTATTTTCCGCCAGCTAACAGCACTTCGATACTAATTGTTTTATGAAGGCTTGTATGCAACAAACTCTTTGTATGTTATGAATCGTGATTATTTCCATCAATTTGGTTCTAAAGGTATAGTATGTGCCATGCGCCAACTATCCCCCATCTCCCCTACTTGACATTTTTCACTAGCTACAATAGTTTTTCAAAATAAAAGCTTGATGTGTTGGATTAAAACTGTGTTTTAAAAAGTGTTAATTTTTTGCTTGGAATTTTGAGTGTTGTTTGTGACTAGGTACTCATTCTAGCAAATCCTGCGAGTATAAAAATGGTCCCAGACGTTCCGTACGTCAATTAAATCCCCTTTCTCTCTGAAATGAAGTCATAAGCTCGTCCTCCAAAGCATTGGTCGTGTCGTGTCCAATAAAAGAGCGCATTGAAATAATATCTATAATGCGGCCGTAATAAAAAGGGTTGTACTCTGTGGGGTTAATGATGCGACTCTTGACCTCTGTAATAAAGTAACGCGTAGGTCAATGCTAATGCTGTTCCATGCGGCGGGCACGTTCGTATGTGATCACGCAGACTTGGCCATCAATGCAAAAATAAAGGCCAGGGTGATGATCATGGTAGAGTTATTTCTCACCAATTAGTTCTTGTCCATCAATTTGTTTTGTCGGTTAAATACCTCCGGCAAACATCTTTCAATAGATCTTTCGTCGAGGAACAAACCGTGAACGCAAAAATGCACACGATAGCCGCCTTGCCCATAGGTCACGCCATTTTTTACAGGAAGTGTTTGAGGTTTTTGTTGCCGAGTCGTGCTTTCAGCATCCACCCGAATTGCTTTTCGCTACAGGAAGTCTTCTTATTATGGACTAGACATCATGCAACTGGCGAGACTAGTAGTAACAACATGTCAGAGAAACAGAAAAAATTCAACCGTTATTATTAGAGAATTTGCTTTTCGCAAAGCTAACATACTTGACTTTTTCTATCGCAAAAAATGACAACGGTTTGGCTACCAAATTAAATATTTGAATATTGTAATGAGTCTCGGCCGCAGGCTATTGAACGAATTGTTTTCAATAAATAACACTTCTGAAATATTAATGTCGTAAATATGAGATGCAGAGTCTGACTAGAGGGGCATTTGGTTATTACTTGAACCGGTTGCTTTACTGTCAAAATTTTTGGATGAGGAAAAAACAATTAGGGAGTGGTGGCTTGTCATGAAACACCCTCTAATTAAAAACCGACGGGGAAATTAAATGAGGTGAGTGGTACAAACGACTGTGTTGTAAAAACCGAGTTTATTATCTAACTGATTCCAACTGCTAGGGTTTATGAGACATAAAGGTGATTTATTTCACGCAATAGCTGATTTTTTTCATTACGTAATAAATAGTATACAACTAATAAGAATGAGTGAAAAAACCTAATAATATTTTTATTTTATTTGAAGCTTTTATTCGTTACTTTTGATTTTATCTTTACTATTTTTTATTAGTTGTGAAATTCTCTACAAGTCTGGGTTTAGATCATAATTCATACTCGTTTAAACCTATTAGGTGTTTCAAAACTATGGAATTACCAACATTGCATTTTAACGATTTTTCTTTATATAAGATTGATAAAAATGTAAAATAGTTATTATTAGATATCTTATTGAAACACTAAATTACATTAGCTATTAATTCTTTGAAGTGCATGAATAATTAGAACAACTAACTTTTAGAAAAAATGCAACGTTGTCATTTCTATAGTTTTGAAACAGCTAATACATATCCATGTCATTTATTTTTGTATCTTTTTATTTTTATCTTAATTTTACTGCTTTTTTCAATTATTCTTGCAACTTTTAGTCTACCACTTTATTCTTTCTTCATTCTTTTGTTTTTAAATACAAAGCGATCGAAAAGTCCTTCTATCAAGTAAGCTTACAAATTAAATGATGTTTGTCTGCGGAATTCAAGCCAAATGTCAAAGGAAGAATGTCAAAAAAATAAGCAAATTAAATTATTAATGGAATCAAATTTTGCCCCATAGACACCATTTACGGATCGTCTAGCGTTCCGGTATTATTTGTGTCACAAATTCACGGCATCTAACAATTTACGTTTGAGGTAATTTCAGTTTAAATTTTGACAGCAGGCTGTACTAATACACGATACCGAACACACGTTTTCAAGTGATACGCCTACTTAATAGAAGTACTTTCTGATCGTTTTATATTTATCTCAATTTTGCCTAGTTTCTTTAATCATTTTTGCAATTTTTACAGGATAAAACAAACAGGACACAAATATGTGTTTGTAGGTACATAAAACCTTTTTTATTTTTTTTTGCATTTGTTTGTTTTTTCTACTATTTTTTTTAATAGTAAACTTTTTTTAATGTAATTATTTAGCGTTGTCTGAAAGATTCTGTTAGAGCCCTTAAACCAAATTTGTGAAAAAATAAATCTAATGAATTAACTATTTCTTTTTTAGGTTCTTTCGTATTTTTAATTTAATTTTTGTTTGTGTTTGTCTTGTTGTAGTTATTCACAGTTTTAGCCTATTTCTCCAATTTACTTTAATATGTTAAAATATTTTTTTTTAATAATTTTTTTATTTAAACTGTTAATCTCATAAATCATAATTATTAGTGGTTCCTAATTTTTACCTTTTATTAAATTTTTTTTATGCTTGCTTCAGATTATCACATTTTATTTGTGTTCTAACTTTTATCTGTTCTTTTTTATTTTTTTGCAGAAAATAAAGTTTATCAAATGGACCGATGATTTTTTTTCAGAGCTGTAATAAACATTTTTTTATATTTTGACATTAATTCGTTTATAGACTTGCCATCGTTCTTAAATTCTTAAATAACACAAATATTCAAAGTAAAGTTTTTTTGGGTAGTAGCTATGTTTTGCAGGTTTTTGCTTGCTTTTGTTTATTTCTGTATTTGCTTTTCTTGTGTGTATTTTTTTTTCATTGAATAATTTATATTCAATTCTTGTTCGTCTTTTATTTACAATTTTAGTCTATTTCTTTATTTTATTTTTCATGTAAATTTAATTACATTTGTTTTCTTTCATTTTTTCTTTATTTAAATTAATATTTTCATAACTCGTAATAAATTATTACTAGTTGCTACTTTTTAGCTTTTTCTTGCTAATTATTTTCTCTTGCTTCAGATTATCGTTCTATTTTTGTTCTAACTTTTTGTTTGTTTTTATTATTTCAGAAAATAAAACTTATCATATAGATCTTTGTTTTCAAAAAAATTGTGATCCGACAATTTAAAAAAAAACACAAATGTTCAAAGTAAAACTGATTTAAGTAGTATTTCGGGTGAGATTCTTATTCATCTAGCGTTGAATAAATGTTTCGTGGGGGTCTTCCAGCAAAATATGTAAAAAAATAAATCAGAGAAAACTAAACGTTTTAAGTAGGTATAATTCTTTAGCTTAAGTGCTTGTTTTTGCTTAAGTCATTGTGCTTGTGTTTTTTCTTATTTTTGTATTTGCTTCTCTTGTTTTCACTGCTTCTTTATTTTCAGTTTTTTCGTTTTTTTTTATTTAATTATTGTTTTTGTTTGTCTTGACTTTATTCACAGCTTTAGTCTGTTTCTCCACTTTATTTTTATACGTAATCAGGTCCATTTGTTTTTTCCCTTTTTTCATTTAGCGTTGTCTGAAGGATTCCTTAGGGAATGAATTAATGTTTTTCGTAAGTAAAATGTTTTAGTTAAAAATCTCACCTCGAGTTTTTGTTTTTTGCTTAAATTATACTCTTTCCTTTTTTCTTAGTTTTGAAGTTTCTTCTCTTGCTTGTATGCTTTTTTGGTAGTTCCTACTTTTTTCCTATTTTTTATAAATTTTTTTGTTTGCTACAGATGATCTCATTCTTCTTTTGTTGTATGTTTTATTATCTGTTTATTTTTTTTGCAGACAATGAAGCTTATAAAATAGGCCTTTGTCTACAAAAATAGCTTCAATACATTTTTAGTTTTAATTTTAAAATATTTTGATATTTTCTCTTTGTAGATGAATTATTTTTAAACTTGAGATCGTTAAGCTGCGTCCACACTATGCCAATCGGCAAGCCATATTGGCAAGCTTAATCGGTATAATCAGATTTTTTTACATGTAACTTTTGGCATAATCTTGACGCAGCTTTATAATTTTCTTGATTTTTGGCAGAAATTAAAGGTTATTATCACATTTTAGAACTCTAATAAATTTTTCAGTTTCGTTAAAAGCTCTTGGCATTAATCGAATTTTTTGATGCGTGTCATAGGTAGAATTTTCCTGATTTTTACAGAAAACAAAGTTTAATTAGTGTATACAAAAAAACACTATGATGACATAAGATGTAAGGACCTAATAAGAGTTTACAGATTGGTGGAGTGTTCAACTAATCATGATTGGGTAATTGGTATTAGGAAAATTTTCATACATGACAAAACACAAAAAAAATAATACAAAAAGAAAAAAGAAGTTAGAGGAAAAATACTGGAAATAAAATAAGAATGGACCATCATTAGTTACATTTTAGTTTTCATCCTCTAGTCGCTAGCCATACATACCTACATTAAAATTTTAAATGTCACCTCCTACTTTCTGAAATATTTTCGGAAAGGAAAAAAATTAACGAATCTATCTGTCAAAGAAAAGAAATTTATTGATTCGTTTTTTAGTTAAGGGTGGTTTTATTTTTTGAAATTTAGTTCTAGTATCCCTTGATTTGAAGCCAATTTAATTTAAATAAGAAATTTGTCAATTAGAGATGCGAAGAGATAATTTGATAAAGATAAAGTACGTTTTAGATTTCATCTCCTAGTCTCTAACGACCCTTAGTTTAATAGTTATTTATTTAATGAGTTTGAGTGTAAATCGGACGCTTTATTTCACGAGTGGATTTTTAAACCACGAGTGAAAACGAGTGGTTTATCATCCACGAGGCGAAATAAATGAACCGATTTACACAAAAACGAGTTGAATACAACATTTTATTCTTCGAAATAGACTCAGCAAGGCTTAAAATTGATTTAAATTTGTTAAAAATAATTTGACGTTTCGTACTGAGAAATGCCAAACAGTTGTCAAAACTTCCTTACACAGGAGAAAAACCCTAAATTTTGACAGTGTCGAAGAATAAAAATGTAAATAACACCATCAACTTTTTGAAATATTTTTAGAAAAGTGATAAAAAGCTTATCTAACCGTAAAAGCAGACATTCTTGTCGATTCGCTTTTGAGTTCAAAACCAACATAAAATGTTTTAAAAAGTTGAGGGTGATATTAGTAAGTTTAAAGGGCGGTTAGCGACTAAGGGATGAAAGTTAAAATGTTACTAATGTTGGTTATAAACTTTCTCATTGCATACCTAATCGACAATTTTTTATTAAAATTAAACCGACTTCAAAACATGGCCTACTACGATTAAAACATTCAAAAATATAACCTACCTTAACTAAAAAACGAATCAACAATATTTTTTTTTAAAGTTAGATACGCAATTTTTTTCCATTCCGAAGAGGTTTAAAAAAGTAGAAGGTACTATTTAAAATTTTAAAGTAAGGGTGGCTAGCGATTAAGGGATGAAACCTAAAATGTAACTAATGTTGGTTTTGAACTTCCCACTTGCGATCCTAATCGACCTGTTTTTGCATGAAAATAGATTCGCTCAATGTCAAAATTTCTTGAGACTCCTTTTGAAATGAGAGCCCTGTATACGAGTCTAAGTTGCTAGTTCCTACCCATTCATTTTGCGTTTTTGCATTCGTTGCCTTCCGAAATATTTAAATTGGCCTCGTTGTCTCGTCCTTTGGTTGCGTGTGTAGGCTTGCAGCTTGCACGCCATTACTGAATATCAAAGTGCAATCTTGTAGTGCACCGTTGCCATAGATCTTATGTCGTGTTGATGTATTTAATTACAGGTCTGGCAGGGAAGAGGCGAAGCGCAGCCGACTGTAAGGACAACTTTTAAAGTGTGCAACGCACCAGCGCCTCCTGCTCTGCGGGGGTTTTCCGGTAATTGTGACCCCACGACTCGAATAGAACGTCTATCAATCGAGCCCCCCAGAACTAAACTACTACACCATCAAGGAGGCATGGACTTATTGGCACGCAGACGACTATTTTATTGACCTAGAAGGAACTCGACCGGCTCGTAACATATTTTATAGATGTAGCAAAGTCTAGAAGAGTTTACGATCCAAAATTAATTTGCTATTTGCTAAACTACATACATAAATTGCTAGCTCGTCGACAATTTTTTTTGATGGGCAAATGTGTTGGTGGAAGGCTTCCAGTCATCTCGTGGGCAAGCATATGCGCATCTTCAGGAAACCGGAATCCGGAATGTAATGGATAATAGATAGCATCGATGAAGAGATGTAAATGTATGTTATACGTAGGTATAAGGCTTCAATATGAACGTTAGATGGATAAGATTGAGATTAATTTGAATCTATTGCCGCCTAATTTGACATCCATTTCTTTAGCCAGACAACTGATACAGACAGACAAGAAATACCGAACAAGATAAAAAAGTGACAGTTCGAAGAACGGTTGCAAGAAGCTTCTCGATGTTTATACTCAAAAATGATTACAAAATATTTTATTTATTTCAATTAAACTTATTGTTTTAATTAAAATGATTTGTTTATTTACTTGTAATTTATTTATTTATTTATTTTTATGTTGGTTATATCTACTTCCTAATTTTACATCTTTCATTCACTGATGTAATTACGATAATTAATTTTTTTGCATTTTGTCTTTTTTTCAGTTTCTTTAAATTTGTTTTTTTGTTTAGTTCCATTTAAATTATGATTTCTTTCAGGTTTTATTGTTCTAATTTGTTTTTGTTGCTTTTACTCTTATTTTGGTGTTTTTATTCTTAATTTTTTTTTGTATATCTACATTTTTCTGTGTTATTTAAAAATATTTTTTTTGTATTTTTTGTTTTCTGTACTCTTTTCTTCTTTGTCTAGTGTAATTTTGTGTAGTGATTGTTTATTTCTAATTCTTTCTTCATTTTCCTTATTCTTAATTTATTTGTTTTAAAACTTGTTTTTTTATTCCCAATTTTTGTTTTTGAGTAGTAATTTTTACTGCTATTTACATCCTCATGATATTTTCTTTTTTTTACGTCAAAGTGATTAACAGAATAATGTTAATTTCCTCTTGATTATTTTATATTTTTATTTTCGTTATTGAATTTTTGCAAATAATTTTTTGTATGATTTTATTTTAGTGGTTTTTGTCTTATACTGTTTTTACATATGTTCTCGTTGTATTTTTTTTAATTTGTACTTTTAGTATTTTTTTCGCTTTTATTTCTTTTGTATGTTTACTGATTCATATTTTAATCTATTGTCTAGTATAATTTACATTCCGAGTTATTTCTGCTGCCGAAATGACATAATAAAATGACGTTATAACAGCATTATTTGAGGTGAATTAGATCGTAAACATCTCATTACAATCTACCTCAAAAAAGTATTAGTGTCACAATTTTTCTGCTTGTTCCAAGTTGTCTTATTTTTTTCAGATATTCTCTTTATTCTTCATTAATCTTCATTATGTAACATATTTTTATAGGTATTCCTATTTATATCCTAAAATCTTAATTTTGTAGTTGGAATTCTAATTTCTACAAACATTTTCTTTTTTACATCAAAGTAGTTGACCAAACGATATTAATTTTAACCAAATTCCTTCTGCTTGCTTTTGTATCTTACATATTTGTGTTTTCGTTGTTGATTTTTTTGAATATATTTTTTCTTATAGGTATTAATAATGTTGTTGCTTATCCCATAGATACAAGTAGAAATAATACACATTTATTCTACAAGTAGTTACTGTGGTACATTATTTGATTTGGTAATTTTTTTATTCTAACAGTAAAAAAATTTTTTAAAAATTCTCAGTGTACCTATAAGAGAAAACGGTGTATTATACACGTAAGGAAAAGTTAGCATCATCACTCACAGATAATGAACAATTTTTCTTTACTGTATAATAAACTACTGTTTTTGTATAAATTAATTTAGTGCTTTTTGTATTATATTGTTTTCTTTTTCGAATTCTTGTTGTGCACATTTTTAAATTTTTACTTTTAGTATCTTTGTTCGTCCTTATGTTTATGTGTCTTTTATATGTTTACTTTTTCATATTTTAACCTTTGGTCTAGTATAATCTACATTTCGAGGCATTTCTGTTGCCACAATGGCAACGTCGTAACTACATTATTTGAGATGGATAGATCGCAAACATTTTATTACTAAAAAAATGAATGTGGTACAACTCTTACTGTTATTTTTGTTTTCTTCATTCTCATTTTTTTGGTATCTTTCGTTTTTTGGTATGTTTTGATTCCTGTGTTCTTTTCTCCTTTGTTTAGTTCTAGTATAATTTGTGTAGTACTTGTTTTTTTTCTAATTCTTTCTTCATTTTTCTTATTTTTAATTTATTTGTTTTAATACCTGTTTTTTGTTCCCATTTTTGTTTTTAGGTAGTAATTTTTATGATAACTAGGGATGGCCGTACCAGCAATACAAGGTAGAAAATTCAATTGTTGACCTGTCAACAATTACGTCGACGTCATCATTTGAAGTGATGTCAACAATATAGAAATAATAAATTTTGACATTATAGACGGTATTGGACTTTAAAATTCGTGTATTTGTTGAAAATAAAACTTAAGAGTAGAAGAAAACTTCTAGAAAATATAAAATATGTGATATAAAAACAAGCATAAAAACAAATAAACAAAAATAAGATTCCCAAAAATACACTAGAAAAACAAATTATTCTCTTTTTTATTTTTTTACTCTTCATCCCTTGTCCTCTTCGTCTTTATTCTCAAAAGAACACTTTTTTCAAAAGAAAATGTAACATAAAATACAATTTAAGCTCAAATTCTCATTATTGACCAGGTTGACATATTGTTGACATTGTCGACGCAGTTGTTGACACGTCGTGAAGACAATCAAAGTCGACGTGTCGACGCCCATCTCTGATGGTTATTGCTATTTATGTCATTATTTTATTTGTTTGAATTTTTATTTTTACAGATAATTTTTTGTTTGATTTCATTTCAGTGCTTTTTGTATTATACTGTTTTCTCGTTTGTATCATAGTTTCTCGTTGTACATGTTTTTTTAATTTGTACATTTAGTAATTAATTTTCAAAAATAATTAATAATTAATTGTAAATTATTAATTAAGTAGTTTCAGAAACAATAAAACCACTTACTCGCACTTAATATAAAATTTTTGAACATTAACTTAGACATGGAAAAACTATTTGAATTAAATAAGGGGCATGTAAATTAATAGTCTCGAGCGATAATTTTGTTATTTTTTATATTGTTGTATTAAAACATAAAACTGCGTTAAATTAAACGGTTAACAACCCTACCCTTGCTTGTTCATATTTGGTTAAAATTTCTCGTTTCAATTATTCTTTTCTTATAAATTTTTTCGTTTATTCTTTATTTTTTCCGTTTTATGTTGTTTATTTAGTTTCTTTATTCTGTTATTTTATTTTATTTAAAAATTGCCTCTTGACCTGCTTCACTGACCAATGATGCCTTCATTTCTCGGAATGTTCTGTCCCATCAGCAAAAATGTATTTCTCCGGCAAAATAATGTCCATCGTTAACCAGAACAGTGCATATTGCCGAGTCATGTGGCTAAATAGCCAGCAGATTTCCTTTGCATTTCTACACAGAGAGTTCACTAACATTTCGTCTGCAATAGATAAAAAAAATATCTTGTGTAACCCTTCAGCGAATCCGATTGAGACGTTTCAAATATTTAATGTAACTCATCGACAATTTATTCACAACATGCAGATGCATAATAAAGCTAAATGATAATTAGCCTATTAACAATTTAAATGTGGGCAATTTATTTTGCTTTGACTCGATAATTGGCCAATAAGTTGCTTTTTACGTTTAGGCTGGATGTTGACACGGAGCGTTTTATCTCCCATTTTTAATTAAATAATTTTTAATATATTTGTAGATTTGTTATCACCGAGCATTCCGTTCGAGTAAAACGCAATTAAGTCATATTTTTTCGACTACCAGACACTAGCATGGAGCCACTGAACGTTCTTGAACAAGTGTACACAACAAATATCGCACAGAAGGTCGCTAGTCACCTGCAACTATAAAAGTTTAATTAGTAGATTAGCAACATGGCCATAATTACAGGTATTCAGTTATCAAAACTCATTAATTGTGGGATTTTTCATTTTTCTAATCGGATCAATCGTTGGCTTTGTAATTACGACGTTCCGTTGCAGTGAAAACGGGACAAAAAGAACGCAACGCTCTGTCATTAAATTTCATTACCATATAATAATTTTAGTTTTACAATTTACTGTAAATGAAAAAGGTAAATACGTCACCAGACACTAGTTTAAATGGTTTTTAACGACGCCGCTGTGGCTGGGGAGACTTTTTACAAGTGCTTGTAGCAAATTAAGAGTTTCTTGTTTTGTGCTTTTATGAAGGTTTTGCAAATAAAGTCGTACAAACAAATTCTACAAAGTAGGTGGATAGACAAATGTTTGAAAAATAAATTTTGTAATTTCTTGCTTAATTGCAACTCTTAAACTGGTTCTAAGAAGCAGGATAAAATCTGAAAAAGTGAATTTCATAATTTTGATAAAATAGCACAGCATGTTTAGAGGAAAAACGTCAAAAATAACGAAGCATTTAATTACAACTAGACACAGGGTAAAAGGATGTGAAAGGAAACAAACGTATCAAAAATAATCTGGGACAAAATTAAAAAAGGAATACAACAATTAGAAGTTAAAATAAAAAAATATATACATTGAAAAATTTTACAAAGGAATAAGGGGTAGAAGAAGTTGATTAATTAATTAATTTATTTATTTATTAATAATAAATAATAAATTACTTTTAGTAACTAAGCTAAGCTTAATTGTTATCTTGTACAAAAAATCTTAATAAATGTCCCAAAAAATAATTAATCAAGTAAGAATTAAATATCCAAATACTAAGGGCCTGTTTACACAACATTTTAATCGCAGTTAAAATTTCATTTTAAAACAACATTTTATTCTTCGAATTAAACACAACATGGCTTAAAATTGCCTTAAATCTGTTAAAAATAATCTGACGATTCGTATGAGAAATGCCAAACAGTTGGCAAAACTGTCTTACACAGGAGAAAGACTGGAAATTTTGACGGTGCCAAAGAATAAATGTAATTTTTGGGCAAGTCAAGTAACAATTTTTTTAAGATTAGTTTGTCCAAAACAAAATTAGTCACTGAAGTAGATACGTCAAGAGGCAATTTCAAAATAAAAAAAGACGATAAATAAACAAACAAAATATAATAATAATAATAATAATAATAATAATAGGAATGAAAATAATAATAATAATACAATTAGAAACAAACATAAAACGAAAAAAATAACGTATGAAAAAAAATAAACATTGATAAGAAATAAAGAATAATTGAACGAGTAATTTTAACCAAATATGATCGAACAAAAGTCAACCGTTCTTTATTTCAGAGGATAACAATGAATTTTTTGCTCAAAATGATTACATTTATTACATTTTGATTAATTACTATTCTAATAAAATGCAAAAAAATTCTAAAAAAAACAGTGACTAAGGACCGGTTTAGAGAAGCGTCATTAGTGTAATCTGCAATTAAATGGGTGATTAATTGATCACGTGATCAAATTGTACAAATTTGATTAGTGTACTCGCGTTGTTAACTTTTAACAACGGTTTAAATTTCAACAAAGCGTCATTAAGTGTTGTTTGTTAAAACTTAATTTATTGTTAAAAGTTAACAACGCGAATGAACTAATCACATTTGTTCAATTGAGTCAAGTGATCAGTTGAAAATACATTTAATTGCGAATTAAATTAATGACGCTTCTATAAGCCGATCCTATGTTAATCTGCAATTAAATGCGTGATTAACAAATCACGTGACCAAATTGAACAAATTTTTTAACAACGAATTAAATTTTAACAATGCTTTCTATAAACCGGCCCTTATAGTTTTTAAAGTGTAATAAATACCTTTAGTTGTATAATTCAAAACTAAAGAAAGAAAACTTTCAGCCCTGTTTTATTTTAAGTACATATTTTTCATTACACAGTCGTCCAAAATTTTTTAATATTTGTAGAATTAAATTTTGTTGTTGTTTTACACAATTAAATGGAGCATTATTTATTTAAAATTTTACATTTTCTTTTAAAGATGTCACTAAAACTGGTCACTTTTGGCTAAAAAAACCTATTTTCCTGAGAATTCCGTTTCAAAAACCTCAAACCCTAAAAAAATCAACGAGGTTTTCAACTCAAAAGTTTGATCTAAACTCGATACTTTAAAGAAGACCTACGTTTTCTTGAAAATTAATACATTGTAAAACTAGATTGTCCAAAAAGGTGAGATACTGTTCCTTTTTTTTATTTCTGTGCAGTTTGTTTTTTAAGTGATTTTAAAATTGTTTATATCGCCATTCTTTGGGCACTCAATTGTATTTTTAATTACGCTAATTGTTTAACACAGCATGCCTGTTTTATATTTTTTCGTCCGTCCGAAAATTAGCTTTTGCAATTTTTAAGCCGGCCAATTGTGTCCAGAGGGGTCCAATTAATTCCAGTTGTATTATCACGGCATGTGTTCTTCAAAATAAATTACAAAAAGAAAGTAAAACATTAACTCGAGTTATTGATAACTTTAATGCCATTATTCATTTCTCAATTAACATATTTAATTAAATGTTTTTTGTCGCGAAATATGTTGCCCAAAAATGGAAGAAAACCAAAATCAAAGTCTTTCACGTCTCAGGTTGATCAAGTGGCACTGGCAGCAGCACCTTTCCTAATCCCTCTTCAAGCCCTGAAGTTAATGATACGTTATTAAATCGTTGACCTCCTTCTTAACACGGTTAATTAAATCTAAATGAAAATTAACGTAACAAAACCATATTTTGATTGAGCGTTCTAAGGCCAAACATGTCGGTATTAGTTTCGTCGTTGGCGTATCACGACGACGCACACGTGACTTCCCTTCACGATCGTGGCTCGCTGAAGAACGAAGAAGAAAAAAACGAAGAAAAATATTCCACCTGGTGTATGAAAGAGCGTCCGTGTGAACGCATATGTTGGCGCCGGCTATTTGCAAGAGGCGCCGTCGTTGCATTCCCAGCGTAATGTGAACGCAGACAATTTGTTTATCGAGTGAGTGAGTCTGCGGCTTTTTAAACGGAAGAAGACGAGCTTTTAGATGATCTTGCGAATTGTTTAGCACATTGACGGTGTTTACGGTTCGGCGCTGATTAGCGCTGCTGCGGAAACGCGAAGGCGGAATTTTTACCAACGGTAATGAAGCGGATGGCAAAAATCGCTAATTGGCTTGCTGCAGAACAATGCACCAACATTTAATAAATATACTACTCGCATTGAAATCTCCAAACACGCATATGTCGAAGAAAATTGTGGCCTGAAATTAAAAACGTCACACAAGAATAGATACAATATTTTTTGTTTCGAACATTTAAAAAAATTTCAAATGGAACATGTCTTAGGCTTTGTTTCTTTAGAGAAATGGGTCAACCGTCTAGTAACTTAAAAAGTTACAATTTGTGTTATACCATTTTAAATCAAATTATTTTCCTACTCAAGAGTAATATAAATTCACCCAAAAAAATAAAAAAAAAATCTTCATAGAAGGTAATACAGGGTGTTTCAGGGAGTAGGTAAAGTCTATTATTCACTTCTAAATATTAGAAAAGTAATAATTTTATTTCTCTAAGCCGTAGATACTAACCCTTTACCTCACCTAAAATTATTTTCAATTGTATATGGTGTTTCTGAAATGAGCTATAGTACAAATATTTAAATAAAAAAAATAAAAAAAAACAAAAAATATTTTAAAACATCTTATATTTGTTGCATTTTTTGATGTAGCTTCTAAAACTAAAATTTTGGCTTAAACTTTTTTTTGATTGATTTTGCTTAGTTTTTGAAGTGCTTTAATTTTTTTATCAAAAACACGCTCATTTTAAAAATTCATTACTCAAAAACTAAGGGCCGGTTTATAGAAAGTTGCATCAAATTTTAATTCGTTGTTAAAAGTTAACAACGCGATTAGACCAATCAAATTGGCTCAATTTGGTCACGTGATCAGTTAATCACGCATTTAAATGCGAATTAAATTAATGACGCTTCTATAAACCGGTCCTAAGACTTCCAGAAAAGTGGGACTTTCACCACTTTAAAGTAGAATGTTCAAGCTTTAGGAATGTATTTTTTTCTTAACTCACTTCTATAAAAAAAATAAGAGGTTTGTTAAAAGATAAATAACTTAAAGCTTTTAAATGGAACACCTTTTTAATTTTTTCATTTAAAAGACCTTTAAATTATCTATCTTAAAACAACAATAGTTAAGTGTCTCTTGTTGATTAAGTATTGATTCAGTAGTTGAAATCTGAAATTTTCACTTTATCTTTTGAGTTACAAACTTTAGGCATGTGTTTTTAGATATACAATTTTATAATCTTTAAGAGAAGCAAGAACAAAAAATAGGGTGTTCTATTGAAGTTTATCAAGTTATTTAAGTTTTCACAAATTTCCTAAATTATTTACGTTTCTCATTGCAATGCGCCCATCAATTGACACATGATTTAAGTTTGAACTTTCCTCTTTAAAGTGGTGAAAGAAAGTCGTCCGACTTCTCTAGATGTCTTAGTTTCTGAGTTACACATTTTTAGGAAGAACTTGTTTTTGTTAAAAAAAATAAAATCTTTCAGAAACTAAACAAAATCAACCAATAACCGTTTAGGTTAAAATCTTTACTTTTAAAAGCTACATTTAAAAATGCAAAAAAATTGAAGGAGTTTTACTTAAAAAATAGTAAGTTTGTATTTGCTCGATTCTGAAACACCCTGTATATTAGAAGATAATTTTAGATGAGGCAGGGGAGTAGTATCTATGACTTAGGATAAAAAAGTTACTATTTTTCTAACATTTAGAGGTGACTAATAGACTTTACCCAATCGCTGAGACACATTGTATACAGTAAAACCTCTCAACAACGGACACCGATAAGGAACCTTTAATTGTCCGTTGTAGACAGGAGTAAATTCAGGGAGGATTCACTGTAGTACTTGTTTTTTGTTTAAGACAACAACCAACTTTTGGTTTCTTACTTCTGAAGACATCTACATCAATCTCTTTGTATTCGTATTTTGAACAAATTCGAACATATACAGAGAAAATAAAAATTTACTTTTTGTGAAACTATACAAAGTTCATAACTCATAGCTTTACAAAACAAATAACTTCTTTTCATGCTTGATATGATCGACTGCAGCAAAGCATCAGTTTTGTTAACATCAGTTGATTTTAAACAATTTCTTTCATACAAGCAGCAAAACTTGGTGTACAAAAGTATAACTGCTTTAGAAACGTAATCAATTTTTGTTGATTTTGAACTGAAACAACAGTTTTTCTTCTTAAAAACGACAAAACTCTAATAAAAATAAATATGAAAATCCTACTGATTGCGACAATTACATTTGTAGAAATATTACACTTGCATTGTAATAGTTATTTAACGAGTTTAGAAAGTGCAATTTCTTACATGAGCACTTTGTTTGCTGCACGAGCGCAGCGAGTGCTGCATGAAGTGCGAATTTGGAAAATTGCTTTCTAAACAAGTTAGGCACAATATTTTTTATAACTAATTTCTGAAAAAATATATTTTTTATAATTAAGTGTTATTTGCTATTGGGTAACAGAACAAAACAACCAAACATTTGACAAGAAATGTCACTTATCGTAAAAACAATAACCGTTTCTATCTCAATGATAGCGATACCAGCCTATTAAATGTCCCATTGTTGCAAAGTAAAAAACACCGCAGTGCGGTATGAGCACAAAAAAATAATTTGAAATGGTGGAAAACACTTTTTGTGTCTTTTTAGCCCAATTACGTCTACAACTTTTTTAATTGTATTTCAGATAACGTCAACTGAAATTCAGATTAGAAACATGTATTCCAGAAAATGTCAAAACTCCATTTAACCCTTGGGTATTTAACAACATAAGATTGCATTGTCACGCATTGTCATTGGGACAACAGGAACCCTTTCAAATTTGGCTCCATAAATATGAAACAGACAGTCAGACAACAAAGCAAGTTAAATAAATCTTTTAAAAAGACCCTTTTTAATTATTTCTAGAATAATTAATTATTATACTACTCTAATATTTTGTTAGTTAATAACAAGAATTAATGGATTTTTTTTAATAATAAATTTTTTCCAAAATTTACAGGGTGCTGCATTTTACATGTCCAAATAAGGGATCTCCGAGTGACACATTTTCGGGTCCGTTTTTTTGAGAAAATAATTTTGGTCAAAACCGCATGCCGCTATAATCGTTTGTTTTCAACTTATACACAATAGTTGCCATATTAGCGAAAATCTTAAAAAATTCATATCTTCCTAATTATAAAAGATACACATTTGAAACAAAAACATCCCACTTTTTTACAACAGAGAATTTAATAACGTTATCAGCGATTTTTTTAATGATTCGTTTAGCTGTAATAACCTATGGTTGTATTTTTTTAAATAGGAATCATAGTTGGCTGTGACATTTTCGAAAAGCTTATGTTTTTCTAGACTAAAAACAATATAAATACAGTTTGAAATTTTTCTATACTTTTGATAAAAAATTAATAGTTTAGTGTTGCTTTTGAATTAATTAGTGTTTAAAAAATCATTAAATTATACCTAAATACCTAAATTGTTAGGTAATACATTTTCCATAGTTTTAATTAAAAATCCAAAATTTTTTCATGGCCTACTATAAAGAAAAAGCGAAATGTTATTTTTTTTAATATTTAAAAATAATGTATTACACAAAATAGACAAACCATATCAGAAAAAAATAAGATTTTCAAAAATATCACAGCCGACTATGATTCCTATATAAAAAAATAGAACTTTAGGCTATTACAGCTAAACGAATCATTAAAAAAATCGCTGATAACTTTATTAAATTTTCTATAAAAAAGTGCCTGTAAAATGTTATGTATTTTTTTATAATAAGAAAGAATTTATTTTTTTAATTCCGCCAAAATGTCAACTTTTGTTTATAAAAGACGATAGCGGGATGCGGTTTTGACCACAATTATTTTCTCAAAAAACGGACCCGTGAATGTGTCACTAGTTTTTTTTCTTTTGGACATCCAAAAAGTAGCACCCTGTACAAGCGAACTTGAAATGTTTTTCGAAGTTTATAATGTTATTCCTACTCGAAAATTTAGCACAAGTTTTGTTGAAAACGATTTGATGATCAAATGAAGTTTCCTGAACTCCGGGTGAGAAATTCCTGCTGGAAGTTGAATAAGTTCTTGAACTTGTATCTCCCAGTTCTCAGTGTTTCAAAATTTTCACACAAACCATGTCCTGTCCAAACAGCCTGCGGGCGGCCCTCGTCGCCACCCGATCCTTTGCCATCCGACACCCGCCTCATCCGATAATCACTCCGATAATTCTCCCGCGTGTATCATCATTAAGCACCTCGAGGCAATCATTCATTGTCGTGCAGACACCAGGTGAAAAAAGTGGGGTGCAGCCGATATGACATCCAGCATCAGTTAGTTCTCTCTCCGGAGTCGCAACAGCATCACCGTGTCTTGAGCCTGAGCGTTCAGTCTGCGGTCGTGCGCGAAAGCGAGAGCACTTCTCTTCCAACAATAGACACTTCTTATCGAAGGTGCATCAAGCACGTGCGATTACTAATTACGGTCTCCATCTCTGACCTTAAGAAAAACTCCCTCGGTTAATTATTAAGTGGTTCAGCGACCTTGCCATTGACCCTCCACAGTGATTATGTCAGTTTTTCGCGAGTGAGATGTTCTTTATGGTCGGACAAGACATGACGAATGTTAACAGAATCAGGGTTGTGGTTTTAGGGAGTCCCCGGGTCGGTAAATCAGGTGAGGGAACGCTTATTTAATTGCACGCTTTCGAGTAATTACAAGCGATAAATCTTTTATTTTTGCAAAGACGCGCTGCAGTTTGATCTATTGCGATGGACTAATTACGCATTTTGTCAAATGAGTGGGTGCTGATTGGCGCAAAAACGAGAGAAACTCGACGAAAGGAAATTCACTTATTTACTTATTGTCACCATCTGAAGAAATTGATTCGAAGTCTATTTTGGGGTATATCCGCTTCCGTATATTTAATAAGCAATATAAATGTCGTAAAGATCCTAAAACAAATAAAAATTTTATAGAAGGTTATCATTTTATGGCGGTTAGCACCTTACGAAAATAAATGCTGCGTGTTTATGTAATCTGGTCGATCTGTGTTAAAGATCTTGAACTTGGCATCGGATCGTAATTAATAACGCGAGTTATTGGCACGGTTTTCATAAATATTTAAGCTTTTTGAAACGATATTTAGTCTCGTTAATGATATTGTCCGGATTTTTTCGGATTAGTCTGGATTTTTAAAAAAAAATATATTTTCAGACACCAGTACATTTTTTAACCTACTGTGTGTTTTTCTGTTTTTTCAACAAAATTGTGACAGCTTTTAATTTTTCATATTAAAATATTTATTATTTTTAGTTTCTGAGTTTCCCACCCTTTTAGTTTCCTTTGAATGTTTTGAAATTTTTCAATTTCCAGTTCTATAATAATTCAGATTTTTCGTCTATAATTTCTTTTTCTTTTAGATGTTTCAGTATTTCAGTCTTTAAGTTTCAAAGAACCTCAAATTCTTAGGTTCTAATTTAAGTATTTACAGTGTCAGTTTTAGAACTAAATAATCTTTTCACTTTTCATACCTTAATTTGTTATATTTGATTAGTTTGTTTTTCTGCAATTTTTTAAACAAAATTTAGAGTGCTTTACAGCTACCGGATTTTTTAAATTAGAAAATGCAAGTCTGGGTTTTTGTAAAATTTTTAATGTTTAAAAACTTTGTCAAGAAAATAATTATTTTTTTAAATAAAAACACTAGTTTCCCCTTCAAGTTCAAGTTTTTTTATATTTTTTTCCTTAGACATTTTGCTAATTTACCAAGAAACTATTATTTCAAACATTTTATTGCAAAAAAATCTGTAATAGTACCTACTTTAAATTCCAAGTTTCAAGAAATGACCTGAAATTTTTTAAAAATGCTTTATAGTACAATTTATTAATAATTTTTGTATACAAATCATCGTAAAAGATTTGAAGGAAAGTAACTAATTTGTTGCACAAACAGTCGGTAGAACAGTAGAACGTGTTTCTGGAGTACGATCTGTTAAATTTGTTCAAAATAATTTAAAGATAAAACATTCCACTAATTTTAGTGTGTTTTTTTACAATTGTTCCCTTTTAAAAACCTCATAGTTTTTTGGGTTAAAAAATAATTTAAACTTTAACACTAGAAATTGTCAGTTTTTTACAAGTTTTGTTTGCAGTCTTGTAAGCTATGTAAAATTTTAGCTAACAAATACGTGTATAAATTATAATTTTTTTTTATTTTTAGACACTTCTTTAAATGAGTTTACCGAGTCACTACAATGCAATTTTTTAAACCTACTGCGTGTTTTTCTGCTTTTTTAACAAAATTAATAAATCGTGCCAGTTTTTCATTTTTAGAATTTTTAGTATTTTTTTAATTTTCTTAGGTTCTCAGCTTTTTACTTCCTTTGAATACCAGTTATTGATTTATTAATTTTTTACTTAAGACTTCTTGGTTTTGAAGTTTCTCAATTTTCAGTCCTTGAATTATTCAGATTTTTTGCCCTCAATTTTTTCTAAAAGATGTTTCAGTATTTTAGCCTTTCAGTTCCTAAGAATCTCAACTTTTTGCTTTCTTATTAATGCCTTAACTATTTACCGTCCCACTTTTAGATCTGAATAATTTTCCCACTTTTCGTGCTATAATTTTTTAGTTTTTCCATTTTTCAATCAACTAACTGTTTGTTTTTCTGCCACTTTTTAAACTAAATTTAAAGTGACTTACAATTATCGGATTTTTTTAGATTAGAATATGCAAATCTGGGTCTTTGTAAATTTTTTAGTGTTTAAACTCTTTGCAAAGAAAGTAGGTAATATTTAAATAAATACACCAGTCTCCCCTTCAGGTTCAAGTTGTGTTTTCTTTATTTTGTTTTCGATTTATTCCTTTAAATACTTTAGTAATTTACCAAGAAACTACTATTTTAAACATTTTATTGCAAAGAAATCTATTAAAGTATAAGTTTCAGGAAGCAGTGACCTCTCGAAACTTTAAAGATGCTTTATAGTTCAATTTATTAATAATTTTTTATACACATAATCCTAGATGTCCTTTAAAGGAGATTTGAAGGAAAGTAACTAACTTATTGCACAAATAATCGGTAGAGCAGTATAACGAGTTTCCGATAGTCCGATCTATTTAATTTGTCCAAAATAATATAAAGGTGAAAAATGTTCTCTAATTTCAATCTGTTTATAACTTCTGGTTGCCAGTCAAAAATTCACCAAAAATCATTACAGAATGTTTTTTTTACGATTGTTCACTTTTAAAAGCCTCATATTTTTTTGGTTAAAAAAAATTTAAACGTTAACACTCTGTACATTAGAAATTGATACTTTTTTGCAAATTTTGTTTACAATTTGTTTAAAATTTTAGCTATCAAATACGTGTATAAATTTTAATATTTTCAATTCAAACATTTTCTACGAATTGTAATCTATCTTATTTTTGCCATAAATGCCATAATAGATTTTACATTTTTTATGACTTTCTACTTGTTGTCAAAACTTTTTTGATGTAAAAAATAATTTAACATTTAACACACGTGAATTTCTAATTTTAATTTCTTCTAATTTCAATCTGTTTATAACTTCTGCCTATCATTTACTTACACCAAAATTCAATGAAGAATATTTTTTCACAATTGTTCACGTTTCTAATTTTTTTTTAATTTTGATATAGTTATCCATGACAGTAACGCTAGCAGTGAAAAGTATTGCGTAAATAACTTCAGCATGGTTTTATCTGTCAATATGTCAAAAATTTTTACAGGACATAAAAAATTTGAAAAATAAATATGAATTTTGCAAAATGTTATATAGGAAAGTTATACTTGATGAATTTTATTACGTGATAAAATTATCATACGTATTTCTGATACACTCTGTATATAATTATTATAAAAAAATTTACTCTACTGTTGCCCCAAATGCCATAGATTTTACATTTTTTATGACTTTCTAGTTGTTAAAGAATCTGAACCATTTTAAAGTAGAAAAAGTCAAAAAATTATCAATTTTGGTGCATATTTTCTTTAAAAAAATTACATAAGAAACAGTCAAACTTTAATAAAACCAAAAACTTATAGTTATGTGAGAACCAAAATTTGGAAATTTAACATTCTCTTAAAACTAACATCTATTTTTTTTCAAAACTTTTTTCATGTAAAAAATAATTTAAAATTTAACACACGCGGAGATAGATTATCAATTTTTTGTTGATTTAAGACACCAACTATTAATATACAAATAATAAAATAACAAAAAATAAAAAGATTTTCCCCTTTTAATCAGACAGAAATTTTCGTAAATAAAATATGATTAATTCAGGTTAAGGTTCCTAAGCAATGTCACGGTTATCTCATGTCCATTTTTGGAAAAGTCTAATTCTGTTTGTTCACCGTCACAACCAATAAAAAATTCGTCACACTCTTCACCACCGAAGAATCGAATTTCGAATCATGTTTAATGAAAGTCGCTTCTCAGGCCCAATTTTCCACCGATTAATTATTTCCAATGAAAGTTAATAAATGACCCTGAACCAGTGTTATGAATGAACCAATTCTTCACTATCAACACAACTTTTAAATAATAATTCAACTCGTCTCGAAAGTAAACAACATCCACCGTTACGTGTTTCAAAATCACAATTTTTCACGAATCGCCGTGAAAAGTGCCAAAAGCATTATTAACACCGACACTAAAAGTGTGAATATCACGTTACACGTGGAAAATGAAGAAACATTACATGCCAGAGTGTTGTAAAAGAACTTTATTGTGGATTGTGAGGCCATTTCGACACTTTGAGATATTGTTAAGAGAAGAAAGCTGGTCGAGGAACATCGGTTACGTTGTTGGTCAAAAAGGGACAAGTAATGGCTTCATTTGGTTAAAATAGTGGTCACATGCCAAGAGTTGGAGTCATTTTTAATTAGCAATGCTTATTGTAATTTTAATAACTTATTTATTGCACTCACCAGTGTTCAAATTTAAATTGACAAGACTTTAGTCGCTGCCTTTTTTAAAAGCCGGTTCTCTCTAAAATAATTAATTGTCAGAAGGGCCAGAACCTGAAACATCGATATAGTGAGTCAGCGAGTTTCAAGATGCCGCAAGATGATACTGAAGAAAAATCTTCATTAGATTAGGTCTTTGTGAGTGACTACCACCGATCCGAGTGGTGGTTTTTGTGGCAGGATAAGGTAATTAAAAGGACCAAGATACCGCTCTGATTGAATTATTCTCATACCGAAGACACTGTTATTATTTGTTCAGTCGTTCAAACACTATTAACATAATTATTGAAAACCCATTTTTGAATTTTTTGAACAACATGGCTTCTTCAATTACAGTTTACTGCTACTATCGAATTTTTGTGTGAAATTTTAATCGAAATTGGTATGAATTTTTAACAAAATCTAAGGTAAGATAAAGTTTTACTAAATTTTTTTTTTGTCATGACTATAATGTCAATAATTAGTACAGACCGGATTTTAGGAAATTTTCCTAACACGTAATTTTTAAGGGCTTTTCTTAAAACTCGAAATAATTTTTTTATTTTTGCTAATCCATAAATTAAATTATTTTATCCTATTTTTAAACATTCAACATTTGTGTTTAACCTTCCCAGTTAATAAGATATTTTTTCATTTTTTTATTAGCACTTTATTAAATCATCACATCAAATTTTTCAATTTTATATTTATTTTATTTTAAATCTAACGATTTCTTGTTCATCAGGCTTCCAGTATTTCAGTTTTCTAGTTTCTTACTTTCCTTATTTTCAATATTATTTATTTTCTCCATTTTTCAGTTTTTCGTGATTTTACTGTTACATAATGTTCTTACTTTGCAGTTTCATAGTTTTTTAGTTATCAGTATTATCACTCTTTCAGTCACTTAAATCTACAGAATTTTAATTTGTGTTTTTGTGTATTACAATTTTTAAATTTTTTAGTTTTTTGGTCTCTGAATGTATTGGTTTTTTATTCATAATTTAATATTTATCAATTTATTAATGTTTTTTCTTTTCCAGTTCTATAGTTTTTTTAGTTTCTGAGTATTTCAGTCGCTTGATTCTTTAGAATTTCTCAAAATTTTTTTTTTTATAGTTTCTTAGCGTTAAAGTCGTTTTGTCAGATTTTGAACTTTAAATTTTTGAAAATACTTACAGGGTGATTTAAAAGTGACGGATATGGTGATAAAATACGTTCAATGTTATAGAATTATAAAAAGACAAAGTTAAAAACAAATTAAAAAAACAAAAAGTAACTTACTTTTGACATATTTTTTAATTTGTTTTTCTAAGTAATGATATTGATTTTTGCTCTTTTATTTTCTATGATGTCGAATTTTATTTATTGTCAAATTTGCAAGTTTTTTAATTGTTTTATACATCATAAGACATTAATTGTCGACTTTTTTCAACAGGTATTTGTTTAAAGTTACAGTAGCTGTCGTTTCCGCAAAGTTAAAAAAATATTATCTGAAGCACTAAAAACTTAACTGAAAAATTTTAGTTTGAAGAGCTCTATCTCGTGAAAAAAGGCTAAAACAATTTTTTGTCATAGGAACTTTTAATTTAGTTTAATGTTCTTCATTAGTACCCGAAAAATTGTCTCGTACTTTTGAACCAACCTGTATATATACTCTAGTTCTGTATTAAATTATTTGTCAGTTTTAAACAAGTATTGTATCTTACGAAATTTTTGTAAGAGTCTAAATTTTTTATTAAAAAAATTATTTAGATAAATCTGTCAAGATTTCAGTGTTCGCCTATTATTAGTTTATGTTTTAAATATATAATTATATTTATATAATTATATAATAATTATATAATTTGTTGAATTATTACAATTGTAATTAATACTTTTTTCTAAACGACAGTATAGATTTTAATTAGTTGTGTGAATGTTCTACTTTTCTAGGATTCTTAGTTTTTGTGTAGATTAAAAAAAATGTGTTTTTGACAGAAAAATCAGATTATTTTAAAAACTAAGCAGAATCGACCATTTTATTCGCACCTAAAGCGAAATCTCGTTCTGTGAGAAATACCGGCCCTAAAAACGGTTCACTGGTGTCTCGTTTGTCCTAGGAATAAGTAATTAACTAATAAAAATATAAAAAACACCCCTTGTTTATTTAGTGCACAAAAAATTGTTTTCAGCAAAAACTCAATTATTCAATTGTCAAAAATGTACCAAATTTGGTAAAAAATTTTTAAACCTTTTTAGGTTTTAACTTTATGAGTTATGTTTTTACTTAGATAATTTAATGACATTTAAGAAGCAAAAACAAAACATTGGGTGTTTTATTTAACTTTTTGAAGTTATTCAACTTTTAACAAATTTTTTATTTTTTATGTTTTCAGGGCTCATACTTTCCTACTGTTTTAATCACACAGTTTTTAAGTTTATTTTCAGTATTTCAGCCTTTTTATTTTCTTAGTTTTCCATATTTCTTATTCATTTGCAAAATTTTTCATTTACTCGTTGTTTCACTGTTTTATAATTTCAGGTTTTCTGTTTGTTAATAATTTTAATTTGCAGTTCTATAGTTTTTAATTTATCACCTTTCACTTACTTGGACCTATAGAATTTTAATCTGTAATACTGTTTTTTTATTTTTTTTTGTATACAAATTTTTCATTTTAATTTTAATTTTTAAATTTTAATTTTTCATTTGAGTTTCTTAGTGTATTGGTTTTTTATCCAGAATGTTATATTTAAATTTATTAGTGGTTTTCTTCTTTTGAGGCTTCACGAGCCTTTGCAAAAACACATCTTAGCCAAGCCACTTTGAAAAATGACTTTCTCATTCTTAAATTTTAGTATTAATAGCATAACAAAATTATAAACAGTAGACATGTCACTTGTTGAAGCAATTAAAATCGAGAATAAAGTGTACATTTTTTTAAACAGTACTCCAGGAGTTGTAGAAGAAAATTAATTAGTAACAAAATTAAAAAAAATAATATAAAAATGTACTGAAAAGAAAAATGTTAATTGAATGAAAAAATATTAGTAATGCAGAGGTCCTTGATTTTAGTATTACAGTAAAACCTATGAACAACGGACACCGATGGGGAAACTTTAATTATCCGTTGTGGTGAGTTGTCCACTAATGGCAGGTGGGAAATTTTAATATAGGTCTTGTTCCGTTCCTACATAATTGTCCGTTGTGAAGTGGTGTCCGTTATTTGAAGGTGTCCATTAAGGGAGATGAATTTTTACAGAAAAAAAACTAATTTTACAACAGCAAATTTAGAACAATCTTTATAGCTTTAACAGTTAAAATTAACGTATTTATAGGTTTGTTGTGTAATAGATAATTACGTTTTCATTTTTCTTGTAGAAGGAATTAATAAAGAAATTATTTCTGATTGTGTACAACTTTTTTTGACACCTAAATAAGGTTTTTAACTTCTAAAAAATCCGGTCTGTAGTATAATCAGCCTAAAGCATGGTTTAAGGGTCACACTTTCGTGTTTTTTCAAAGATGTTTGTTTAAGTTAGACTTTTTTTTTATTGTAATGTTAGTGTCTTAATCACGAAATCGCCCAAATCACTGTCCTCATTTACACGATCGAATGCGACTCGACTAGTGTATCTCTCACGTCGCAGCCTTTTTGTCTTCATTAATTAAGAAGAAAAAAGGGCCAAGTCAGCCAACTCTCATGAATAATTCATCCGGACCAACATCTCCATAACTCATGATGAAAGGTACTCCTGTCGATCGCATCCTTAGACAAAACGTCAATATGATTTGGGTGTTGACCGGTAGTTCTTGAAAGAAGAACGCTGTCAATAGGGGGTATCCAAATAATCCCAAACAGCCGTCACATCGCCCAATATTGATGACTTAGAAAAATGATAAACGGTGGATGAGTTGCGAAAGAGTTAACCCAGATGATTTGCTCGCTCATAACTCACTCCAACGACAGCTTAATGTTAAAATTACAAAATTTGATCGAAGAAAGTTTTTCTGTCATCACCAAGTAAAAGTGAGATATGGGACTAGTTCTATCATCAATCACACAGTCGTGGCTCGTATTTGCCCATTTAAAATTTTTATTGTCGTCGTGAATTGTAACCTGAGACCTTTCATTTTTACACTCAAGTCAAATTTTATTGCAAATGTTGGTTTTAAAAAAAGGTGTAAAAACGTGCCTTGAGACTACTTGGAGCAATTAGCAAAATGCATTTCTCACGCCCTAATAATAAACAGGAAGGAGCTATATGGCATGATAATTGCAAATGTCATAAAGGTATGACCTTCCTTAAATATTGGCATTAGAATTAACAGTAGTCATAAACAATGGGCAAAAATGGTGTTATTAATGAAGTCGTTAAATAAACGTGACCTGGCGGTGTATCTAAATGTTCACATACGTTTTAAGAAATTTAAGGTCAACCAGTCTATCTCTAGTTCTGTTTTCTTTTAATCAGAATAACCATGATGTTTAAAAATTTACAGAATGTTTTACTATTTTCAAAAAACGCAAATGGTAGGAATTTCCACTCAAGAACCAAGTAAGGTTTGAGTGTAGTTGGCTTTTAAAGACGAAATAAATTAAACTTTTTAATATCATTTTGAAAATTGTGTCCATTCATAGCGACTATAAAAAAAGTACAATTTTATCACAGACTTTAAAAAACTATTTTGTTATAAATATTGATGATATATTGATTACGAGCAATAGTAAGGCAGTAACTAAAGATTCAAAAAGAAATACAAATCCATTGTAATTTATACAGGCTGACTCAAAAGTATCGTACAATCTCTCGGGTGCTGATAAAGATCATCAAACTGAATTAAAAGTTCCTATGACAAAAAATTATTTAAACCTTTTTCCACGAGATTTTCAAAGTTAAATTTTTTAGTCAAGTTTTTGGTAAAGCATCACTGAAAATTTTATTTAGCGGAAACGACAGCTCTTGCAACATTAAACAAATGTCTGTTGGAAAAAATAAATAATTAATGTCATATGATGTACAAAATAATTTAAAAAATTGCAAATTCTACTATAAATTAAATTCGACATCAGAGAAAACATAAGAGCAAAAATCATTGTCGTTGCTAAAGAAAACAAATTAAAAAATATGTCAAAATTAAGTTGTTTGAAAAAAAACCTGACTCTGTCTTTGTGCTTAACTAAAGGTTTTTCTTCACCGTCTTTTGTCCGTCAGTGTTGATTCACCCTATATACACTAATGCTCACGTATAATTTTTTCTGAAAAAAAATTTTTGATTTAATTGCTAATAACCGGAAAATCCAAATTTGACAAAACACTGTCCTTAAATGCAGTACAAAAAGACTTTTAAATGTACAGGGTGACTCTGGTATGTGTAATCAGTCTATAACTTTTTTCTATTTAAAATATTGCTATGTTGTTTTTATTATCCGCTTGATCGACTTAAAGTTCACAAACTAAAAATATTTTTATTATACACAGGGTGTTGTATACAGGGTGGTGAATCAAAGTTATATATTTTTAAATGGAATATTCTATATATTTTTGTATAATTAGATTTTACATAAAAAAATAAAGTAACTTTGTATAATATATTATGGGCTTATGTTTTTGTTTTTTGTTTCAGAATTATTAAACTTATTGTTATAAAAAGATTTATAATTGTTTCAATTTTTGAAAAATCACTGCAAAGTCGCCAATGAATATTTTTCGACAAATTTGCCACAGGAAAACCGAGAATACTTTGTAGTTTTAGCAAATAATCGACTTTTTCTTGAAACACGCAGATAATATACAGGGTGTGCCAAAACGCAAAAACTTGAATAACTCGTTTTTTCAAATGGAACAGCATGTATTTTTTATGTATCAATAGCATTTTTGATAAACTTTTTAATAGGGTTCGCATAGAAATTTAAAAAAAAATTCAAGCTTTCCAAAAAAAATAATTTATTACAATAAAATTTGTTACCCTAGAATGTAATAAGTCAAACGGTAATTAATTTTTAATATGCATTAATGTCACAAATTACATTAGTAATGTAATTATTACTTGATACATAAATGAATTCCACTCATCAAGAATTATTAATAAAATTAAAAAAAAATTTTTTGAACTCTACTGTAAGAAATATTTTAAATTTGCTATACAATCCGCATATCATTAGAAAGCTTATGACACATGTCATCGATACGTGTAAAAAAATACATGGTATTGCATTGAAAAAAATGAATTATTGAATTTTTTGCTTTTTGGTACACCGTGTGCATTATTTGCGTGTTTCTACTAAAATTTTACTATTTGCTAAAACTAAAAGGTATTCTAAGTTTTTTTGTTGCAAATTTGCCGAAAATATTCATAAATGATTTCGCAGTGATTTTTTAAAAATTGTTTTTTCTTATTAGCAAAAGTTGAATAATTTCGAAACGAAAAGAAATGACCCATAACAGTTTATGTAAAGTTACATGATTTTTGCGTAAAATCTTATTATGCAAAAATATATAGGTTATTCTATTTAAAAAAATATATGCTTTCGTTCACCACCCTGTGTATAATAAAAATAATTTTAGTTTCTAGATTTTAAGTAGGTCTGTTGTATAATAAAAAGAACAGGGCAATATTTCATAGAGCAAAAAAGTTAAAACCGATTACGCACTTTTGGTTCATCCCTGTATAGTTTCTTGGTTTCTTTTTTGCAAAAAATGTTTGTATGTTCTACGGTACACTATAACTTAGGAGACCAAACGAGAAACAAAATTGCAGCTTTGCCTTAATAACAGAGTGAGAAAAACTGACGACTAAAATTTTCATAAGAAACCTGGAAAAAAAATATTTAAAATTTGCACTTTGTTCCGTATTTTTTAAAACTCTGCGAATACGGTTAATGATACAAGAAAAATGTAAGAAAGAAAGTTGTAGAGAATTAAATTTTCTTTAAAAAAGTCCGGCACACCATATTATTATCTTCAACAGTTTGGCTAGAATTTAACTTTCCAATACTTGACCACCGGTAAAATGAAACAAATCCGTCGCCTGAGCATCTTTGGACGACTTTGGGGCTTAAATGGTTGGAGATTGGAATATAATCTCGCGGTATTTTTTGTAGGAAATTTAATTTTTGACAACTTTTTTGTAAGATTTTTTTGCATCTGTAACCGTTTTCGCAGTGTTTTGAAAAATATGGGGCAAATGGGTAGAAATTTGAAATTTTGTTAAATAGAGTTTACGATATTTTTTTGCATTATGTTCATGTTTCACTATTGAGAATTTAATGCTCTATTTGCCTGTATTTTTTTGTTTGCTATGTGATAACTGTTATACAATTACAATCATTTTTTCAAATTAATTGCTCAAAAAACTTGACAGTAATCGAACTGCGCTCTTTGGCGACATTAACGGAACTATCGAGAGCGGGACCGTTTTATTTGTATGTCGTTTCAAAGCCTAACCTTTAGATATCCGTAGTATGGATTGTTTTGCACGTTTCGATTTAAAAAGCTCGCATTTAAAAATTATTTCAAGTATGAGAACCGTAAGGATTTTTTAGTACCTTAATCACCATAATACATGGTGCCTTTCCATACCACAAAATTTCTCTGATTGAAAATTAGTTTAAAGTTCGGTTTCACTTTCGAGAAAATTTGCATTTAAATCTTTATTATTAGAGAATGGAGATCTACAAAAGTAACAGCAAAAAATGAATTTGTTTCTGTGTGTGACCTGGTATTTCCTTGAAATAATTGTGAATTGTAGCAAAATGGGACAGGTGTTAGATAAACATAAAGTTATGACCCGTCATGTCATGACTTAACACAGACGAGACGAACAAGAGTTCCTAACAGAGTGTTTGAATTTTTCTCATTTCCCATATTTAGTAGCATTTATTAAGACCGCTGCACTTTGTCGCAACATTAATTGCCCATCATTCACACTTGTAACTTTCATCCTTTTGTATGCATGGAATGGTTAAAGTCAAAACCAACATATCTATAATAAGTTTATGGAGCTTGGAAAATGAGAGAATACCGAAGCGTTGAGGAAACGTAACAATTTATTACTGGACATTAATTTTCAATTGCAACAATGCGTACGCCACACACATTCTCCAACTTTAATTATGTAATTTATTGGATTATGTCCAAGTACGGAAAGCTTTGTTTCGCGCAGACTTGGATTAATCAAAGCTCGAAAAAATGAAATGTCTGGAAGCGATCACAATGTATAAAAATAAAATTGTAATTTCACGGCAATTTCTCTCGAATCCTGTAACTGTAACTCTTTGCGTTAGCAATTCCGAAAAGCAAACAATTTTTTTTTCTAAAGCTCAAAGTGTGAATCAGAAATGGCCACGGAAACAAACGACCTCATTTGCTCGGCCAGGATTCTCTCCTGAGCCATCAAATTTTACGACGGGATTAACAAGCCAAAGAAGAAACATAATCAGAGTGTTATCGAGCTCGCTTAATGACTACAGCTGTCGAGATAAAATCAATCAAAAATGGCAAAGTAGGATGCTATTTGAGGGGGAAAAAACGCAAAGGAGTGAATATTCATTTTGATAACTGCACTAGTTCCTACTTAAGCTAATCACGGATTAGCACCAAGAAAAATTTATTCAAGAATTTTTCCGGAAATTTTTACTCACACTGACAAGTTCGGAATGCGTTTTCTCGCATAGTTGGGAGTAATTACACGCGCAATTATTTTGTCAGATGGACAGTAAACATTTGTAAACGATTCCGGGAATGTGTTTTCATTAGTAATTTATTTTGACATAATTTGCAATTTTTTTCTTATTGTCTGTTAATAATGGCACAATTCATCAGATTTTCTAATAACAGGATGGTAAAAAATTAAATTGTAGATAAGTCTTTAATTTGTTGTGGTTTGTTACATTTTGTCTTTTCAGCGAACAAACTTCTTAAAACGATTTAACGATTTAACATCAAAAATATAAAGGCCGTACATATTTTATTTTTAAAAGGCCTTGTTTATCGTAGGTTTTTGAGGGACATTTTTTTATAAAAAGATGATTAAGGAGCGATTTACAGAACGTTTTAATGGCAATTAAAATTTAAGTCTCTATTAATTTGACATTTGTCAATGCATTTTAATGGCAACTTAATTCGAATTAGTTTAATTCAGAATTAAATTTTAATTTCGCTTTCTGTAAAGCGACTCTTATGACACTAACATATTCTGATTCAAATACAGTCAACTCGAGGACACACTTTTTGACAATAATCTTAATATAAGGGTCGTTGTTGTTTTAAAAGCCTTTATTAATTAAAAATTAAATTAAAATATATTTTTTTATGGTCTATTTTATAATTTCGGAATTTATAGGAATTTGCAGCTTTCAGGATCGAACTAGTTGTTCCAAATGATAGAATTTCATGACAAAATAAGGGTCCTGGTGTCACAATTAGGGGCCGTTTTGTATTGTGACATTTTGTCTTTTCACTTGGCAAACTTTTTATAAGCATTTAACGATAATTTAACCGATTGTAGACCATTATAAGGGCTGTACATGCTTTAGTTTTAAAATGCCTTGTTTAAAGCAGGTTTTTAAGGGCCATTTTTTATAAAACAACGATTAAAGGAACTAACATATTTTAATTCAAATTAAATCTGTACAATTAATTAAAGTATACAGTTTGAAGAACTGTATAGTTTTGTAGTTTATAGGAATTTACAGTTTCTAGGCTCGAACTAATTGTTTCGAATGATAGAATTTTAAGTCAAAATAAGGGCCGTGGTGCCAAAATTAAGGGCCGTGATGGTTTGTTTACATTTTGTTTTTTTAGTGAACAAACTTTTTATAAAGACTTACGTATTTAACCGCTGCTAGACTACAAACATAAGGTCCGTAGACATTTTAATTTTAAAAGGCTTTGTTTATAGTAGGATTTTTAGGGCTTTTTTAATAAAAATATTATTAGAGGTACTAACATATTTTGGTTCAAATTAGATATTAATAGAGAATACAGTGTAAAGAACTTACAGACACTAAACTTAATATAAGGGCCGTTGTTGTTTTAAAAGACTTCATTCATTAAGAATTAAATTAATCTACCATGTTTTGCTTACTGTCTGTTAATAATGAAAGAATTCTTGATTTTCTTAAATTTTGTTCGCAGCTCAGACAGGTCTAAGTTCGAAAAATAAATGTTTAAAAGATCAGCTTTGAATTTTATAAATTTGGAATTTGTAGGAATTTTTAATTTTCAGACTCGAACTAATAGTTTTAAATGATAGAATTTTAAGTCAAAATGAGGGTCGTGGTGGTTTGTGACAATTTGTCGTTTCAGTTAACCAACCAACGATTTAACGATTATTTAACCGCTCGTACACCATAAATATAAGGGCTATGAAAATTTAGTTTTAGAAGACTTTGTTTAAAGTAGGTTTTTGAGGGCCATTGTTGTTTTAAAAGACTTTATTAAGTAAACATTAAGTTAAAATATTTTTTTCTTATCGTCTATTAATAATGGCACAATTTAGATTTTTTATTGACAGGATGATAAAAAAATTAATTTGTAGATAGTCTTCAATTTTTTTTGAAAAAAATATCAAAGATAATTCTGTATTACCTCATTACTCTAAATTATGTTTCCTGCTCAGACATGGTTAAGTTTCGAGAAATAAATGTTCAAAAAGTTCTGCTTTTGGAGTTCAAATTTTATAATTTTGGAGTGTGTAGGAATTTGCAGTTTCCAGGCTTAAACTAGTAGTTTTAAATGACAGCATTTTAAGTCAAAATAAGGGTCCTGGTGCCAAAATTAAGGGCCGTGGTGGTTTGTAACATTTTTGTTTTTTCGATGACCAAACTTTTTAGAATCGTCGGAAAATTTTATCGTAGGTATAAATTTTGAAAAGTACATTGTTGTTACAATTGTTATACTAGGAATAACTTATCCGGGTTTATCTGACGATTGTAAAAACCACCCTCAACGATTATTTAACCGCTGGTAGACCATACATAAAAGGGCCACGAAAATTTAGTTTTAAAAGACTTTGTTTATTAAAGTGGGATTTTGATGGTCATTTTTATAAAAAGATAATTAGAGGTATTAACTTATTTTTATTCACAATAAATTTAATTAACTAGAGGATATAAATTTAAAGGACATCTTAGAGCTGGATTACAGAACATTTTAATTGCAATCAAATTCTAATACGTCAACACCGAATTGATTCTAAGGGCCATAATAAACAATATTTTTTGTTTAAAAAAGTAGGTATTAAAACTCTCGGTTTCCAAATTGGTATATTTGGTCTTACATTTACGGCCATGTTTTTTAAATTGACTTTAAGGGCCATAGAAATCTATATTTTGTTCAAAAATGAGGAATAAGAACTTTACGGTTTTCAAATTCGTTTAGGGGCCTTTGATGTCATATTTGGGGCCATCTGTTTTGATTGACAGTTTTTTATAAGTTATAACTATTTAAAGAATTTAGGTACTGTTGCATTTTGGACCATAAAGCATTATAATAAGGGCCGTAGACGTTTTGTGAGTCATTTCCAAAAACCAAAATTTATAGGATTTTAAAATTTGGAATAATTCTGGTTAGTTTTTTTCAGGGTTATTTGAGGAGCAGTTTTTTCGATTATATTAAAAATTTCAATAACACAGCTCCCAAATCAAGAGCAAATAGCAGTTCTTAAAATGAAGACTGTTTAAATCTCGAAAACAACGTTTTTTATCATTTTTTGTCTAGGTAAACAAGACACCGTTTCGTAGACCAAGTCAGCCAACATATGGCATTTGAAAAACAGTAAAAATAAAAAGAGGCGTGCAATTTGTAAACAACCTATGGCGATAGTTACAGTGCACCAAAAATCCATAATTACTGGTTAGAAGATAGCACGCAAAAGCTACAATTAACTTTTTCTCCCATATGCAAATTGAACCCACACAATGGAATGAATTTTTTCCTTGGGACCTAATTATTTTTTACAATTTGATTAATCAGTCATCTCTCACAGACGAAAAAAATAAATGAGCATTTAATGAACTTACTGAAACGAATAAATTTGCATAAGTAAATAATTTTGACGGTCTAACTCTAATCGTTCCATAATTAATTTGTGGTATGTAGGACGAGCATTTGATTTAGTGCAAAAATGCCTCTTGTAAATGTAAATGTCAGAGCGGAGCTCGGAACAAGTGACGTATCTGGTAGTTCGTATCATACAGGAGCTGACTTATAGACTTCCATTCTTTTAGCAGCCATTAGTTGACACAATACACAAAGGAAAATTGTTGTTTATTGTCGACGTCTCATTCACCTGTCCCAAAACTAGCACCTCCACTATGTGAATTACTGACTCATCCTCTTTACTCTTGTTGTTTTACGGTGCATAATCGAGACGTTACTTACATTCCACAAAAGCGGTAATAATTATTATGGAACTAGTTGTTTTGCATGAAGAATGAGCGAATTAAGCATAGTCTATTAGACGCGAAGGGAAGCTGGAATTTTAATATGGTAGTTAAGGAGGTACCTGGATAGGCTCGTTAATAACGTAGTAAAATTTTGAAACGAAGTGGATGCAAAATGCGAAAAACCGTTCGTGTACTCTAAATTTATTATGTATTCAGTGGATGGTTACGGTTTTATTGTTTTTTAAATAAGCCAACACACCTGAAGCCGGTGTTATTTACTCTACTATTTAATCTTTGGAAAGCGTTAAACGATTGTAACCAGATACTTGGTTTGAGAAGACAGTTAGTTCTTTTTACAGTAGCAAGTTCCGTTTTCTCTACTGTCTAATAGAAATGTCTTTTTCGTCTGTTTGTGAAGCTTTAGTGAAGTAACAATGAGGCTCGGAACAAAAAATAAAGACTTTCCAATAAACACTTTGTGGATTGTTGGTAACGTTTGTAATTGCAAAACGGTTGAAAATTATTTTTTAACCAACATGTTTTGGAATCACTAAAAATTTGTGGTCCTTAGCTTAACTTTTTAAGCGTGCAATCATTGCAAAGCATTTTCAAATAATTCTTTAAACTGATGTTGCTTTAAGTACTTATTGTTTAATCTCTGTTTATGCAAGTTCTGAAATTTGAATTCTGATCAATTATTTTTGAACCAACACTTTTAGTATTTATTAGATCTTGCGACTTTTGTGGATACCTCAAATATCTAGTGAATACCAAGTAAAAAATATTACACATTTGGTTAGGAGTAGCATAACTTTGGTCATATACGGGGTGGGTCACCTAAAAATATTTTTGGCCATATTTCAACAATTCATAATCGCACAGTTTGTTATTAAGTACTTTATATTTTCTTTGAAACTTGAGATTTTTATTCAAAAATTTGGTACTTTTCCGTATAATTAAAATTAATTAATTGAGATATTCATTAATCAAAATTTTAAAATTTACAGTGTTATTCTAAAACAGCGATGCTTAAAGATGTAATAAAATTCTTGCTATCACTAAGATAACAGTTACGTTTATTTTTATACAGTGCGTTAAAGTAACACATAAAATTCATACTTTTTATTTTTTTTCAAAAAAGCAAATAAAAAATCGCCTCTTATAAAAAGATACAGCATTTTATGTGTTTTTTAACTTTTTATTTATATTTTTCTTTTTTAATATTTTTTATTTAATGTTTTTAATTATTTTATATTCAGATAAAGAAGTGTACTATCACAGTACTATCACAGTACAGTAATCAAAAATGTCGTTTGCCATTTAAAACAATCAAATAAAATTGACTTGTTTTAGTAGTTTCTTTAAATAACTTACAATGGAAACATGAATTTTGTGCGTTAGACTCACCTTGTATTTAATTTTAATATTTTTTTTAATATTTTTTTGGGCTAGCGACATTTTTACTGACTTTTTTCCTAGTTATCAGATGACCCAAGAAATAACATTTTTTTGCAGCTACCTAGTAGTAATTAATTAATTACCTAATTAATTAATAAGTAATTAATAATTAAAGAATTTTAATTATAAGGCATAACAGAAAATTTCTGAAACAAATTACAGTCGTAGAAAAAAATACATATAAAGTCTTTAACAGAAAGCACCATATTCTGTGCGATTGTTTTTTGAGATACAATAAATGTATACTTTTAGTTGACTCTCCCTGTACTAATTTGCATTTTTTCTTAAGTATTTTATATTTTTACTGAAAATTTTATATTAATTATGGTGTTTTAAGACTTGGGTGTCTCTTTTGGCGTTTTAATTTAACTTGCAATAAAATGCGTGATTAACAGTTCACGTGACCAAATTGAACTAATTTGATTGATCTATTCACGTTGTTAACTTTTAATAGTTAACTTTATTTGAGCTTTCTATAAACCGGCCCTAAATTTATGATGACAAAAGTCATTATCTATTTGCACATAGGTTGTCATAAAAAGAAGAAAAATAATTTTTTCTTCATAAAAAACGAAGATCATTTTTTTAATAGATATTATACTACGTGTTTTCACTAACTTTGCATTTGAAAGTCAGTATAAATGAAAATATGGACAAAGTGCTAAACATTGTAGGAAAGGCATTTCTTAGACAAAAAGTAAGTTTTTGTACAGTCACGATAAAAAATGACACCTCTAAACCTGTAGCCACATTTTTTTATTCGATACAGTTAATGCATATGTTTGGCACGTTTATAAACTAGCTGGATATTGTAGAAATTAGCTGGACAGCTTGGTAACGAACTCGTTTGTTGAAATTTGTAACCTAAAAGATTCTAGTCGGACTTTTGCTATCCGACCTGGTTGGAAGTGGTGTCATTCTTTTTGATCGTGACTGCACGTACCATGGCTAATCAAAAAATTATAACCTTTTGAAAAAAGTGACCTTTTGACAAATTTTTTGGTCAAGCAATCCATAACTGTTGTTTTTTAATTAATTTTTTGCACTTTTTCTTCATTTAGTAATTCCATACGTTTAGAAAGATATTTACGATTATGGTGTCAAACAGCATCACTAAACTCTCTTAATTGTCGATATGGTGGCAAGTTTTTTGAGCAATCATCTTGTCTTAGAGATAAATTAATGACACATCCAGGCCAGTAGCGTTATTAGTAATACTCGGAATCTTCAAATGAAACGCAAGAATGAGGATATATCCAAGTTTAACCAAAAATAAAATAACAGAATAACAGCCGTGATGGCCTTTTCGCCACAAGATAAAGACGACGCACCCTAGATTCGCATACCACGAACCAAGCAAACCATTGAAACTGTTAAAATAATCAAAGTATATAATTATCGATCGCTGATATTTATATTACAATCGCACACATGTGTAATAAGACATTGTTATTTGTACGGTTGGCAAGCATGTAAAGGCCCCGAGGGCCGGCTATACACAGAGCCAATGACATGGAACAGTGAAAGTACCGCCGATTCTTATCACAGAATGATGATACAACCCGAACCACGTGTTATTGGCGCTACTGAGATCGTTGATACACCCTGTATGTGTTGCCAGTGGCCAATAATGTGTGCCAATGTCCTTTTTGTTCACACGCTCTTCGATTGTTTTGAGGCTCTAAGCGGGGAAATCTACCTACAATCGCAGAATTATTACTTCAATAATAAATTTATTTCCTGTTTCATTTGATAATTGCAATACTTGGAGTAATATGTTAATGTGTGCTGCATTGTGTAAGTTGTTTTTTCGACGCTTGCTTGAAAAATTTTTGATTAATCTCTCATGGGAGGGAAACGCAGACTCTCTCCACAAATTTAGTTTTGTAATTTACCTGTATGTATTTTTCAAGGCTTAAAGAGTCTTTAACTGTGAATTGTTGGTATGATTTTGAGGTATATTTTTGCTGTAATTTCAATAATCTATAACTTTTACTTTAAGTGTGTTTTTATTTATTTTTATTTTTTTGATTATTGTTAAACTTTTGCAAATAAATGCTTTCCTAATGTCAATTGATCTACCTAGACCACCAGTAAAACCAATTTTTTCGTATACCAACATTGTTCGTGGTTTCTTGAAGGAAGCGGCAAACTTTTAATACCTAATACGATCCCACATTTATTTATAGACACTTTGTATAATAATACAGAGTGGCTGAAAAGTATGGATACAGTTAAATATTTTCAGAACGGTTTTACAGAGAATCTTGAAATTTTGGAAATAGTTATGAAAAGTGTTTAAATTCTATCATCTGAGAGCTTTTTCAAATTTCTATTGTGATTTATTTTCAAAATACAAAGCTAACTTGTTTTTTTTAATGGCACAAAGGGCCAAGTTTAGTAATTTTTTAAAAAGTATTTTTTCTAAGTTCGCTGATGTAACATAATGCCCACCTTTATTTAAAATTAAAAGGTAAAAAAATTCAAATTCAAAAATTTTGTTCTAGATATCTAGAAAAGTAAAACTAAGTTAGTTCTGCCACTTGTATATTACCAAAAATTAAACTTGTGTGCAATAATTAGTTTAACAAAAGTCTATGTAAATAAAACTGAGCGAAAAAAATCTCTTGTTGGTTGGTCATGGCGACAGAAAGCCAAGATGTTAGTGGAAATCATTTTTAAAATCTTTTGCTCCATAAAATTATTTCGTGTTAAAAGTTTTTTTATTTTTTATTAAAACATGTTGTTTTTTAGTTAAAAGTGTAATTTCAACAATTATTTTTAACTTTTACTTATTTTTGGTTAGTTATTTTAACAGAATTTTACAATTTTTAAAATTAGAAAACATAAAATTAAACCATAAGACTTTGAAAACATTAAATTTGATCCTTGTTGCCATTTAAAAAATCAAGTTAGCCTTGCATCCTAAGAATAAATAGAGATAACATTTTTATAAACATATGAAATTATAGAATTTTTGACGAATAGTTTTCATAATATTTAACCGTATTTATACTTTTTATTCATTATTATTTATTATTAATCATTTATTATTAATTCAGGTGAGCAAAGTTAATTAGTGTTAAAAAGCAAACCCTTAATTTTATTCCTGAATGTGAGCACTGAATTTCCAGAATTAAAAATTTCGATGTATACAGGCTGTTCTGTCTAAACCCCACATTAGAAGTATTGAAACTTTTAATAAAGATATTTATCTGAACGTAAGTGTTCAGCCATAATCCCTCGAGTTCTGCTCAATGAAAATATTTTTAAGATGGCGGCACTTCCGGTTATACCGGAGGCCGGTATCAACCTTCTTATTTTAAATTGTAAGCTATGTTGTTCACTGCGTTTTTGGATTAGTTGCGTTATTTTAAGGGAGTTTTATTAGCTTTAACCTAAGTTTAACCGTTTTTGAGATATTTAGGATTTTTTTTTAATTTTTGGATTTGCACCTGTCACTTAAAAAATCGGAACTCGCTTAGTTTTGGAGATTTCACAATCATATTTGGAGAAGCAAAAAGAGAAGGTCTATGTCTGTGCTTCAGTGTTCTTCAATGAAAATAAAGTTAATAAACCCAAAAATTTTAAGGTTCATTTGGACAATTTTAAGTACGCATAACTTAATTTTTTTCAAATGGTCCCAATTTTTATTTTACTAGATGGAGGACAATTTTGTGATAATTTTCAAGTTATGTTGGTTTTTTGTCATTGCAGGAAATTTCGTAGTAACCACAGCTATTTTTGCATAGTCTGTCATAAAAATATTTCTGATTAAACTTAAACGACAAACTTTGTTCAAAATTGTATTGTCCGTCCTGTGAAAACAAAATAAATTCATTAAATGTTGGTTTAAAAAACTTTAATTTCTTACATTTTCTCTCTCGGCCTATGACTAATGAATTTCTCAATCCCAACAAATAGTTATTGTCACTTGAAAACTGTTAAACATAAATATAGGGAATGTTAATATAGATTTAACCAAAACATTTTTAAATATTTTCATTTTTGTTATGTAAGAACTCGTTAGCCATCCTCATCCAATGAACGTTCGAGAAAAATTCTGCTTTATTTAAATAACAATTTTCTACGTATTTGCTTATGCTTATGCTTTATATTTTAAACAGTATTTTGATTAAAATCTTCACTAAATACTTCACGATGAAGCAAATACTACAGACAGTTAGTTGTTACCTTAGTATTGTCCTCTATTTACAGTAGGATTTTTCTGTATGGACATATGGGCCAGGATGAAAAACAGTTAAGGATTTACTGAATTTGGGGAAAGATACATATTTATTGATTTGTATTTATCGAAAATTGCTAGAATTTGCTTAATGCTAAAATAATAATTAGAATTCTTTAATGCTGTGAAGCAGTGTATATTAAAACACCAATATTCCTAACATTTTTCGAGCAGTTCATATGCTTAGTAATTCATTTGAGGTGACATAAGAGGGGAGTTACCAACTTTTTTATTTCCAATATTAAAAAATGATTAATTTTTCTCGATTTGGCTTAAATCGAGCACCTTTTGACGAGTTGTGGCCGTAATTTTCTGCACCAAATCCGGTTCCTCAGAAGTTCGCCGTCTTGGCCGGGTCAACGTTTGTAATCGTGAGCTAATATTGTCCTTGCAATTGCAAGCAGGGAAAAAGGAAGAGTCTAGCAAACAAGCGAAGAAGTGTTGGATTTGGCGTGGATTACTTATGGTTATCGTTGAATCTGATTGGGTTCGAGTCGATTTGTAGTTTGTGTTTTTTTTGTGAAGATGGACGGTCATCGTGACCGGACGTGCTAAAAATACCGCGTGGCGCTGGAACTTGTGTGTATCCTCTTCGAAATGCAAGCGCTAATACCTTTGCAAATTGCAGGTTAGTAGCACACGCGATTCGGTAGATAGGGGCCTTAACGGCGTGCATATCTTCTGCCTCATCGGGCCATCGTTAATTAAACGAGGAACGGACGCGAGCTTTTTCTAAAGATGTGTGTACAGCATGAGCAAAAATCGGAGAGATAGTTAGGTTACTAAGTGTTAAAGCACTTATTAGTAGGGTACGGTGGGGCAGAATCGAGCATGGGGATTATGACCTTTTGCTATAACAGTTCTTGAAGTGGTTTAAAACAGTAAGTGGTATCATAAAAAAATATTAGCTTTTACAGGTACTAAAAATACTACGTACCTAGCGTAGTACTTACTCCACAGTATACATGAAGTTATACTGAAGTGACTACTTAGTAAAAAAATACTTCATAAGAAATAATTAAAATGCTTTAACAAAAGTACCAATCGTCCGCATTTGTTAACTATTAACTATTTTCACTTAACAAAAATAAAAAATAAATATCAATTAGTTGACATTAGAAAAACGTGAGAAGTTTTTTCTTTATGTAAAAGTTTATACTATAGTAAATACCACAGAGTAACTAAAATAAGACCAAATACTTTTTTTAATCATACGTCTCAGGGTGGTATGATAAAATTGCGCAAATGGTCTTACTTCCAATTTTGCAAGTAAATGCTCTAAAATATATGAAAAAAACAAAGTAAATGTAAATGTAAATTTTTATTGAGCGTTTAGTTCAAAATTGTTAATGCTAGTCAGTACGAGCATCATTTTTTAAAAGTAACACGTCAAATTCGGAACGAATGTGGATGTTATGCAATTAGTAGGGTAGGGTGGGGCAGCATCGGACGTGGGTCAACTCGAGATATTTGAAATATACAACAAGAAAAAACTCATACAGGAAAAGCTTACACGGAGTAATTTTCTCGAAAAAAAAGCTCACGTCAAAAAACTCTCACTACGTTCAGACTGTCAGACACTACGTATTTACATAAATACGAAGTACACACAACAGTCATTTTAGTTTACAAAAGGCAACTAAGATATTTTCATGAGTTTACTAAAATTGAGCTACTGTTAACGACTTTACGGTTTTCACTTCTAAAATCACTTTGATTAGCTTTACAATGGTTTTGTAATTTTGAACAGAATTGTGGCTTCTTTTTACGTGAGGCATTACATACAGCCTCTTAGGGAACGGTTTAATAAAAATTTGAAGGTAGATAGAGAATGGCAAAATGTATCGATTAAGTAAAATTTTTGTACATCGAAAATGCATAGTTTATGTAATGATAATCATTGTCTAGTTGGTTATTGATCTTAATGTTTTGTTTAATTTGACCCATCTTTAAAGTCATGTAAAATTACCGTAACTGGCGCATTATAAATGCTAATCGATATTAACTGGTCATCGCATTCGAACTGATCAAAGTCGTAATAATAAAAATAATAAGTGGTCCTAACCAAATCCAAAATCCAGTAACACAGTTTTTTTTCGAAATATTTGGGAAATATTAAAACAATTTACTACTCTTGTCTGTTGTAAATCTTTAAACCATCAACTTTTAAGAATAAACTTAAAAGATAAAAAAATGTAAAATGAAGCGCTGAACAATACTTAGTCATAAAATACACTCATAAAATGAATGTGTTACAACACGGTGATGCTACAATGCAAAAGTATGGTCTTACCGTCGAAAAATACTTTAGACGTTGGTTTACATACAGGCAAAGTCCTAACCTAGTATCTCGGAAACCAAGTATACTGCAATTTTTTAATAATGTGCCAGCAGTCGCACCAAATTATAAAAAAAATTAAGTAACTCCTACATGGTTGAAACAAATAGCAAAAACCAAATGGATTTGTAAATCCTAAAAGAGTGTAAATTTAAATATGTGTAAGTATACAGGCGGTGTCATTTAAAAACACTGTAAAAATGGAACACTCTGTATAAGACGAAATAATTTTAGAATCTGCACATTTATTTTAATAATTATTCATTTTGATATCATTGACTGTGTAGATGTAATTGAGCATGCCCATATCAACGAGTCACCCTGTATACATGCTGTTCCCTCTACACCCCACATTAGTAGTAGTATTGGTAGCTCTAATAATGATGGTCACCTGAAAATTTGTATACAACCATAATCCGTTAGGTCCTGATCAATGAAAATATTTTCAACATGATGGCACTTCCAGTTTATCGGGAGCCGTTATCAACTTTTCTATTTTAAATAGATAGCAATGTTTTTACTGCATTTTTCGATTACTCGAGTTATTTTAAGGGAGTTTTTATGAGCATTCTCTATACCTACATTAGGTTTTTGAAATATTTAGGGTTTTTTGAAAATTTTTGATTTGTATTTTTAAATTCAAAAATGGATAACACAGTCGTTACGGCTTTTTGTTGGCATTGAGAAAGAATCCATAGCTATTTTTACATAAGTGGCCATGGAAACGTAAGAAATATAAGAAATCAAAGTTTTTCAAATCTAAATTCAATGAATTTATTTTGTTTTAACGAAAAGGAAAATAAAATTTTGAGCAGAACTTACTGTTTATTCATTGAGAAATGTTTTTTGTCAAACTTTGTAAAAATATTTGTCTGGGAGGAATTCGCCGCAATGTCAAAAAAACAACATAACTTAAAAATTATCACAGTTAAGTATAGGGAATGCTAATTAAAGTCGTTGCTAAATTTTTTTAGATCTAGTAAAATAAAAATTTGGGCATTCCATTTGAAAAAATTGACTTTTAGCTTGTTATTCAAAAATAATTTTAAAATTTTGGAGATTGTAAACTCCAAATTCTGAACATTCTGAAAAAAATATGTAGGCTTTTTTTATTGTCTAAACACGCTTTTTAAAACTTTAAAAATGACAAAATTAGCGATTTTTGAAGAGAAACGTGCAAATCTAAAAATTTTTGAAAAAACAGCTAAATTTATGTGTAAAAAAAAGTTGATAAAAATCCTTTTAAAACAACTCGAGTTATCTAAAAACGCAGTAAATTTTTTTATTAATTTAAAATAAGGAAGTAATCAACGATTTCCGGAAGTGCCGCCATGTTGAAAATATTTTTATTCAACAAAACAAGAGCTCTATTGTTAACAAAACTTTCAATACTTATAATGTGGGGTTTAGACGGAAGACCCTGTATTTTCATGAATAATGTTTGGGTTTACTATATTGATTTATAAATTTTATAAATGTTTTGCAATATTTATGTCATCGTTATTCACTTTACTGTTATATACAGAGTGAGTTTAAAGTAAAACATAAAATTCGTTATTCTTTTATTTTTTAAAAATACAAAAAATACAAAAACAGTTAACTTAGCATTTTAATCTAACTCAAATTTGACGTAACTGGATTAGTCATAGCGGCCAATATGGCGGCGCCATGACGTCATTACAGAATTTTTTAAATCGAACGATATCATTTTTCTTTTATAATTAGAAGCCCTACTAATTGGCCTTTACAACTGTGCTATTTATTTTGGATACGAACGAACCAAACACCCAATTTTTTTTTTGAAAACATTATTTTATAAGTAACGTATAAAATTTATATTTCTTTTATTTTTTAATAATTAAATAATCCAAAAACAGGTAACTGTTCATTTAAATTGTCCTCACGTTTAAAGTAACTAGTCACCACGTCGTCAGAATTTTTTAAATGGAACGATATAATTTTTTTTTAATTAGAAGCTTTACTAATAGGCCTTTACAACTGTACTACTTATTTTGAATGTGGATGAGGCGAACAAAAAAAATTAAAATTTCCATTAGTTTAAAGTAAGGTATAACATATAACATTCATATGAATTAGCCGCTATGAATGATCCAGTTAGATCATCATTGAACTTTATTAAAGTATTAAGTTACTTGTTTGTGCATTTTATTTTATTTTAGAAAAATAACAAAAACATGTATATTGTAAAAATTTAAAAAAAAAAATTTTGCGCTCGGTTCACCCAGATTCAAAATAAGTAGCACATTTGTAAAGGTCTATTAGTAGAGTTTCTAATTATACAAAAAATGGTACTATTCCATTTAAAAAAAATTATGATGACGCCATATTGACCGCCATGACTGATCCAGTTGGGTAAAATTTAAGCTCATTTAAAATTCTAAGTTTCCTGTTTTTGCATTTTTCTTATTTTTGAAAAATAAAAGAATTACGAATTTTATGCGTTACTTTAAACTCACCCTGTATAACTTGGTTCTACTTAAGTAAGTGTAGGTTAACATTTAGAAATATTAAGCAATGTTAAAAAAACATATTTTTTAATAAAACCGTTTCTATTTCTTAGAGTCGGCTTCGATTATACATTTATTTAATAACGCAACGTTTATATTAAGTCTGACTTTAAATATCATTGCTTTTAATTTAATTCTTTTAAAATGGCATAATACTCGTATTTATGTAACTGTCACAAATTACTATTGAGTTTAGCTTAACTCTTCATTACTGTTAATCTCACTTGAGAGGGCAGCCACGTGTAGGTCGTAAGATTAAAAGATATTAAGTAATCCTACACCAGATCCAGAATGACGAACATCTTTAGCAATTTTTCCCTATATTTCAAGAATACATGGACGAAAACGAAACAACGTTTTTCCAAAACTTTACCCTCATCCAACGTTCCATTTATGATGATCAAGCTAGTTTTTGTGGATATTGGCTACCACCCAGTATCAAAAATCATAAACTACATCTGCCTTGCAATCTACATGAGCAGTTTTTTGCTTGAAATGAATTTTCTGAGACTCCGTTTTTCGACCCACCTTTTAATAAAATACGGTTGTGGAAGTTCATTAAGTGTTTATGTAAGTTTGTTGTTGCTTTTGGAAATGATAGAAAACGAAAAAACTCGTTGGTGTAGTTCATTTCATCGATGACTGTTGCCGCAATGACTGAACTCCTAGCTGTTGACCTCTCTGAAGGCATATTATCTTCGTTTTGGCCGATTGATTTTTGTGGTCCGCAAGTGAAACAACTTATTTTGAAACAATCCAGGGCTGATAAAAGGATGCATTATGTGGTTTTGTTAGTTTTTAGTATTACAGGATTGGCAATGCTACCCATTTGGGGTGATCAAAAGGAGTGGTTTTTGTGTGTTCAAGTGTATGAATATAATTTTGGCGAATGGTCAAAAATTCCATATTATATTTACTTTTTCACTTTTCCGTGGGTGGCTTTTTCGTCACTTCGTCTCCCTTTTATGATGAACTATGCAATACTGAATCTCCGAATGCAAGTATTTTTAATAAATCAGAAAATCGCCAAAATGTCGAACGCTTACGACCAAACAACAATTGAAGATGTAAACTCGCAGAAAAGAATTTTCAAAAATTTGCGGTTGTGCATTTCGCATCATATTCTGATTAAATGGTTGGTATTTCTGCAAAATTTCCTTTTCCAGAGTTATGTGTTCTCTAGGTGGTTGCGCAAATTTGTTAACCATGTCAAATTCTGTATACCGATCTTTGTGATTGTTGGAATAGCGACTTCTATTTCTATTGTTTTTTATTTAATTTATGTGAGACAAATTTCATGTTCAGTCAATGATTATAATATTTTTGCAGAGTTTTCAACAGGTAAACCTTGTGCTTAAAATACGCTTCCTTTCCATAGCTTGTTGTTGTTGGTTTGTTATTTACTTATTCTCCGAAGCAGGACAATCATTATACGAGTATACTGAGGTATTTGTAAATCCAAACTCGATTTTTCATTTTTCGAAGATTGAAGTAGTAGATATGTGAATTCTTTTATTTGTAGACAAGTCAGATCTTTCATTCCCTAATATCCTGCCGGTGGTACATTTGGAATGTTAAAAATAGAAGAATTTTGTTAGTTTTCTTAGCTAATTCGCTGGAACCCATGACCTTCTCTCTAGCCGGTATTACTTTAAATTACAGGTTTGCACTTAATGTAAGTGATTGAACTAAAAATCATTTTACACTAAACAATGACAATTTTTCAGATGATGAAAACTAGTTGCTCATATGCTCTAATACTTTACAAACTTAATTGTGATTCACAGATTATGGATTAAAATAAAACATGCCTCGTAGGATTGTAAAATGTAAATAAAAAAAATAGTTATTTTCTTAACTGATACAATGCAAAATAAATGGCAATTAATTTCAATTAGACTAATCTTGAATTAAATTTTAATTTTGCTTTCTGCAAACTAAGGCGAATTAAAATTTAATCCAGGATTTATGAATTTTAATTTTATGCAGACGCTTGTAAAAACTAGCTCATTCTAATACAAGAGTTGCTCATTATACGCAAAAATCATCAGAAATTATGAATTCAAAATTCTAAATAAATCAACATCGAAATCCTTCTAGTTGCCTACCCTTAAATACGATTTAGAAATACCTAACTTATATTAACAGGTATTTCTTATTGTAAATCTTGGCAAAAAAAAGGTTTTTATTTGTTAATAAAAAATAATAGAATAAATGAAACTCACAATGTTCATGTATTAAAAAGCACAATTTTGCACAAACTTTTAAATGATATGTTTTATACTTTTAAGTCCCGCAAAGTATCTTAAATTATAGGTGATTCTGATTAATAAATATTTTTCTCATAGCAGAGCAGTTTGTTTTAACTCTTGCACTAGTAGGACTACTAGGACCAGTGAAGTCATAAAACAATTTGATGATTTGTGTTGTCAGATTCTTTATGCTGATTCCTTTGGTTAAAGTTGACCTCGTTTTCATTTTATGATTTTTAAAATGATGTTACATTTATATAATTGCCGCAACTTACTTATCGATCTTATTATTGAGTTTAAATTTACTTTTCAGACTCTTCATTAATGGTAATATCACTTGAATTCATCCACGTGTAGGTCGTAACTCGTAACGTACGTCGTATAACATTAATAAAGAATAATAAGTGATTCTAGACCAGATACACGGAGGACTATAACTTAGGAGATACCAAATCGCAGGATTTTCTGAACCCAAAGAAATAGTTCCGTAGAGTAAAAATGAGGGCGTTTCGAGTGTTATACGTTCTCGGCGTCAGATCGTTTTAAATTAATTTAAACTTAACCAATTCACTAATTACTTGGAAAAAAATTGAGCTTTGAACTTTTAACAGACTGAGAAAAACTGGCGATTAAAATTTTCATAAGAAACATGAGAAAAATATTATTTAAAATTTAAAATTTGCGCTCCCATATTTTTTACATACAAGGAAAATGTTTTAGAAGAGAGTTATAGAGAATTAAATTTCCTTTAGAAAAGTCGGCGAGACCATATTTTTATCTTTAACGGTTTAGGCACAAAAGACATTCAAAGTCGCTGAAGCGATGGATTCGATTCATTTTACCGGTGGTCAAGTAACATTTTATTAAGGTGTTTGAGGTTAAAAGTTCTAAGAACAATGCATAACATCACATGTTAAAAGTAACGTCTCAATTTGGCGAGCACTCTGTATAACTTAAAAATTAAAAAAATATATACACACTTTTATCCCCTACTTACCCCCTTTGACATCAAGTTTCCAAAAATATTGAAAATATCAATTTACACAATTATAACTATAAAAATATTTTCTTATTTAACACTCTTGGGGATATGTCCAAAAAACTTAAAACACGTGTTTTTTTTTTCAACCGAAAGCCTTAATATACCAACACAATTTTTTCATGGATATTATCTTTACAAATAATGGATTTTTATACAAATTTTGACACCTCATTTATACAAAAATCCTGAAAACAAATGTTTTTTCATTTTTAACTAAAAGCCCAAATATCAGTTCTTATGAATATAACTTCAAAAATGACAGATTTTTGTATTTAACCCACATGGAAGTGGAAGTTCTAAAAATCCTACACGTTTTTTCAATGAAGGATTTTTACATTTAACTCCCTTGAGTGTGGAATTTACAACAAACCTTTTTCAAGGATACCACCCTTAGATAGCCCTTAGCTGTTTAAATTTGCATTGTTTTTGATAATTTTTTATAGCTTTGTGTTGGTAATGAAAAAATGAAATCGATGACGCACACGCAAATCCAGCTGACCGCCACAATATTTTTGTATTTTATCTTTTGAGGATGGAGTTTTTAAATATTATAGTAGAACACGGGTCTTTTATTTGTAGTCTATAGTCTAAATAAAAATTCTTATGAATATATGTTCAAAAATGAAGAAAGTTTATATTTAACCCTCTTACGCCCGGTATTTCAGTTGATGGACACTGAAATGTTAACCTAAAAATATTCTGGTTACTAATTTATTTCTTGGTTTGGCGAATTTCAATGCTTGGTTATGGTTATGATTTACCGATGGTTAAAATGTGTTGGGTTACCAACTTTTTTCAGGATTAGTCATAGTCATGCGCAGTGTCTTTGTTTTTCTAACCTATTCTTTCCGATATTTCACGCCGTTTTGCCACTTTCTGCGACTCGTTTTTGCCTGTATTTCGGTGGCGTTGTAATTATTTTATATGAAACATGGTTGCTAGCGATGTTTATTGCATTTTAAGGAACAATAAAAAAAATCATCAATAAATCAAATACAGATTCCTACTTTTCAACGTCAACAACGCATGGGCATTTAAAATCCTAGCACCCGGTGTTGGCAAAAAGCTGGGAATTTAACCCCAATTTCCACTAAAGCACTGAAATACGCATTCAAAGTTAAAATTTTGGGTAAGAGTTACCATTGGTTAGTTTCCAAACATTTTACCCAAACACTGAAACACCGAGCATTAGGGATGAAATTGCCAAGTCTTAAAACATGCGTTTTTCATATTTAACCGAAATTTCAGGTACCAATTTGCATGGATATGATTTTTATATTTACGGATTTTCAATGAAACGTTAACACCCCATTTCACCTCTTTAAAAATTGATTTTTGAAAAATCCTTTCTCAGCGGAACTCTAAACCCTCTAAGGAACGTATCTTACAAATTTCATTTTTATTATTAACTTTGCTCTAAAGAAAAAATAATTATAAATTATTATTTTGATTTTTATTACATTGATCTTTCGTGTGCTAGAAACGTTGTAAAAAGTAATATAAAGTACAACATGAAATGCACTTTACTTAAAACCTAGGGTGTCACAACATCTATGATATTATAATTCTTAAAAACTGATCAAATGCAAGTGTGTTACAAAAATTATCTTTGTTTTAAGTGCTTTTTATATAATTTCTGATTGCTCAAATTTGGGTAAAGTGTTAATACATGTGTTTGTGTGTACGCTAAATCGATGCTATCTGGGATCCACTACTGAGATTGTAAAGTATTATGGCATAGGAAAAACTGGTTCTTATCATCTGAAAAAATATTGTATTGATGTTTAGTGTATTTTTTTGTTCCGTGACTTACAGTAAGTGCAAATCTGTAATCTATCGTGAAACCGACTAGAGAGAAAAACATTGGCTGCAGTGAATTTGTTAAAAAAATTAGCAAGACTTTTCTGTTTTTGACGTTCCAACTGTACCAGGGGCAGGATATTAGGGAATCAAAAACCTGACTGGTCTGACAATAAAGGAACTTAAATTTTAGTCTACTTATATTCTTCAAAATTTGAATATACCTCAATGTATAATGATTGTCCAGCTTCGGAAAAAAAATAAATAATAACCCCTGTGGTACAAGCTAATAAAAGGAACCGTATTTTCAGCAGCAGATTGACTTTTTTAAAATTCTGAAAAAATATGATAGTCAGTGAACTAAATACAAAATATTGTCTCACATAAATTAAATAAAAGACAACAGAACTTTCTGTCAATATTCCAATAACCACAAAGACCGGCAAACAGAACCTTACAATTTTTTGAAGTTTGCGCAACCACCTGAAACAAACCAAGCAAAATAAAAATTTTAGGTTATACCGCGTAACATTTACATGTACAGTCCGGGACATTTCTATTTGGACATAAAAAATTTGAATTTTCTGACATTTATACGTGTATTCAGCGTCTGTGTGAACAAAAAATGTTCTCTCTCTCATTCTATGGTTCTTGAGCTTTAATAACAGGGACATTTTTTAAATTGGTAGCATTAGAAAATGACAGTAAACAGCTGACTGATGTAAACAATAACACAATAACAAAGGAAATGTTATAATTTTAATCTATATAACCAGTGGCTGCTTTAAAAGTGTGTACTAACGGGATAATAACATATTTACGCAAGTATTTTTGAAGGCAGAAACATTACTTGTCATATAACAACTACTCAGATTATATGATGAGACGGGAATGGCACAATACAGAATTGCAGTCAGTGATTGTGATGGAGAAAGCTGCTGTGAAGTACTGACAGTACTGACTATCGCTGGTTGTACGATTTGTGCAATTTGTGATATATTTTGTGTGAAAAACTGGAAAAGAAAGTGCATCACTGCATAACCTCACTTATCGCAGTTTTGCACTTTTTGATGATGGGAATTGCGGTTCAAGTAATTATGAGTTATAGATGGAGAGCCCTGTTTACTTCAAAGTAAGTTCACGACATTTACAGATACTTTCTTTATGTTTTTTGTCTTTTCTGGTGTAGAGGGTTAACTTTTCTATTTTCATATAAAATTCAAACCAAACGAAATCGAAAAGCTTAATATTGTCATGTTTTTTATTAATTATTAAAAAAATTATTTAAAAAATCACAGATAGTGTTTATAATTTGCAGCTGAAGCCTTTTGGGTCCACTTTGTTCGTTATTTCCTGGCAGCCACTCTTGTTTCAAGCAGAGTGGGTGTAAAGTTAAAAATAATCCCGTAAAATTGTTAATATAACTCCTTTGCACTGGCATGGGGTATTTGAAAACTTACGTTTAACAAATACGTCACAAAGTCTCAGCCATCGTTGAAAAACATAATAAGGGCTTTATAACAAGAAGCGCTTTCTGATTTTACTGTGGACGTGTGGAAGAATAGTGTGAAATATTGCGAAAAACCAACTTTTACTCTTGTTTACATTTTTGTACGTCTCTATCTGAGAGTAGTCTCTTGTATAAAAAATATAGCCTACTAATAAAGGAAATTAAAGTGTTTTTATTTCTGGGTTGCCCCCAATTCCCCCAAGCCCTCTCAAAGTGATCTCAGCGAAAACCATTCACAATGAGATTGATCTATGAGGCCTATGTCGTGCCGCATGCAGCGAGATATGTCTCATTGTTAATGAAAATAGGGCCTTTTTTGTTGTTTAAAGTCGTTTTTTTAAACTTTTGTGGCAAATTTTACTGATGTGGCAGAGAGGGGGCATGCAATTGGAACATGACGATGACTACCCTAAAAGGCACTTCGAGGCTTTTATGGCCTTTTTAATGCAAATTTCAACTTTAAACCTGACAGTCATACCAAGGTCAAACATAACCTCAACAGTAATCCAGCAACGGTACTTCAAAGCATTTGAAAGTTTCTCCATTTGTTTTTAAGTGTTCTAGTTGGTACATTTTGCTGTACTTTACTACAATAAAGAAATATTTAAATTTTTATTATTGTTTACATTTGTCATCTGTCAAACACATCAAACAACCAAGTTCCCTAAATTTGAGCTCTTATCTAGTTTTTGTGCTCTATATAGTCTCGCGTCAACGTATGCCCTATGACGTATCTCATATTGAAATGTCCCGGACTATACATTAGAAACTTTTTAACATACAATAAAACTAGAGCTTTAAAATTTTGTATACGATCCAAATTGACCATTCCCAGTTCAACTAGTTTATTATCACGATGGCTGAGCTTCCGGAACTACGAGAAATTGGCGCCATCTTTAAAATTTTAAATGGTAATCAAACATTTTTATTGCATTTTTGAATTTACTTTTTTACACTGAGTAATATTTACTCAAGTTGTTGTTACTTATCTGTCACGGTTTTTGACATTATGTCAATTTTTTTGTAAAAATTTTTATTTGACGGGTTAATTTAAAATATCACTCTCCTAGAACCGTTTGCGGTAAGTGAATACTTTTTCTTGTATTCGATAACTGAAGGTTTGAAGAGCCTTCTAAGAATTTTAAAATTGTAAACTGTCAAAATTCAAGGCTAGTATGATTTTTTCAAAATGGTTATCAAAAATCGGCTATATCTCAGTTTTTTCAAATGGAACGACCTTGTTTACTTAACGGCAATCGAAAGAACAATAATATACGTCCTATACACACCTATGTCTTACAGTTTTTGAAAAAAATCACAAATACGGATTTTATTTATTAATTTTTATAGTTAAATCAAGTAGGCCTTGCAAAATGGTCAACAATTGTCAAACTTCATTATCGAATAAGCAGCAAAACAATAATATTTATTTATGGTTTATTATAACTTAGTGAATGGCTAACTGAGTTAGTTTGCCATGGAATTTTGAACTTTTTGAGTGAAAATGGTGGACAAACCTGACATTTCTTTTAATCAATGGCACAATTTTATCTTATGTTTCGAAAGTTTACATGATTAAAAATGAAAATTATGAGCCGAAAATTCTGTTTTTTGAGATTATTTCAAAAACTGTCTGAGATGTATGTAGAGGATGTTAATAAAAAGTCTTTTGATTGCCACTGAAAAAACGGTGTCATTCCATTTGTAAAAACTGTGGTATAATAATTTTTTAATCATCATTTTCAAGATATTGTAGTTGCCTTGTAATTTGACAGTTGACAATCCTAAAAATTTCAGAAGACCCTCCGATCCTTTGGTTATTAAATGCAAAAATAATTATTCACTTATTGTAACGTGTTCAAGGGCTGTGATGTCTGCAAATAAAAATTGTTATAAAAAAATTGACATACTTCAAAAACTATGGCAGATAAGTACTAACATTTGAGTACATTGTACTTAGTTCTTAAAGACGAATTCAAAAATGCAATAATAAGTTCAGCCATCTTGAAAATAATTTAGTTGATCTCACAATGGTCGATTTGGATCGTGTACTAGATATTAAAGCTCAATCTTTATTAAAAGTTAAAAAGTTTGTGATGAAGGCCCTCAAAGAATCAGCTTGTACCAGGTGAGGCAACCTTATCGCGCACCTAAAAAAAACTGAGTTCTAATGAAATGGAAATCCTGAAATTTTACATACCAGCCCTTTTCGATTTTTGTTCAATTTTTTTGTTAATAAATATAGTCGTAGCAGTTTTGTGAGTTTTTGGACACTAACTGTTAATTTCACTAAAAAGTTTTTAGACCAATAATTAAGTGAATCCTTACCTGCTAGCCCATCGAACCCTGGTATCAGAATTATAAATTTTTACTTGGTTTGTTAAATAATTGCTAATTTCGTAAACAATTAATTGAAGTGAATACGTGTAGTTTAGTATAAAATTTAGAATTCAACTTTTTGGTCGAAAAAGAGGTCGTGAAGTGAAGTAAAAAATTGCTAAACAATTAGGGGAGATGTCTTCGAACGTATAGCCAGGCGTGTAAAATGAAAAAAATAATTAATTTAATAGAAAAACACGATTTTCTGTGGTGCGCAATACGGTTGCCACCTAGTATAATACCCACCATTTAAGCAACACATGATGGGAAATGCACAAACGCAAATTTTTATAAACTCTGTTCTGGTAATTTACATCTTCAATTTTTGCCTCTTCGTACTCTTTCGACATTTTGGCGATCTTCTGATTTACCAAGAATACTTGCACTCGGATATTTTTGATGGCATAGCTCATCATCAAAGGCAGACGAACTGACGTAAAAGCGAACCACATGAAAGAAAGGAAATAAATATGGTACGGAATTTGTGCCCATTTTCCAAAATAATGTTCATACACTTGAACACACAAAAACCACTCCTTTTGATCACCCCATATGGGAAGCATGATCACTGCCGCAAAACCAAAAATTGTTACTAACGTCCTATAATAGATCTTACTGGTTTTCTTGGTGTCTTCCAAAATGAGTTGCTTTACTTTCGGACCACAGAAATCAATCGGCCAAAATGAGGTCGTTATGCCTTCAGAGAGGCCAATGGTGGGGCGTTCAATCATGGGCGCAACAATCAACGTGCTTATGTCCTATTGAAGAATGTTTCTGTTTCCAAATTCCGAAAGTAAAAACTTACATATACTACTGCCGAAATACCACATCCGTATTTTATTAATAGGTCCGTTGAAAAATTCAGTCTCAAATAATTCATTTCAAGCAAAAAACTGCTTATGTGGATTGCCAGGCAGATGTAGTTTATGGTTTTTGCTACTGGGTGGTAGCCGATATCCACACAGACCAATTTGATCATTATGAAAGGTTGATCGGATGATAGGCTAAATTTGGAAAATAGGTGTTTCGTTTTCGCCCAATGGTTCTTCAAAGGTGAGCAAAAGTTGCTAAAGAAGTTCGTCATTCTGGGTCTGGTCTTAGACTATTATTTTCTGATGCGCTTAAGGTTAACAGTAATAAAAAGACAAGCTAAAGTCAATAGAAACATCGATAAACCATTTCAGACAGTTACATAAATACGAATATTAAACCACGTTGAAATGATTAAACGATTAAATGAATAATTAAACATTAAAGACAATGATATTTAAAGGCAGCATCATTATATAAATGTGTAATCGAAGCAGACTCTGAGAAATGTCGTATTGACCGTAAAGTTAATGTAGAACCAAATTTTCAAAGGATGCTAAATGTTCGCCAAAACTTTTTGGCTACGCACGCTAGATGCCAAAAATAATTACAAAATTCACTTTTTTTTATAAAAGTTTGGATCAAGTTTTATCTTCTTTAAAAACGATGCATTTGGATTCGTAAATACTTTCATTTTTTTAAAGAAGATTAATTAAAAGTTTTTTTATGACTTGCTTTGTTGTCTGTCTGTCTGTTTCATATTTTTGGAGCTAAATTTGAAAGGGTTCCCGTTATCTCAATGAATTGAAATTTTGCATACTTACTTAATATGCGTGACAATGTAATCCTATGTGGTTAAATACCCCCTAAAGGGGTTAAATGGGGTTTTGAAATTTTAGGTTATGTTTACAAATGGGTTTTCGATTTGTACATACCGTAACGTATACTAACATTAACGGTATGTTGGTCAGTGTGGAATAAATTAATACCTAACTATTTTTATTACGTTTCGTTACATACAAATGTCGCTATTTTTTTTAAATTCATTTATCTTAGACGATAGAATATAGACACGGAACAGAGGTTAGGATGTGCTTTAAATGCTAACAGCTGTTTTCTATCACATACCACTAAACGAGTTTGCACAAATCAGCAAAATAATGGTGTTACAATAATACAGCGAAACTGAATCCCAGAGAAAAAGACGTTTCGAATAAGTAAAGACTAATAATATTTTAGAATATTTTTATATAAATAATTTAATTTCTATTTTCTCAAATACAGCAGCAATACCCGCTTCTTATTCATATGGCGAGCGATTTTCAAAATTAAAAATTATTTGAGATTACGATAGTTGAATGGTTCAATCTAGTCTAAGCAATTTACCTATTATTGCAACAGAATATAAACTATTTTATTGTTTGAACATAAAAAAATGTTTTACAGCCGTTGTAAGCAACGTATTTGAAAGTTCTTTACAGGATACATTTTTCTACTCAGGCTGTTGGGAAGAAAGTATTTTAAATTGTTATTATTTCTTTATTTAATTCAGAAAAAAAATACTGAAAACTGAGAAAAAAAAATCGATGCTTTTTGAACATTATTTCTTTTCAACAATGAGTGTTAAAAATACTTTTGGCGTTGTATTGGACTCTTGGGAATAAAATGACTTTTGTTTTAACTTGAAATTGTCAATCGTTAACTCGTAAAATTCTTAAAACGGTTTGAATACCTTGCCTGGCTTACACATATAGTTTAGGTACACTGGATGAATGATGGTCTTTTTTGAGGTAATGGGAATTTTGATTTCCCATTTTTGAGGAGACATTAATCTTCAATAAAAATAGTTCACTTGAACACCGAGTAATTTGTGCTTCATTATTAAAATTATAAATTATTATAGCATAGGAGAGACAGGTTCTCATAAACTGAAATATAATTATGAATGTTTAATCTAAAAATGTTTTGTTCCATGATTTACACCAAGTGCAAATCTACAATTTATAGTAATACGGGCTAGAGAGTAGGTCATTGACTTTAGTGAATTTGCTAAAAAGATTAACAAGACTCTTCTGTTTTTAACATTCTAAATATATCATGAGCACAACATTAGGGAATCAAAAATGTGACTTGTTTATAAAAAAATCGCACAAAAAACAGAAAGAAAAGGTCTGATACAAAGTGTCGTTCAGTTTTTTTTTCGAAATTCTTAAAAAATACAAAAATATACCTCAAAATCTACTGATTGGCATTTCTGGTGGCAAAACAATTTTTTGAGGGCGAATTTATAATCTAGAATACTGTCGGTTAGAGAAAAGGTCAATGGCTCAATCAAATATTTTTTCTGTTTTTTCTATTGGGCATAAGTGATTCGTCCATAAATATAGGAATTCACATATTACAGCTGAAAATAGCTCACCTAAAAAACTTGTTTATTACTCTTCAGTGGTATTTCAATCTCACTTATTTTTTTGGAATTTGTAAAAATTGAATTATCGAATAGAATTATGCTCATGAGAACTGCTATGCTTTTTCGTTTATTTATTTTTGAATTTTTTAATTTTACGACTTTTTAACTTGAAAGAGATTAGCAGAACTCGTGAAGAATGGTCAATTTAAGCTTCATAATAAAATCGATAAGCTATTAAACGTCAATTATACATACATATTAAATAACTATTGTCGAAGTAACTATAATTGTAAGTCAAAGAAAACAAGCAGCGAAAAATTTGGCTACCATAAAAAATCCTTGATCACTACAAATGAAAGAGTGTTTTACAAAATAATCGTTTATTTTTTCATTTTTCTTTCCATTGGAAAGCCAAAATTTGACGAAAATTCTACAACTGTTTGAAAATTGTGCTTTTTACGTCTTTATACCACTTCAGGAAAAACAAAATGCGGCGATTTATTCCTGAAACAATTCATTTCGACAAGACTACAGAAGAACCGCTGAAAGTGTAATTATTTTCGACAAGAAAAATATTCGCGTGGCTAAATCTCACTTAACAAATCATTAGTAGAAAGTCACGTATTAAGATAAAATCACAAGTTGTTTATCTCCAGTTCGTGGTGCGCCCCAGGTCACAATATTAGGTCCCATTCTTTTACGCGAACAATATGAATAATGACGTGTTCTCGCCAGAAACACCGAATGAGCACATTAGTGTTCTCCTAGCGATACAGGATTTTTTTATTTGTAATTTTTTGTTTCTCGAGTTAAAGACAAATGAATGCAATTCAAAATTTTTTAACGAAATCTACCCAAGCAATGTGTTTCTATTAGCCGCAAGCTTTTGCACGTTTTATTTTAGATTATCGATCGAGCTTTCGTCGGCACGATAATAGAATTATAGTTTTCGAGTAAATACAATAATTAGCGGGGTGTTTCGATTAGGAGGATATTTGGGTCAGTGTTAGGCCGATCTTCGTGAAAGCGTAATCAGCCCGAAGAAACGGATGATGGTTGTTGAAAGGTATTTTTGCATTGCTTTAATTTGCCGCACTTTGTGCAATTATGAGCCAGGAATGAAAGGTCAAAAGACACACTGAAAAATTTTAAGGCAAGAACTAACGAATTAAAAATCGTCCAAAATCCAAAAAATCACATAAAACATCGAATTTCTTCGTTAAATATACATTTCAAACTCCGATTACGGCGAAACTCGTAATCGGCGTCAAAAAATTCTCACAAAAAACATTTCGTTTTTCAAATGCCGATTACGGCGAAACTAGCAGCTTTAAGACAAATGAGCTAGTGCCAAAAGAACCGACACAATATTAATGAGAACCAACTCGTTTTAATGTAGAAAAAAAAACGCGTCCAAAATTGAAAATTTTGACAGCACTCCGTTGTAATCGGCGTCAAAACATGTACACAACGACGCCAATTTCCAAGCAATCATCTTGCAAAAATTTGACTTTTCAATCGCCGATTACGGTGAAACTATAAGCGTTAGACGTTAGAAACAAAAATCCGAAACTTTAGTAACCCATGTCAAACTATTTTGAACAAAGAACGGCGTATAATATTTTAATTTTTGACCGCACTTTATCGTAATTAGCGGTAAAAATCTGATAACTCAAAAACAAATTACGCTGTTTAAATGCCAATTACGAATTTTTTTACAGCACTCCGTTGTAATCGGCGTCAAGACATCTACACAGTGACGCCAATTTGCAAGCAAAAATTTTATTGTCCAAATGCCGATTATGGCGAAACCAGAAGCGCTAGACGTTAGAAACAAAAATCCAACACTTTCGTAAACAATGCCAAACTATTTTCATTTAGGAACGGCTTATAATATTTGAACTTTTGACTGCACTCCACTGTAATCGACGTCAAAAAGTGTAACATACTGACGCTTATTTCAATTTGATATCGCACAAAAAGCATTTCGCTTTTTCAAATGCCGATTACGGTGATACTAGAATCTCTAAAATGAGCTAGTGCCAAAAAAGTCTGATTCCATCGTAATCAGCACCAAATCGTTGTAAGCTAAGAAAAAACAGTGCGTTTAAATTTGAAATCATTGACAGCATTCCATTGTAATCGGCCGGCGTCATGACATCTATACAACGACGCCAATTTCCAAGCAGTTATCTAACAAAAATTTCACTTTCCAAATGCCGATTACGGCGAAGCTAGAAGGATTACACTATAGGACCCAAAATTCTCCACTCCATCGTAATCGGGTTTAAAAAGTCTACACATTGACGCGTATTTCAATCTAATAACTTACAAAAAAGGTTTCGCTTTTTAAATACCTATTACGGAGAAACTAGAAGCGTTAGGACAAATGATCAAATGCCAAAAAGTCCGATACCATCGTAATCAGCACTAAATCATATTAAGGTAGGGAGAAAACGCGTCCAAATTTTAAATTTTTTACAGCACTTCGTTGTAATTGGCGTCAACACATCTACACAACGACGCCAATTTGCAAGCAATTATCTAGCAAAAATATGATTGTCGAAATGTCGATTACGACGAAACTAGAAGCGCTAGACGTTAGAAACATAAATCCAACACATTCGTAAACAATGCCAAACTATTTTCAACTAGGAACGAATTCTAATATTTGAACTTTTGACTGCACTCCATTGTAATCGACGTCAAAAAGTGTAACATACTGACGCTTATTTCAATTTAATATTGCACAAAAACATTTTGCTTTTCAAATGCCGATTACGGCGATGCTAGAATCTCTAAAATGAGCTAGTGTCAAAAAAGTCTGATTCCATCGTAATCAGCATCAAATCGTTGTAAGCTAAGAAAAAACAGTGCGTTTAACTTTGAAATTATTAATATTGAATTATTCCATTGTAATCGGCCGGCGTCATGACATCTATTCAACGACGCCAATTTCCAAGCAGTTATCTAACAAAAATTTCACTTTCTAAATGCCGATTACGGTGAAGCTAGAATCGCACTTTAGGACCTAAAAATCCGCGACTTTTATAATATCTAAAGGCCAAACTATTTGGAACTAGTAACCACGTTTAACATTTGAATTTTTGACTGCACTCCATCGTAATCTGCGTCCAAAAGTGTACACAGTGGCGCTTATTTCAGTCTGATATTTTACAAAAACATTGTGTTTTTCAAATACCGATTACACCGAAACTAGAAGCTTTAGGACCAATCAGCAGTTAGGAACAATATCTGACATTTTCGTAATCAATGCTAAACTATTTTAAAATAAGATCGTATTATATTTGAGTTTTTGACTGCACTCCATCGTAATCAGGTTTAAAAAGTTTACACATTGACGTCTATTTCAATCTAATAACTTACAAAAAAGATTTCGCTTTTCAAATGCCGATTACGGAGAAACTAGAAGCTTTAAGACAAATGAGCAATGCCAAAATGTTCGACTCCATCGTAATCAACACCAAATCGTTGTAAGGTAGGAAAAAAAATGCGTCTAAAATTGAAATTTTTATGAGCACTCCATTAGCAATCTAATAATCTAGCCGATTACGTCGAATCTTGAAAGTCTAAGAAAAAAAGTCCAACACCTTCGTACTCGGGACCAGACCGTTGTTGTTGATTTAGGATTTTGTTTATTTTAATAGAAGCGATAGATGACGAGATAATTTAAAATCATATTCTCATGATTTATTCACTTCTGTACTTAAAAGTGTGTAACCATAACGGTTATAAGGGTTGAATTTTTGACTGCACGCGTTCGTAATCGGCATCTATCTAATTTTTATTTTTCGAACGCCGATTACGGGGAAACTAGAAAAGCACTAGAACAAAAAGTTCAAAATAAAATCATCAAAAATCAAAAATATCCTGTGTTTCTGTTATCATTATAATTTATTTGTTCCTCTTTCACTTAAGTGTTTAATTTTTTTCTCCAGACAAAAGCAGACCGTTACAAAACAATTTTCTCCACATTGCCTCGCCGTATTATCACATATCCAAGATCAACAAGCAAAACGTGTCTTGTTAATATCAATTACGGGCCTCGATGTAAAATTCGTGTAAAAAGGTGCTTTAAATTCGGTAATAATCGGGAACAAAACGGCCAACTACATGATTCCCCACATTATGAACCGTTACTTCGAATCGCTTTATTCTTACTTTATTTATTTAATTAAACGTTCATTACCGCACAATGACGAAAACATCACCCAAAGTTCAAATAAAGTCAATTGATCTGTTTTGGGCTGCCACGGAATTAGAAGGAAATCTTGGCGGATTCCTAAATTGATTTTATTGAAACAACCTTCAAATTCACTTTTTAATCGTCTGCCAGATTTATTTATCTTGTTTCGTCTAGGACCAGCTCAATAACAATTATTATGAAGTTATGAAATGGAAAAAGCTCGTCTTTGACATATTAATGGCCAGGCTACCAATCTTTTATCCCCTTTGGGAGTCATCATTTAATTTCCTTCGGTTATTAAACTGGTTATTTGCTGTATCAGGCAAAAATGGCGATTTTTAAATCAAATCCAATCTAAAGCCGCGTCTACAACCTCGTATCCGAAACCAAATCTATATAAATGTTCATTGATTCCTGTCCACTTCCTGTGCAGCCGCCTTTAGAGATTGCAAGCTGCGATTGCTTAGAGACTTTGTGATAAATGTGAAATTACACGGAGGAGAACGCGGCGCCAAGACACACCACCTGACCCCACTGCAGGTGCCCTCCAATAACTAACAATTATTATTAATATAATGCTATTTGCTCGGATACCAAGGTGGAAAAATCGCACCGAGCGCCGAGTAACGATGAAATAATTAACGTAATTGCACAGCTGAGAGGAAAAATTCGAATTTATTGGATACTAGCAGTTACCCACGACTTCGTCCGCGTAAATTTAATTCAGACTGATTATAAATGTTTTTTTATCTAGTTGATGATGGAACTGTTTGTTCCAAAGCTTACTGTAGTTTCTGAATGTTGCAATTCTTTTTCTCTTTTTTGTATAAATGGGTAAAGTTGTTTTAATTTTTTTTGAACTACAGGGACACTAATCAATCGAGTCACTTGAGCAAAGGGGCACAGCGCATTAGAATTACAGAATTCATAAACATCTAAATATTTTTATGCAAAGAAAGTATTTGAAATTATCATACAATTATTTTTCGTTTTGACAAATCATTGTTGCTATTATTTGTAATTTTTTTTTGTTGATGTTTATTAATTTAAAGCTTTTTATCGTTATTTGGATGAAATTGTCACTTGCGCCTTATTAGAATTCACCAACGGCTTCAACAGAGAAATATTTCTGAACAGTGTACAAACTTTGATTTTATTGGAGATATTGAATTTATGCTCTTTATGACTTTTATGATCGTTAACTCAAACCAACGCGAAATCCCTTTTTTAAATGTAAATAAATAATTCACTCTTCCTCAGAAAGGCACATTCCCGTAAAATTCAGAAATGCTTATTAACAAAAATTGCATTTTTTTTAAGTTTTAAAGTGTTGAAATAGATTGGTAGCAAACATTTATGGAATCTACATTCCAGTTTTGTTTTAACTCTTAACTTTGTTTTTTTTATGGAAGCTATATTTGCTTTTTGTATTTTTGAAAAGTGTTTTTATTGCTGATTACAACGATATATCACATGATAATATCAAATCTTACATGCTGATCAAAATGGAGAAAAAAGCATTTTTGCGAAGAGTGCTTGGGAAAAAACGTTAACTATTTTGTTTTTGAAAAAACTAGATTTTAGAGATTTAATTGAATTTGGTTCTGGAAGGTCCACATTTGTTCCAAGCTTAGTTATTTAAAAACTAAACTACCTCATAAGCTAGAATTTTATTCCTCGCAAAACAAAAAACATTTTTGACGATTTTTCCAAAGCACTCTTTGCAGAAATGCTCTTTACTTAATTTGAATTAGCATGTAAGATTCGATCATATCATGTGATATATCATTGTAATCAGGATCAAAAAGACTTTTCAAAGATACAAGTATCAAATATGGCGTCTATAAGGAAAACTAAAGTTGAGTGTTGTAATTTTGACATCAAGAACGCCTTGGAAAAGGTAATGATTTAGATTTGTTGGAAAAAGTGCCTAAAGAATGTCCTACTTAAAAACGTCTGGTGCTTTTAATTTTCTCTTAAAAAAAATAAAGACAAAAATTACAAAATTTAGATTTTTCCCAATAAATCAAAAACTAAAAATGACATCACCAAATTTTCGTTGAGATAATTGTTTAGCATAAAAATTGAACCAACCTCGCATCACTTTTAATAAGCTCAAAAAAACGGACACCCTGTAGAGAAGATGTGAAGCAACAAATTATTTGAGCGAAGATAATTATCTGAGAAAAAAGCGATTTTTATGAAGCAGTTCTTTTAGCCTCCAAATTTCAACAAGATCTAATCTTGATGAAATATTGCCCACTGAAAAATTTAATTAGTATTTGTTTCAGCTGGTGAAAAGTGCAAGATTAAATGTCACTTCAGTTAGAGAAACGCACTCTTGAGCAATTTTTTCCACACATCTCATTATGCCGTATTGTGAACTTTTACTTTTGACCCTTGTTGCATTTCTTAAATAATGTCATTTCTGAATGGGTTTAAATTAAAGTGAATATGCATATCACGTCTGCTTGAGTTTTTCTGGGGAAAACTAATAGAAAGTTGGAGTTATTTCGGCAATTTAATCGCTCAATTAGTTCGAAATTTGCGGCTTTATCTTTCTGAAGAAAAAGTGAGCTCATTAAAGAACAGGTAAATTATTTTAATGGGTTGCTGTCGCACCTTTTAACAACCGATAGATGTTCCAGCGATTAAAAATGTCGGAACAATTTGTTCTTGTTTCAAACAATGGCTGCAAAGGGAAAAATAGTGACAAATAGGACGGAGATTTTAAAAGATGGTTCCGCTTCGAGATTAGATCTAACAGATATAAATTACATAATAAATAATAACTTAATAATAGAAATCCATTGTTTCAATCTAGTTTGCGATAAAGTTTTAATGTGCCGTTGGCTTTCGTACTCCGTTTTGTTATTATTATTGTTCGCATATTTAAAACGCGAGATTTATACTGTTATAAATCACGCTCGAACGGGGCGGTAAAAGCGACTTTACTGCACATACATTGTACAGAATATTTTCCGATTTTTGCACCAAAAACATTTTTTTATTGGATTTCTTTGTAAACCAACACTCGTGTGCGACTGACACTGGTAAAATATGTTACCTGTTTGTAAGCAATACTTTTTCATGGTAACTATGTGTGTAAGTGTAACAAATTGTCTTAGGCTACATCGTAAATCATAACTTTACTAGATATGAGCATTGAGCAATTAATCATTGTTTGCATCACTTAAGACTGCATTTAATATGCAATTGACATAAAAATAAGACCATGTAGGTTGCCATTTTTACCGAAACTCTACCTTGAATATTGCAAATACACCCAACTAGACACAATTCATTAACATTATGCTAAAACGATTAATGGAGCGACTAACTTACATTATTACGCGCCCTGAACATCATTTATTTAGCTCGGACAATCGAACAAAGCGTACGGGGTGACCCAAGAAAAAATATTTGCGAAGGTTTGGCTTTTTTTTCTTTCTTTTTTTTGATTTTTTGTTTTGTGTCGTATGCATCATCCAACTTCAGGATCAAAAATCATAATACCAGGAACTCAAATGCTACATCGTCGCATATAATATCTAATATTTTTAGAATAATGTTTTTTTGTTATTTTTCAAAGTTTTTAATCTTGACATACAATACAACAATACATATATACCATCGGTTTGTTTTTTCTTTTTTTTTCTATGCTTTTTTGTTTTGTATCGTGTGTATCATCTAACTTCAGGAACAGAAATCATCATACAGGGTGACTCAAATGCTACATCGTCGCATATAATATCTAATATTTTTAGAGTAACGTTTTTTTTTCGTTATTCGTCAGTTTTTAATTAAGTTAAGTTAAGTTTTTAATCTATTCACTGCAATACTACAATTTTTCCTGTTTTTTTGTTTTTAAATTTTTTTGGCTTTTATAGTATTGTGGAAAAGGGCGACAACTGGAACGAAATATAAATAAATAAAAAATAACATGATGTTAAATTTGCTCGAAAATACAACCACTTCGAATTGTGCGATTGAGGGACTTCTAAAAAAAATATGAGTAAAAAATTTACCAATAAAACAAAAAACGGTCAAAATGGTTATTTTTCGATTCAATTTTGTGAGCTTTTCTTTAGTTTGCAAATTTTTCTGCTAAACGCTCTAAAAATGGAAATATTTCTCGATTTTTATAAGTTTTCGGTTTTTGACTGTTTTTTGACTAAACTTTAGGTACTAAAAAATAGCGTTTTGGTATGAAGTTGTAATAAAACCTTTACCTAATTAAGTAATATTTTCTTCAATGTTATATGTATTAGATTCTATTTCTTACAATGTGTTTTTAAATGATTCTCAACCAGTTAACTTTGAAATTGGTTCACATGTTTAAAAAATTGCGCCGCTCTACTCAATTGAATCCTCTGTCAATAAATGTCAAATCTGTCAGTTGTTAAATTCAATAAAATTCTTTAAAAAAATTTGTTAAAATGCTACACTGTGCAGGAAAACATTTTTATTGTCGAAGTTTATTTACGAATTCGAGACTTAATAAATGGAGAATCGTAATATTCGATGTCTAAATGCCTATCATTAGTTCTATGAAGCGGTATTTTCTGATTTTGCATGAGAAAGTCACAGATGACTAGATGAGAATCATTTAAAAACACATTGTATTAATAAAAGTCTTGACATTATTTGATGAATTTATTTCTCACTGGAGCATCATTCTGCTTTTCACTTTAAAAAAGTTAAATTGTTCCAATTAAAAATAAAAGATAAATTTTAGAAAATCCGATTAATTTCAATAATCTGTCGTAATTCCAGATTAATTTCAGAAATTCCAAATTAGTTTCTGCAATTCCAGCTGAATTTTCGTAAATCCAACTTAATTTTCGTAATTCCAGAATAGTAGTTTGTATCGTAATGCCAAATTAAATTTGATAGTTCTAAAAAATTCTAGTAATTTCCATTCCAAATAATTTCAGAATATTCCAAAACGAAATTTAGTAATTCTAAAAAATTACAGCAATTTACAAATAATTGGAATGATTTACAAATAAATGTAGTAGTTCTGCAAATTCCAAATAAATCCACACAAATCCCTGTAATTCAGAGTAATTTCAATAATCTATTGTAATTCGGGATTAATTCCGAATATTCCAAATTATTTATTTGTAATTCCAGCTGAATTTCCGTAAATCCGTAAATAAACTAAATTTTCTTGATTCCAAAATAGTAGTTTGTATCGTAATGCCAAATTAATTTTGTTAGTTCTAAAAAAATTTACGTAGTTTCCATTTCAAATAATTTTGGAAAAATTTTAAACAAATTTCAGTAATTCTTAAATTAAACCTTAATTTGTCAAATCAAAGACAAAATAAATTTTGCTAAATTTTAAAATTTTATGGTCGATTTGAAGTTAAATATTCAAAAATATTTTGCCAAAAATCTGATTTTTTCTATTATTACGAACATAATTAATTAAATAATTACCGTAATATACTGCCCTCCAGTCGCTAGTCTAATATGAATGCAAGCAAAACCTAAAACTCAGTGTTTAAGTTTCATAGGTCGCTGGTTTATCCGGCTCGGAGAACCATTTGTTTGAGTACTCAAATTAACCAAGAGTTTTACTTAAACGCGGTGACCGTCTTATGTAATATAACCTTTTCTAGTTTTTTTTAAGGACAAGGAAAAAGAACGAAATATTTCAAATGATTTTTTAAGGCTTTCTTCTTTGATCAATCTAATCCCTCCAGCTTCGGATAGAAAATGTGACTCGAGAGAAGCGACAGCATAATACTCTTCATTTAGCAGCAATATAACATTTAGTACGATATGATTCAGGGGCTTATTTAAATTTTTTCCCAGAAAATTGCTCGTTTCGTGTTGATTTTGACAGAGCGCTTATTATTCCGCCGTTCATTTGGGAGTTCACGTTCAGTCGGCGCCGCAATTGTGGTATTCTCGCTGCAGACGATACGGTTAATTACGATGCCATCAAGTGTTGAAAGCCTTAAGGTTGGTATCCATGCGGTTCATAATTGACGTTGAGGCTATACAACGACAGTCATCCAAAGCCGCCTCAATTTGTACGTACAAAGCTTCTTGTGCCACCAGCAAATCCAGACATAAAGCCCATTCTGTGAAATGGTTTTCGTCAAATTAACAATTCTGACGAACTGTTACATGCTGATTAACACCTTGACGGCCGCCTGGGGGTTGAACTGTAAAGCGGCCTGATTTTAACTCACTTTGGCAAAGGGCAACATACCCAAAAAATCTACAAACCTGTTCCGTCTAAACTCCACATTAGAAGTATTGAATGTTCTAATAAAGATATTTATTTGAACGTCGGTACTCAGCCATAATCCATTAAGTTCTGCTCAATGAAATTATTTTCAAGATGGCGGCACTTTCGGTTATATAGTCCGGGACATTTCTATATGAGATACGTCATACCGCATACCTTGACGCGAGACTATATAGAGCACAAAAACTAGATAAGAGCTCAAATTTAGGGAACTTGGCTGTTTGATGTGTTTGACAGATGACAAATGTAAACAATAATAAAAATTTAAATATTTCTTTATTGTAGTAAAGTACAGCAAAATGTACCAACTAGAACACTTAAAAACAAATGGAGAAACTTTCAAATGCTTTGAAGTACCGTTGCTGGAGTACTGTTGAGGTTATGTTTGACCTTGGTATGACTGTCAGGTTTAAAGTTGAAATTTGCATTAAAAAGGCCATAAAAGCCTCGAAGTGCCTTTTAGGGTAGTCATCGTCATGTTCCAATTGCATGCCCCCTCTCTGCCACATCAGTAAAATTTGCCACAAAAGTTTAAAAAAACGACTTTAAACAACAAAAAAGGCCCTATTTTCATTAACAATGAGACATATCTCGCTGCATGCGGCACGACATAGGCCTCATAGACCAATCTCATTGTGAATGGTTTTCGCTGAGATCACTTTGAGAGGGTTTCACTGAGACTGACGTTGGCGGAAGGCTGAAACCTGCGTCGCGACAAGTCTTTGCACCAACATTCGAAAACGCTGTCAATGGCTTAAAATGATAAACTGTGTCAGTTTTTTTGTGTCTTTGAGGATTAGTCTTTGAGTCCTGTCGCGCCGCATGTAGCGAAGCAGATCTCATTGTAAATGGGTTCTTTAAGAAACAGTTTCAATGTACACCACAAGACATACACTGAGACGGCCTCATGCCTCATATCATGACTTGTAATTGACAGCATTTTATAAAATGATTTGGAATCATAATGCAGAGATTGTTGCGAGACAGTCAGGCAGGTCTCAAGCCTTCTGCAGAAGTCGCTCTCAGTGAGTCCATGTCTTAGAGATGCAAGACCAATTTAGACCATTTACAGTGAGATTGGTGCCCGAGACCTATGTCATGCAGGAAGCCAAACTTCATCGTGAATGGACCCTTTTCAATGGGGGTGTGCTTTTTGAATAAATATGAAATGGCCTTTTTGAAAAAAGCAGTTGTCTCTCTTTTATTCATCTATTCAACACGTTTGTATTCGATGCACTTACACCAATTTCATTATCAGTGTCTTGATTATCAGGCAAGGGCAAAGTGGAATTGGAGGCAACCCAGAAATAAAAACACTTTAATTTCCTTTATTAGTAAGCTATATTTTTTATAAAAGACGACTACTCGACTACTCTCAGATAGAGACGTACAAAAATGTAAACAAGAGTAAAAGTTGGTTTTTCGCAATATTTCACACTATTCTTCCACACGTCCACAGTAAAATCAGAAAGCGCTTGTTGTTATAAAGCCCTTATTATGTTTTTTGACGATGGCTGTGATGTATTTGTTAAACGTAAGTTTTCAAATACCCCATGCCAGTGCAACGGAGTTATATTAACAATTTTATGGGATTATTTTTAACTTTACACCCATTCTGCTTGAAACAAGAGTCGCTACCAGGAAATAACAACGAAAAAAGTGGACCCAAAAGGCTTCAGCTACAAATTATAAACACTATCTGTGATTTTTTTAATATTTTTTTTAATAATTAATTAATAAATGTCGTGAACTTACTTTGAAGTAAACAGTGAGCTCCATCTATAACTCATAATTACTTGAACCGCAATTCCCATCATCAAAATGTGCAAAACTGCGATAAGTGAGGTTATGCAGGTATGCACTTTGTTTTCCAGTTTTTCACACAAAATATATCACAAATTACGCAAATCATACAACCAGCGACAGTCAGTACTGTCAGTACGTCACAGCAGCTTTCTCCAGCACAATCACTGACTGCAATTCTGTGTTGTGCCATTCCCGTCTCATCATACAATCTATAATTGTTATATGACAAGTAATGTTTCTACCTTCAAAAATACTTGCGTAAATATTTTATTATCCCGTTAGTACACACTTTTAAAGCAGCCACTGGTTATATAGATTAAAATTATAACATTTCCTTCCTATTTCCTTTGTTATTGTGTTATTGTTTACATCAGTCAGCTGTTTACTGTCATTTTCTAATGCTACCAATTTAAAAAATGTCCCTGTTATTAAAGCTCAAGGACCATAGAATGAGAGAGAGAACATTTTTTGTTCACATAGACGCTGAATATACGTATAAATGTCAGAAAATTCAAATTTTTTATGTCCAAATAGAAATGTCCCGGACTGTACCGAAAGTCGCAAGCAACTTTCTTATTTTAAATGGAATGATATGTTTTTCACTACGTTTTTGGATTAGTTGAGTTATTTTAAGGCCGTTTCTATCAGTTTTCCCTATACTTAAGTTTAACCGTTTTCGACATATTTAAGATTGTTTAAAATTTTTTGGATTTGCACCTGTCACTTAAAAAATCGGTAACTCTCTTAGTTTTAGAGATTTCGAAATCATATTTTGGGAATTAAAAGAAAAAGCCTATATTTGTTCTCCAGTGTGTTCAAAATTGGAAAAAAAAGTTAACAAACCCAAAAATTTTACGGTTAAGTTTGAACAATTTCAAGGACGCAATATTTAATTTTTTCAAATGGGTGGTCTTACTTTTTATTTTACTAGATAAAGAAGAATTTTTTTCTGCATCGATCTGTATTAGCATTCCCTATACCTATCTGTGATAATTTTCAACGTATGTTGGTTTTTTGACATTGTAGAAAATTTCTTACCAACCACAGCTATTTTTGCGTAGTTTGCCATGCAAACATTTCAGATAAAACAAACGACAAATTCAGTTCACAATTGTGTTAGCCTTCCTCTGAAAACAAAATAAATTCATTGAATGTTGATTTAAAATCTTTAATTTCTCACATTTTTTTCATGGAAACCTATGAAAAAATGCCTATTGCTAATGAATTTCTCAATCCCAACAAAAAGTTATTGTAACCTAAAAACTATTAAACATAAGTATAGGAAATGCTAATACAGACCGATGCAGAATTAAATTCTCCACGATTTAATAAAATAAAACATTTCATTAAAAAAAAAAGAGTTAAGGGTGCTTAAAGTTCTGAAAACCTAACTTTAATCATTTGAGGTTTGTTATTCTTTTTGAAAAATTTGAAAACACCAAGGAAAAGATTTTTCTTTCAAAAGTAATAAAAAATATTTCCAGATTTTTAAAAATTGCACAGTTACCGATTTTTTAAATGGAAGGAGCAATTTATAGGAAAATTAAAAACCCTAAATATTTAGTAAACGGTTAAATTTAGGTATAGGGAGAGCTTATGAAAACTACCTTAAAATAAATCAATTAATCCAAAAACGCATTAAAAAATACAGATTTCCATTTAAAATAAGTAAGTTGATAGCGACTTCCGGTATAACCGGAAGTGTCACCATCTTGAAAATATTTTCACTGACCAGGAACTAAGAGATTATAGTTGCATACAAATTTTCAGATGACCATCTATACTTCTAATGTAGAAAGAATGTAGACAGAACGCCCTGTATAATCGAAAGCTTGTTTGTCAAACTTGCGATAATTATACGCCTCTATCTTAATAACAGTATTAGCAACAATCTTAATTTGGACCATTTAACCAGTTCTGATTCGGTCAAGATAAGCCCTGATTGATTTTGAATCTTATCTTATTTAAATTAGTTGCTATTCTTAATTTTTGCCTTTGTAAACGTAATGAATGATTGCCGATTTTTATCGGGTCAAAACGAGAACTAATTTATAATTGGCTCGCAAAAAATGCAGCTATTTAACATTATCGATCTTCTGTCAAAAATTTACCGTTAATTCTAAATATAAAATTACCTCTTAAAATTTATTATGTATTTATTGAAACATGTAGAGTATGTTCGTGACAAAACCACTTTTTGGATTCCTGGAACTTGTGATTTATGTGGTTGGCAATAATTATGTTAATATTTAGCATCTCTCTGCTCACCTTACACGGTTTCCGTGTACGTGATTAATAAATTAAGTAAGCGAGGTCTTTAAAATTGGCGAAATATTTCTATCGCACATATGATGCAAGTATTTGTTAATTATATGAAGCAGTTTCTTTTAAGTTAGTGTTTACTAATGTTTTTTTGTCCCAAATAGGTGGGATCAACAAATAAAAAGAGAGCATTAACTTTTCTTAATAAATAAGATAAGAAAATACAAACCACCAAAATATTTTTTCTTTGTAAACCCTCTGAATTATTCATTTTGTTTTAGTGTTTAAGCTAAAATGAACATGTAGATGAAAGGATAATAATAAATAGAAAAAAGAACTACTGAACTCTTTCTGGTATTATATTTAAGCGCAGTAAGATAGTAATTTCAGTCAGATATACATTTGCATTATTAAGAACGATAAAGCATTTTAAATCTGCAAAAAATATATTGAATTTTTATTACAATAGGAATAAGATGTGCACATTTTTAGAATTCGATTTAAATTGCTTAGAATTACTTAAATCTATTTGGAAATTATAGAATCACTAGATTTATTTCTAAATAATTCTAATTATTATTTGTGAATTTCTGGAATTTTTAATTGTGCTTATGGTTTTAATTTTTTCGATTTGAGTTTATTATAGTTTTTCAGAGTTTTAAATACCTATATTTGTTATTTGCAGTGCTCTTTCTAAAATGACGTGGAGTTCTGTTAAAGATAAAATTACAGTAGCTTTGTTGTGTGTTTGTTAAAATGAAATGTGTTTTTAATAATAAAACTGAAAAGAGAGAAAATATAAAATTGAAACCAACAAATCTGTAATATGAAAACTATATACAAATCTTTGAAAAACTGAGGAAATCATTCATCTTAAAATCAACAAATCTAAAAATCGTTTGCCTGTAATGACTGGTATTATTAACCAAAATAAAAAAAATTGTTTTGACCATCACTCGAAAAATAAAAAAAATATACAGTTCTAGTTTTTTAAGTTTTAAAGTTTTTTATTTTTCTATTTTTATTTAATGTTAGACTTTAAACTTTTCGTTAAATGTCATGATTGTTACGAATTTTTAGTTTTTAGCTTTTTTGAAATTTGTAGTGTGTTTTCGATTTTTAGAGAAGATTTTTAACGTTTTTTGGTTTACGTTTATTTGAGTTTTTAAAATTTCAGGTTTTTTGATTTAAGCAAATTTTGTAGGGTTTTAAGTTCGAATTCACTACATTTTCAATATGATTTGTATTTGATTTATTTCGTTGAATTGTTTAGGTTTTAAGTTTCATTTAGGTTTTAGTGTTTTAGGTATTTCATGTTTACTTCGCGCTTGTTAAATTCTGGGTCTTATACAAAATGCAGATTGCACGAAGCAAAGCTAAAAACAAAACTTGTTAAAATTTCGAGTATATTGAAAGAATTTTATTAAAGAGCTCTGGTTTTTCAATATACTTAGGATTTATTTTTAAAATACTCGTCGTATCGTTTTAAACTCCTAATATCTCACCAAGTTTCAGTTGGAATTCTGATATCTACGAATTTTTCGTTTTTATCATTGAGGTTTTGTCAGAATTTGTTTTTTTTTTATTTATTTATGAAGTTGTTCGGTTATTCAAGTTTTTTGGTTCAGTTTTATTTGAGTACGCTAGATTTTGAATGGCTTATCAGTTTAACCAAGTTTTTTTAAAGTTTTTAATTTATATCCAACGGGCTTTTAATCTGTTCTAAGTATTTGATATTTTTTATTCCATTGGTTTTTGGTTTAATGTTTTCAGTCGATATTTCAACTTTATTTGTAAATAAAAGCTCCACTTTAATTCTCGTTAAATTTTGAATCTTGAGTTCAGCTTAATGAAAATATTTTCAAGATTACAGCACTTTCGGTTATACTGGAAGTCGCTATTAACTTTCTTATTTTAAATGAAAAGGTTTTTTACTGCGTTTTTTGGATTAGTTCATTTATTTTAAGGGAGTTTTCATCAGTTTTTCCTATACCTAAGTTTAACCGTTTTGGATATATTTAGGCTTTTTGAAAATTTTTGGATTTGCACCTGTCACTTAAAAAATCGGCAACTCTCTTAGTTTTAGAGATTTCTAAATCATATTTGGAGAATTAAAAAAAAAACTTATGTGTTCAAAATTGAAAATTAAATTAATAAACCCAAAAATTTTAAGGTTAAATTTGGACAATCTCAAGTACCCATAACTTAATGTTTTTAAATGGATAGTATCGATTTATATTAGTATTCCCTATACCTATCTGTGATAATTTACAAATAATGTTGTTTTTTTCACGTTGTAGGAAATTTCTTACCATAGCTATTTTTACATAGTTTGTCATAAAAATATTTCTGATTAAACTTAAACGATAAACTCAGTTCAAAGTTGTGTTATCTATCCCCTAAAAACAAAATAAATTAATTGAATTCAGTTGGTTTAAAAAACTTTAATTCTCACATTTTTTTATGGCTAATGAATTTCTTAATCTCAACAAAAGGTTATTGTATCTTGAAAACTATTAAACATTAGTATAGAGAATGTTAATACAGATCGATGTAGAATTAAATTCTCTACCATTTAGTTAAATAAAACTTTTGGCATTTTATTTGAAAAAAGTGAGTTATGAGGTTATGAGTTCTGCAAACTTAACTTAAAAAAAATAGTTTGTTATTCATTTTTTTTGAGATTTGAAAACACCAAAGGAAAGATGTGGGCTTTCTCTTTCAAATGAGCTGAAAAATATTTCTGAATTTTAAAAAATGGCAGAGTTATCGATTTTTGAACTAGAATATGCAAATACAAAAAAAATTAAAGCCAAATATTTTGCAATCGGCTAAATTTAGGTATAGGGAAAGCTTACGAAAACTACTTTAAAAAAACTCTAGTAATTCAATAACGTATTAAAAATATATTTTTTTTTTTAAATAAGAAAGTTGATAGCGACTTCTGGTATAACCGGACGTGCTGCCATCTTGAAAATATTTTCATTGAGCTGGACCTAAGAGATTATGATTGTACACAAATTTTTACATGACTATCATTTATAGAACTCCCACTACCTTTAATGTCGGATTTAGATGGAACACCTTGTATACCTACTAACACCAAAAAATTATTTCTTTTATTTCTTATTTTTTTTGTTCATTATTAGTTTGAAACGAGGTTTGAATTGAGCTCACAATTAATATGTTTGAAGTTGTTAAGCCTTTTTTTCCAATTGCACTTCAACTTGACACCCTTATTTAATTGCTTTCTTGCTACAACTTAAAAAACGGTAGTCTTCAAATTACCAAAATTTCCCTAATTTTTGTTTTTGTTAGAAGACACTCTGAAGTGACCCAAATAGTGGAAGTGCAAATTTCTGCCTCTTCTGAGATGGTACAAGAAAAAAAGTTGTAAGGTTGGAATAATAATAAATTTGTGAATGAAATCGGATGTTTTTTATTTTTCGAACCAAAAAGTCAAAAAGTGCAAATGAAGAGGCAGATGGAGTCCGACGTTGTCTGAATAAAGCGATTACGGCACCAAATCAAATTGTGCACGTTTGAACGGCCTCTTTGTGCAAAAAAGCCGCACCATGTGCCAAAACGCATTCTCCCCAGGGTATTACCATCTGGGTTGTGATACATATTGGGCAATATAATCGTATCCATTACTCGTAGCACTGCTCTATAGTGTTATATCCGAAGATGCATGCGGTCATAAAACGCATTATCATAAATATACGCGGTGCCAAATGGCCTACAACTCACGAAATAAGAAACAAAATTGGCACAACAGCGGATGTCTAGACTTAAATGCGGCCATAAATTTCGCGCGTTATTTAGTAAGTGTACAGTTTTGTATTTATTTGGGATCGAGAAAATTAAGCTACGTAATAAGCTTACATTTATTTTTTTGCCTTCGGTTTAAATTGAATTTCCACCATTAATTTATATGACGTGTCATTTGGGGCCAAATTTATGTGATTTTTACGATTCTTAGCGGGGATTTGCGTAAAATATATTATGACTTGAAAATATGAAGATAAAAATCGTTGTGGGACTGATCGAGGGAAGATTTATATTTTCTTCCTGAAAAGTTGCAGTAAAAGTAGTGCGTAGGCACTTAATGAAATTAATAATGATGGACCCACGCGAAAAATCCACACGTGACGCCCACAGGGGGCGCTGATAAATATGTTAGGTGCAGGGATTGGACAATTGCTTCGAAAAGTCATTCTTCAAGTTCTGAGCCTTCAAACACGCTATTAATCACTTGGATAAAGATAACTAAAAAAAAAAAAAATAAAGAAAGATAACTTGGACTTGCTTTCTATACAATAAAAGATGATTTAAAGTTAATACAAGTTGCCCAAATTAATTGGAATTTTGATTACTTAACCTAAGCTTAAGCTCTAGTGACGGGAAATTAAAGATTAAACAATAAATGAATGGAATGAAAGAAAAAATTCAACTGTTGGATTGGTCTGTTATTTTCTGTTCTTGTCTATCAAGTATACTTTTCTCTTTGTCTATCTTTCTCTTACAGTAAACAAATATCTGCATCGTACACTACATTATGTGGACTAATGTCGTAAATTCAATCACATTGTATTTCTTGTAGTGTTTATATGACACGAATTTTTGATGTTATCAACATAATTTCAAAAACACAGGCCATTGTGTTTTTTATTTTATTTTTTAATTAAATGCACTGTGCACTATTACACCTACAGTCTTTAACATTTTGACTTTTAAAATGTAAATTTTTATCTGGTACCTACTTAGGTATCTATTCTAGCAACGTTTTCTTTGTACACCATTAAATTTTTATTACGATTACCCCAAACCGCCGGTACCTTTAAAGCTAATCATTCAGGTAAGCTTATTGTGTGCTTTATTGCACCCTTGTCAAAACATCTTACTGTGAGGGTTGCTTATCTTAAACAACATTATTTGTTGTAAAACTTTATGGTGTACAAAGAAAACGTTGCTACAATATTTAGTATCTGTTAAGGTTACAATGTGTATATCATCAATATTAATCAATAATATATCAGACCTTGCCTTGTTTATTAGATATAACTATCTGCAAAAAGCTTTTGAACTCTTTCAGTACTCGAATTACGAATTACTTCAGAAAAAAATATAGAACATTTACAAACAACTTGTCAACTACTGCCAAAGTTTGTTGTGGGAATTTTTTAGGGTAAGGTTATTAAAATCCTGACTTAAATTTGTTTTTTATGTATTTTTAAACAGGAATTGAATACAACAAAGCCATTTTTTCCTTATTTTCTTTTATGACTGAAATTTTACATATCTACCGTAATGTAATTCTTTACGACTTATTTTTTATTTAAATTTATTCTTTATGCTTAAAATTGCATATATTAACATATTTTTTTAGGATGTTTTTAACAAATTACAAACTACAATATACAGGGCGAGTCTGTTAAAAGTATATTTTTACTGTTTTCCAAAAATTAATGTAACTTTAGATTTTTTTTTACAATTTCTTATTTCTTAATTAATTAATTAATATTTTGTTAAATATTTTTTTTAATAATATTCTAAAAAGAAATGATGTTTTGTTCTAAAACTGTTTTAATAAATATTTGTATAACTCAAAGGAAATAAAAAACTAATGTTTATTGCAAAGTAAATGATTACTAAATCTACTTAAACAATAAGAATTAATTAATTACTAATTCAAATTAAGTTACAATTTACTTGGAAAAGGTCGAATTAGAATGTGACATTTTACAATTACGGGAGCTACAAAATGAGACGAATAAATTAGTTTTTGGGTCTAGCGACAATTTTCTCCAAGCGTTTTTTGAATGAAATAAAATTTAGGTATTGTTTCTAATAGTGTCAATGACATAAATTTTTTCTGAGACATAATATTTTTATTATTTAATTTACATACACAGAAAAGAGAATAAAGAAGCTAATAGCAAAATTTTATGCGATTCGTTTTGATATACTTTCAGCAGACTAACCCTATATTCGATATTTACGAAAAGATCAAAATTGAATTTAGTTTAATTTTTGGATTATACAATTTTTTATACGATATCAAATTTAAAAACTAATTCTGGAGATCGCAATTAAGTGAAAGTGAAACTGTACATACGATACACAGGGTCGCTACAAAGTATAGATAAGTTAAATGTTATAAAAACTATTCATCAAAACTTATTGAAATGTATATGAATTAACTGTTTCAAAAGTATAAAAAACGCCAACATCGCATTTTACCGCTTTTATAAACCGACCCTTAGGTTCAGTTTACAGAAAGCTTCATCAAATTTTAAACAGTAAAAAGTTAACAACGGAAATAGATCAATCAAATTGATTCAGTTTGGTCACGTGATCAGTTAATCACGCCGTTAATTGAGGATTAACTTAATGACACTTCTATAAACCGGTCCTTAAAGTATTTAAATTCTATTATCTTAGAATATGTTTAAGGATCGGTTTATAGAAGTGTCATTAAGTTAATCCTCAATTAATGGCGTGATTAACTGATCACGTGACCAAACTGAATCAATTTGATTGATCTATTTCCGTTTTTAACTTTTTAAAGTATTCAAAAGTATTTAAATTCTGTTGTCTTAGAATATGTTTGATTTTTTTTAATGGCAAGAAGGGTCAAATTTAATTTTTTTTTTTTTGAAAAGGATTTTTTTGTGCTTTGTGATGGACGCATGCATATCTTATTAAACAAAATTATCAAACTAACAAAATTTTGTTAGCTTATGGTCTGGTTTATAGAAAGCTCAATTAAAGCTAATTGCGCTGTTAATAGTTACTAACGCGAATTAAATTTGTTCAATTTGGTTGCGCGATCTGTTAATTTGTTAAGTTCCATTAAAGTTAATTGTGCTGTTAAAAGTTAACGACGCAAATGGATCAATTAAATTTGTTTAATTTGGTCACGTGATCTGTTAATCACGCATTCCGTTAACTAAAGATCGGTTTATAGAAGCGTCATTAGTTTAATTCGAAATTAAATGCGTGACTAACTGATCACGTGACAAAACTGAACCAATTTGATTAGTCTATTAGCGTTGTTAACTTTTAATAGAGCATTTAACTTTAATTGAGCTTTCTATAAACCGGCCCTTATTAGAAATGTTGTCATTACCTAATGTTACCTCTTTGTCACCTGAACTTTGATTAAAAAGTAAGTACATAAAAGTTAATAATAATTGTTAAAATAATACTATTAATTAAAAAAAAGAATACATTTTAATAAAAATGGCTGTATCCATACTTATTAGCGACCTTGTGTACGGTATGTACAGGGTGTTGCACCTACATGCCATATCCAGAATTGGTTTTTAAAATTGGTAATGTTTAAAGAATCGAGAATTGGTTTCAGGTTTTTGTCAAAAATTTATCACCTTAGTCCTCCTCCAACGCGTGCTATTTTTAGTGTTGACCGCCTCCTCAAAGAAAGTGAAGATTCAAGAAAACAAAACAAGCAGAAATCCCGTTGTGCATGTTTGGCTTGCACGACGTCCGATCTCCGATACCTTTTAATTATTGCCTTATTAAAGCATTAATTCCCTCGGATGCGTTAATCCATTCCGCAAAACATTGACCTTTCTGTATTTAAGTGAACGCAAACTACACATTCCGACCGCGACCTTCTCCGATTGCTTTTATAGACCGGCATTTCGAAGGTCGTATACCAGATTAAAACAAGGGAGTAGGTCAGTGTTACAAATTTACTCATTGTAGTTTTCTTCATTCAGTGATTTTTACGGTCGGATATCGCATTACTTATCTTTCATTTTTGAGCGCGAAGACATTTGTAGAACAAAGCTCACCGCTGAGATAAATTAGCTTCAGCTTGTAGCCGTGCTTGTATCCGGAAACGGTTCATAAACGCCGTCGTTTATTTGGAATTGGTGAGACGGGGGATTTTTTGACGGCTGCGAAGGCTGGGATGTGGGTGAAACGGGCACTGAAGGCAATTTTGGGGCTGCATGTGGGTTTTAAAACTGCTGTGGACGAGATTTTTATATTGTTTGGTGTGTAACAATAAAAGAAATCACGAGGAACGGACCAGACATAAAAGATATAAATCGGAGAAGTAAACAAATATCCAGTGACAATTTTATTTAGGTTTTTTATTTTTCAACACTTGTTACTATCATGCCTTCAATTTAATTTCTCAACAAAATAGCTAATGATTTTTAAATTAGATTTTCAAGACTCAATAAAATAAGACCGAAGGTATGACATTTTTCAATGCAATTTCATTGTCATTGTCAAATAAAGGCCATCAATGCAATGCAATATTTTATATCTGGTTGCATTTTAAAGTTTGGCAGAGTCGTAAGGTATGTGAATCATCCTGCTGTGGACGAGATTTTTATATTGTTTGGTGTGTAACAATAAAAGAAATCACGAGGAACGGACCAGACATAAAAGATATAAATCGGAGAAGTAAACAAATATCCAGTGACAATTTTATTTAGGTTTTTTATTTTTCAACACTTGTTACTATCATGCCTTCAATTTAATTTCTCAACAAAATAGCTAATGATTTTTAAATTAGATTTTCAAGACTCAATAAAATAAGACCGAAGGTATGACATTTTTCAATGCAATTTCATTGTCATTGTCAAATAAAGGCCATCAATGCAATGCAATATTTTATATCTGGTTGCATTTTAAAGTTTGGCAGAGTCGTAAGGTATGTGAATCATCCTGTATAGTATGCTAATTTATTGATAACATTTTGGAAACACATCGTCTTCAAAATAAAAGTTGGTACAAAACAGACTCAACCAAAAGTAACGCACAAAATTTATATTTTTGTTATTGTTCATTTCTCAAAAAAAATTTGTTTTTTAAATGCTATATTTTGACATAGTAATATTTATGACCTCACTTGTTATTGAGCTGAGACGTCAGTCTTAATTCTTTTAAATAACAACCGACAAAACGTACATTTTTGTTTACTGTTTTAGATAGTTCACTTTTTTTTGGAATACATATAAAATAAGGATAAAAGAAATATAAAATGAAATTAAAGATTAAAAAATAAATACAGCGAAACCTTCCTTAATGGACATCTCCTAATAACGGACACCTCTTTACAACATTTTTGTAGGAACGTATTAGAACCTCTATTAAAATTTCTCACCTCCCATTAGTGGACATCTCTCCACAACGGACAATTAAAAATTTTCCATGGGTGCCCGTTGTTGAGAGGTTTTACTGTATTATGAAATTCATTACAAAAAAATTATGTTTAACTATAATGGGCTGCTTTATCTTTTTGTTCTTGACTTATTTTGAAAGCGGTAATTGTTTTTTATATTTTTTTGTATAATTCACATGAACACAATATGATACCTAAACATAAAAAAACAAAAATAACAATTTAAAATTAAGTAACAATGAAATGACAAAGCTTTTTGGGAAATACTAGCAATAACTTTTACAGTTTTATTTTCTCTTCTTTTTAAAAATTTTTTTCGTCTATTTTTTATTTTTTTAGACTTGTCGTAAAGTTAAAAATGTGTACAATAATCTGAAACAATAAAATCAAAATGTCGCTTGTCGTTTAAAAAATTGAGAATGACGTCACAGCTCAATAACAAATGATGTCAGAAATTTTATTATATAGTGTCAAAATGTAGCATTTAATGAAATAAAATAGACTTATTGTTTATTAAGGATTTTTTTTTAAATGACTGTGTAGTATTATAAAAACAATATAAGCACATTTTTTCGTATTAGTTATACAGAGCGAGTCTAATAAATGTATCTTTCACTATATTCACAAAATGTTAGTCGCACCGAGTACACCCTTTGTTACTAAATACTTAATACCGAGTGCTAAATTCTCTATGTAGTATGTAATTTTTCAGAATTTTTCTACTTTTTCTTGTAATTAAAATTAATTAATAATTCAAAATATTAATATCAATATAACTAAAGATATAAAAATTAATCAAAAGTTTATGATTTCTACTATTATTCTAAAACAATGATGTTTATCTAATTTTCGAGAAAAAATTCTGAATAAAATTTTGCTAGCACCAAATTACGTTAACTTGAATTTTTAATCTTTACTTAATTATTTTTTGGGACTAGGGACATTTTTCACAACTTTTTACCACAAAACAACAGTTAAGCATCGCTTATTTTCAGATGATATTTGAAAGAACAATTTTTTGCACCTACTTAATTGTAATAATTAATTAATTTATTTATTCATTAATTATAAGAATTTTTTTTTAAATTTACAGGCCTAGAGGAAAATAAACTGTATTTAAGAGCAAACGGTAAATTCTATGCCATTATATAATTAGTTTTTGAGATAAAGTAAAACTAGTTTTAGTAGACTCAAACAGTGTATATTTTAAAAACTACTAACAGCAATATAAAAAAGCATAAAAGCATTGCAAAAATAATTTCGTCTTTTCTCTATGTTTACGTATTTTTTCAGAATTCTGTATTTTTGTGCAAAAATGTCGGTAGTTCCAAAAAATAAGTAAAAATTAAAAATTCAAATAAACGTAATTGTGCAAGTTACAATAATTATTTTAAGAATTTTTTGCTCAACATTAGGAATCATAAAATTTCGGTTAATGAAGATTTATATATTTTTAAATTTATTTAAATAAAATAATATCTTTTTTTGTTGGTAACATTTTAAGTTTTCTTCTTCATATCTGAATCCTAGATTATAAACACTATTTTAAAACACGCTTCCTATAGCAACGTGTTTTAATTAATGCTTCCACTATTTTAAAACACACTTCCTAGAGCAACATGTTTTAAATTGAAATGTTCTAACAAAAAAAATTGAGCAACAAGTTCTCGAGTGTCTAGGTATGCAACTCGCATACGCTCGTTGCATAACGACAGCCCTCGAACCTAATATTGACTCACTTCTTATTTGTAAAAAGAAAATTTCATTTAAAGCACTTTTTCGGAAGCGCTTTTTATTATTATCATTCTTATTTATTTAACAAGTTTACGAAATCTCATTACTGGAAAGTTAAAATAAAAAAAAAACAACTGTGGACAGTAAAATTGCGATTCTGAAGGAAAAATGAATCAATTTATAATTAAATACTTAGTGTGCAAGATTGTTTATTCTATCAACAAACAGTGTCTGCAAGAATTGAAATAATTAGTGAATTGAAATTTTGTTAAATGATTTTTTAAATAATTTTAGCCAAATTAAAAAACTATAAAACCCAGGTATGGTAAATGTACAAGACAGAAGAAAAAAAATTGGTTACTTTTAATACTTTTAGGAAACTAAGAAACTAAAGACTATATTACGGATATTTTAAGCAGATATCAATATCTTAAATTTTAAAATTCGTAAAATTTAATTTCGTCAGCCAAAAAATGCGAATTTTGATTTCATTTAAAAATGAAAGTTTAGGCAAAATTACTCGAATTTTACAACTTATTATTTTTTACGACCGCATAAATCTGCCGAAATATTCAAATTGATGCAATTTAATTCAGCACATTTTCATTTATATTTTTTGCAAAGTACATAAAACAAGACGAGCATCAAATTTTGTATTCATTCCACTTCCGTCAAGCTAATTGATCCTAATCCATACAGTGGTCTTGACAAACACTTGACACTATTACCACTCTAATCCTCTTATTTTAACCAGGCCTTATCTCGTCAAAATTAACGGAAAGCTCGCCTAATCTCACAAATTCTCCCATCTTTCGCATTCTTCAACTTGTTCATGAGATTAAATAGCGAACTGTAAGCGTGTGTCACGTTTCAAATTAAATTGACTGATTAGAAGATCAAAACAGCCGCCTACCAATTTCATCTTTGCCATTGTGTAAGACACGATAAGAGACCAGATGGTACAAGCGATCTTTACGGCTCTGAGGCTTATCTCCCTGATATTGATACACTGCGATGGTCGGACATAATTGTAAATGGGCAAAAATGGTGTAGCGCAGATAACGTCCAATTTATTAGCTTGTTTGCAAAAGGAAATGTTCCATTACGGAATTTCACGCTTTCGAGTGAAATTCCATTTTTCCGATGAGCGTTTCCGAATTTTCCCATCAATCAATAATCAATTGTGGTCTTGTCAGCAGGTGAAACGCCAGGTCACGAACTCCGCAACAAAGGAGAAATTGATAACCGAATTTTAATCGCTTGAGTCGATTTGTTTTCGGCTTAATTAGAATGGCGGAGAGAGTGAAGCGTTTGCAAAAATATCAAAATCAGTTTATCGTTCAATTAAAACCGATCTGCTTTTCTCCTCTGGATTAAGATCATCCGATTTCCCCACAATCTGACAATTTGATCTAAACGCACTGTCACTCCTGGATTTTTTCCCGACTCTAAGACAAAATAATTTAATAAATGACGGCATTATGAGCCACTAGAATGCAATTTATCGGTAATGCCAGTTATTAAACCTAATTTATGGCAAGCATAATGAGTTTAAGAAATGCAGTCCAATTTAGTGCTGACACTTGAGGCATTCTAGTAGCGCTTTTATGTCTGATTGTTTGAGAAAAATTATTTACAGGGTGTTTGCATAAACAAGCAAACTAACGGTCCACGTGAAACAATACGTGGTTATCGTCCCGTTGAAAAACTTTTACTGTTTTGTTGAATGAAGTGCATTGTTCTCGCCCACACTGAAACACTTACCGGTTTAAGGGACCAAAAGTCATTACTGACTTTGCTGGAGCGAAACGAATTGGTGGATGCGCAAATTTTTATTTTTTTACAAAATTGTCTATATTGCAACTGTGTTCTCTAGAGTTAAATAGAAAGGAAAGTGCAATAAAAGGAGCTTATCTAATCTACAATCACGTAAATCTTCGAAATAGCTCGATCATCAATCATGAAACGAGTCTAAAAAATCTACAAGAAAATAGAGAGAAAATTTTAAACTTGATCCTACTTTTCATTACATTTACTTGGTTTTAATAACAAGGCCAAAAATAAAATAATAGTATATTAAGTACCAAGAACGGTAAGGAGATTTTACCGACCTAGGACAATTGGTAATCTTTAACGTTTGTGATGCTTACGGCGTTTTTTGCACGATACTTACATTTTTTAAGATTAATTAGGCATATAATGTCTATATAATTGTTAAGACAGCAGGTTATGTTTACCGGTTGCTACGTCCAAGGCGTTGAAAAAATTACTTACCGATGCCTTGGACGGCGCAAATCCGCAAGAAAATTGAGAAAAAATTTAAACTTGATCCTACTTTTCATTACATTTACTTGGTTTTTATAATAAGGCAAAAAATAAAATAATAGTATATTAAGTATCAAGACCAGTAAGGAGATTTTACCGATGAAAGATAATTGTTTAAGATCGGTAATCTTTGTGATGCTTATGACGTTTTTTGCACGACTCTTACATTTTTTTAAAGGGTAATTAAATACTGTCAAAATAATTGTCATTAACAGATTTAAAGCAATTTTAAGCCTTGTTGAGTCTTCGAAAAATAAAATGTTTTATTCAACTCGTTTTTATGTTAATCGGTTCATTGCATTTTCTTGCATTTTTTTGACAGTCATAATGAACATGTTATACAACTGGTATAAAAAAAAGATAAAAAAAAAACAGAAAAGAGCAGTGAAAAAGAGCTTTTTAAAAATAATGTCGACTTTGAGGAAAATAAAAAAGTGCAGTGCTGGTTATTATACAATACCACATTTGAAGTCTTATTTAAAAGGTAACGTGTTTTTAAATATTTAATAATTGTGAGAAAAACAAGTTATTTAAAATTGTATTTGGAATCTTGGGTGTAAGATTATTATTTAAATAAAATTAGACCCAGAAATAATGTCTCGTTTCATGGTAAGGTTTCACGATAAATAAAAAAAGTTAGATTTTTTTAAAGTGTATAAAACAATTACGTAAATTAATTCCATTCATATTTCGCTTACGTGGCGCTTAGTTACCAATAGTGTTTCACTGCATATTTTATAAAAGAATAAAATTATTTGACTAGAATCACGCTTTTTAGAACGTTGCTTGTTGACGTTGATTACAGGTTCTATATTTTCTATAATTTTATGTCATATTCTTTTGTCACAAAATCGGTTAAATTCTTGGTAAAAAAAACGTTAATATTTCACGTTACAAATAACGTTATTTTCATGGACATTTTTGCGTTGATTTAACGTTACATCTTACAAGCAACGTTTTTGCAACATAAGTAATGTTTCTTTCTTTACGTTATTTTTACATTACTGTGCTTACTGGATCTATTCATAATGAGAAGGTTTACTTTTATTTTAAACTATTTGTTTTCTAACTGATTACGAGTGCTAAAAGACGGCAAAATGCTCGCAAATAAAATTACAATAGCTGATGTTAAACTAATTCTTTATCAACTCTCTTGAATGAGTAGATAAAGTAGCACTTAACCATAGGAGTAGGCAAAATATGTTAAATTTATTTTATTCAATCAAAATTCCAACTTCCAACATATAAATTTGTAGGATTAACAGATTAACAATATCTTTTTCTCTTAAACTTGATGTCTGGCCACAGAAAAAAAAATATACACGACGCTAAGTATTGTTTACCTACTCGAATGATTTCTTCATTCTTAAACCTTTTCACTCATAGATAAACTGATAGATTATAACAAACAAAAATTAAGATAATTCTTGTAGTATAAGAGAAGTTGATTGTTTCAATCGAAACTATGATTTCGAAGTTCTAACAAACCCAGAGTATAAAAGACGGAAATTCGTAAGATCTGAAATAAAAATTAAATTAACAAATCCCAAGTTTTCATGATATGCCTACTCACAGAAACAGACAATGTGTAATCTAAACAAATTCCGGCCAAAACAATGTTCTCGTTTCTGGTACAATTTGTTATAAACATCAGAAGAACTTTCATATTATAAAGATTCCAAAAGTAAAACGGAGCTCGAACTAAAGTATAAAAAATTCTACTTGTCTATAACAAAACGAAGTCACTGAAAGTAATGCAAATAATAATTGGTACGAACCACGTCAATCACTTGTTGGCCATTCCAGCACATCAGTAAAGTCATGCTAAGCATAGTTGCAACATACAAAAGTAATGGTGTTTTTAATTTTAAAATCATGGTCATGGTATCTCCAAACTATTTTTTTTCAAATTACTTAAGTATTTCTAGTTACACACTTACATTTATGATAAACACGAAGCAACTAACGAAAAGACCAATTCCAAAAAGCAGAAAAATCGGCATTCCAGTGAGCGTAATATTCACAATCGAGTGGATCAATCTACAAATAATTTATTTAATTAATTCGCTTCCACCAACTTGAGCAATCGACTTTTTCAAAGCAGTGTGGTGTTCAATACAAAGTTGCAACGACTTCCCGATTTCTTGCTGATATCGAGGGTCTTGTAAATACTTCCAATTCAAGTCAACCATCTGATATACTTCAAACAAATATTCTTCAATGAGGGAGAATTGTAACTGTGTCTCTAAAATAGCGTAAACAAACGAGAAAGCGATTCTAAAGTAAGGGTAACAAAAAATCGGAAATAGTGTGAAGTAAATGTAGTTAGGAATGGATGACCATTGACCAAAGTATTCCTTAAAAATTTTTATGCAAAGGAAAAAGTCATCCTGCCTTCCAAAACACGGAAAATTGCTAAACACTGCAACGGAAAGAAGCAGCAAAATGCAATATATACTGATATTTATGGCTCGACATTTTCGCTCGAGCTTTATTCGAGCCTCTTTTCTTATCGAATCAAGAGGCCAAAAAGTCTTATCAATAAATGTGGTTATTCTGAGAAGTTTGGTTTCCGAAACCACAGAAAAAATTGGCATGATATTCAGCTCAAAAAAGTCATTAATTATTGGTATGACACTTGAAGACAACAGTTTTGTATTACTTACAAATAGGGTAGCTGTTGTTGCTGGGGCGTATTTAATTAAAAGGTTTACATCGAAGTTTTTGTACAGATAGTACATCTGTACACAGTGAACGAGAGAATAAAATGTGAATATTGCAAGAAAAACTTGAGAAAACTTTGTCATTTCTTTGACATTAACGAGAAATATAGTTTTCAACATGATAACAGGGTCTGAAAATTGAGAGTTAGTTAATTGTTAATAATTTAATTGGACTTGTTACCCTTGAATTCGACCATAATGCTGTTGGTTGAAAACCACCACTATTGTACAACTTACGCAAAATAGAACAGTCATTAAATAACGCTTAATGAATTAAATATTGGATTTTAAGTGACGCGCATTATGACATAATTATTTAAAATAATTGAACTGGCATCTTTCTTTGTTAAATAAAAAAGCGAAACATTATCATTTGTGGAAGCTTTACACCAATTTATAGAAGTTATGTGTAATAATAGTCAAATAAGAAACTGAAGTATTCGTCTGATAAGTCTCTTAAATGGCGAATGAAAGCTGCACAAATGAGGCCTCTCATATGACAAAGGATTGGTTAATATTTTTTAGCCACTCAAGTGGAATATTTCCACGTGTGTTAAAAAATGCTAAAAAGTATTAAACTGTTGATATGCTGGAGTTTTTCCAACTGACACCAAGGGATATCCTGCGTTACTGTTCCGCCTAATCCCGACATTAGAAGTATTGAAAGTTCTAATATAAATATTTACCTGAAAGTTGGTACTCAGTCATAATTCGTTGAGTTCTGCTCTATGAAAATATTTTCAAGACAGCGGCACATTTAAGGCGGTTTTTATCATTTTTACATACTCCTAGGTTTAGCAGTTTTCGAGATACAGACTGATCCAGAAATACTGAGTCTGTTGGCAACACTGGACTTAAATTTTTAAGGATACTAATAGAATACGCTTCCAGTTAACAACAATTTAACATTCTTGTGGGGTTGTACGTCAAATAATTGTCAAGAAAAATTGAATTCGGTTGCAATGTTACAAATTATAAGTACAAATACTTTCAAATGTGTTTCAAATTTCTTACTAACCACAGCTGTTTTTGCATAGTTTACCATAAAAACATTTCTGATTAAACAGACGACAAACTCTGTTCAAAATTGTGTTGTCCGTCCTGTGAAAACAAAATAAATTCACTGAATGTTGGTTTGAAAAACTTTGATTTTCCACATTTTTTTTTCGTTTTCATAGCAACCCATGAGAAAAGGCCTATGGCTAATGAATTTCTCAATTCCAACAAAAAGTTATTGTAATTTGAAAACTTTTAAACATAAGTATAGAGAATATATAATAATGTATAATATACATATAATGTACATATGTATATGTACATATAATATACATATAATGTAGATCGATGCTGAATGGAGTTATGGGTGTTTAAAGTTCTGAAAACTTAACTTTAAACATTTGGAGTTTGTTATTCTTATTTAGAAGCTAAAAAATATTTCCAATTTGTAAAAATGTCAGACACCGATTTTTGAACAGGAAGATGCAAATTCAAAAAAATTTAAAAACCCTAAATATTTCGTAAACTTTTGAGAACTACTTTAAAAATCTTTAGTAATCCAAAAACGTAATAAAGAATATAGCTTTCCATTTAAAATAAGGAAGTTGATAGCGACTTTCGGTATAATCGGAAGTGTCGCCATCTTGAAAATACTTTCATTGAGCAGGATGTAAAAAGACTACGGTTGTATACAAATTTTCAGATGACTGTCATTATTAGAACTACTAATACTTCTAATGTGAGGTATAGTCGGAAAACTCTGTATATAAAACAGTACCGTGATTGACCGATAGGCAACGCACAGCCTAAACCACTGACCCTAGAATCATGAAATTTGGAAGATACGTTCCTTAGAGGGTGTAGAGTTCCGTTAAGAAGGGATTTTTCGAAAATGCTTTTCGAAATGGGTGAAATGGGGTGTTAAAATTTGAAAAAAAATCCGTAATTTTAAAAGAAATATTAAAGTTGTATTTATGACAATTGGTATTTAGGCCATACGTTGAAAACGAAGAAACACTTGTTTCAGAATTTTTGAAAAAATCAACCTCTAAATGGGGTGTTAAACTTTATTTGAAAATCCGTAATTTTAAAAATTATATCCGTGCAAATTGGTACCTATTTCGCTTGAAGATGAAAAACGCATGTTAAAAAGTCTTGGCGATTCCACCCCTAAGGGTAATATAAACTTTATTTATTTTTGAACTTATATATATTAGAATTTTTATTTGGGCTATAGACTAAAAATAAAAACGCGTGTTTCATATAAATATAAATATAAAAAATTAAATATAAAAAATCTATCATTTTTAACTTACGAGCATATATGAGTATGTATGAGGATTTGAATTTGAGCTTTTGATGAAAAAGTAAGAAACAAGTGTTTTATGGATTTTAGAATTTCCACCCCCTAATAAATCGTTTTAAAAATATGTAGATGGAAGTGTTTTAGAACTTTAATTTTATTTTTAAACGACGCTATCAATTGTTTCAAAATTTATATATGTTGTTGCTAAGGCCATCATAAGGTTACTGTATTTTTTTCATAATTTTTGCACTACGAATATTTTTTTCATTCAGTACAGTTCAACCTTAAGGAATAACTTAAATTTGTACTTTATTTTTGTCTCCATAGCGACTTTCAAAATTATTAGCCTAGTAATAGCAAAATTTGTTTCTTGTTCATTAATGTTTCTTGCGGCTTGTTTGCTTAAATTTTTTCATCATGAGGGTGTATAATTTGTTGAGTCACTATGCTTATTATGCTTTATAAAACGTCTGACAATTAAAAGAATGCATTTTATTTTTCAAAGATGAGAATTGGTAAAACGAAAACGTAAAAAAATGAAAAAACTTTTCATTTTTTACTTTTCAATTTGACTTTGCATTTTGTAATGGTGGAATGTTAATTTGCAAGGTGAAAAAAATCTTTAATTGTAAAATCAAAAATTGTATTAATATCCGATTAAACGGTTTATTGAAAACGTTTTGATATATTGATAAAGTTATCTCTAGGTAAAAAATTGCTCTTTTTAGTGGTTATATGTAAAAATCGTTGTTTACAATTATTTAGAATAGGTAAAAAAGTTTTAAAATATGCATTGAAACTGTAATTACAAAAACTTAACAAGTTCAATTTTTCTATGCTGCAATTATAGAAGGAAAAGTATTTTGATTTTTGTTTATGTCTGGTCTTAGTTTAGTAATGAAAACTAACAGTTTTAATGTAACAAATGGTAACACAACGTACATATACAGCGTGTTAGGGAATGGTTTAGCAAAAATTTAAAGCTAGGTAAAGAATGGCAAGACAAATCGATTAAGCAAAATTTAAGTAAATCAAAAATGCATAGTTTTTCCAAAAAAACATTTTGCAATTAAAGTCCCAAGTTTTGAGAACAGCTGACCTAGAAGTATAAAAATTAGCGTAAATTTAAATATTATTGACAAAACAGCAGAGGTAATCGCCCACTACGTTATTCTTCTATTTCAATTTGTGTTTTTTTAATAAATTTTACAAAAAAAAACATTTTTTTGCCAGGACCGGGATTCGAATCTTCCAGACAAATGAACATGTTGGTCACGATTTTGAAAAAAAAACGCCCATGCGCCACTTTTTCCATTTAGTTTAATGAAAAAAATTAAATAATTTCATTGTATTTCTATACACTGGGGTAAAACTTGTACAGAAATAAATTTTATAAACATAATATTTAATTCGTTAATTACATAGAAATTCCAAAACAAGATTATTCAGTTCTTCTGAATATTTATGTTATAATGCGCGTCATTTGAAATCCAATATTTTATTCATTAAGCGTTATTTAATGACTATTCTATTTTGCGTAAGTTGTACAATAGTGGTGGTTTTCAACCAAAAAGAGAAATTGACGGTGGTAGATATGTAGTAGCAGTTTTTTTAGATCTTAAAAGAACATTCGAAACTATCGATAGAAATATTTTATTAACTAAATTGCGGTGCTATGGTATTGGGGGTAATGTCATTAAATGGTTTGAAAGTTTTCTAACAGACAGGAAACAAAAAGTTAAATATAATAACGTTTTGTCTGATGAAGTGTCTAGTGAATTTGGTGTACCACAAGGTAGCGTTCTTGGCCCTCTTTTATTTTTAATTTATCTTAATGACATTGTAAACTATTGTGATTGTGATTTTGTTAATTTGTTTGCCGATGACACATTGGTAGCATGCTATGACACTGATCTTGATAAATGTATTCAAAAAATGAACAAGGCTCTCGAAATACTTGAAAAATATTTTAACAAAAATAAACTTAAAGTAAACGTGTCCAAAACTAAAGCTATAATTTTTACAACTAAATATAAATACAACCAAATTGATTTTGCCAACATTAATTTAAGCATATATAACATAACTGTAGAGTTTGTTAATAAATGTAAGTATTTAGGATTTTATCTAGATAGCTTGCTCGATTTTGAGAGTCATCTCGATTATGTTTGTAAAAAAATTAGGACGAAATTGTTTTTTTTCTTAAGAATATCTACGCATGTGTCAATGCAAACAAGAATTTTAATTTACAATTGTATTGTCCAACCACATTTTGATTATTGTGCCACACTTATATACCTGCTACGGCCTTGTCATGTTGTACAACTGCAAAAGCTTCAGAATAGAGGAATGCGTATAATTTTAAGATGTGACGCAACGACTGTATTATTCTACCATGATTTTTGTATATAAAATAATTAAGCTTGGAGTACCAGAGTATTTCAGTGAATATCTAATTTGCAGAAATAGTGTACACAATTACCAGACTAGGGATTCTTCCAAAATTAATGTTCAAAGTGTAAATTACCGACAAACAATGTTATCTTTATTTTTTAAGGGTATTAATGAATATAATAAGTTACCAAGCAATATTAGAAATGCAGGTACTCTATCTATATTTAAATCAAAAATCAAAGATTATGTGAAGATAAATGTGCAATAAGTGTGACTTTTATCCACTAATGTAATTTTTATTTTTTTTAACTATTGTAACTAGGTTTCCTATTTAATTAATAAATTCTTCTTCTTCTTCTTCAACAGCATTATGGTCGAATTCAAGGGTAACAAGTCTAATAAAATTATTAACAATTAACTAACTCTCAATTTTCAGACCCTTTTATCATGTTGAAAACTATATTTCTCCTTAATGTCAAAGAAATGACAAAATTTTCTCAAGTTTTTCTTCCTATATTCGCATTTCATTCTCTCGTTATCTGTACAAAAATTTCGATGTAAACCTTTTAATTAGATACGCCCCAATGACAACAGGTACCCTATTTGTAAGTAATACAAAATTGTTGTCTTCAAGTGTCATACTAATAATTAATGACTTTTTTGAGCTAAATATCATACCAGTTTTTTCTGTGGTTTCGGAAACCAAACTTCTCAGAATAGCCACATTTATTGATAAGACTTGTTGGTCTCTTGATACGATAAGAAAAGAAGCTCGAATAAAGCTCGAGCGAAAATGTCGAGCCACAAATATTAGTATATCCTGCATTTTGCTGCTTCTTTCCGTTGCAGTGTTTAGCAATTTTCCGTGTTTTGGAAAGCAGGATGACTTTTTCCTTTGCATAAAAATTTTTGAGGAATACTTTGGTCAATGGTCATCCATTCCTAACTACATTTACTTCACACTATTTCCAATTTTATGTTACTCTTACTTTAGAATCGTTTTCTCGTTTGTTTACGCCATTTTAGAGACACAGTTACAATTCTCCCTCATTGAAGAATATTTGTTTGAAGTATATCAGATGGATGACTTGAATTGGAAGTACTTACAAGACCCTCGATATCAACAAGAAATCGGGAAGTCGTTGCAACTTTGTATTGAACACCACACTGCTTTGAAAAAGTCGATTGCTCAAGTTGATGGAAGCAATATCATTAAATAAAATATTTGTAGATTAATCCACTCGATTATGAATGTTACGCTCACTGCAATTCCGTTTTTTCTGCCTTTTGTGATTCTTCTTTTCGTTAGTTGCTTCCTATTCTTCATAAATGTAAGTGTGTAACTAGAAATACTTAAATGAAATGAAAAAAAAAATAGTTTGGGGACACCATGACCATCATTTTAAAAATACGATTACTTTTTTATGTTGGAGCTATCCTTAGCATGACTTTACTGATGTGTTGGTATGGCCAACAAGTGATAAATGTGGTTTGTAACATTTATTGTTTAGTTACCTTCCATAATTTCGTTTTGTTCTAGACAAATAGTATTTTTTTCACCCTAGTCGGAGCTCCGTTTTACTTTTGGAATCTTAATAATATGAAAATTCTTTTGATGTTTATAATGAATTGTACCAAAAACGAGAGTATAGTTTTGACCGGGATTTATGTAGATTATACACTGGCTGTGTCTGTGAGTATTACACAAAAACTTATGATTTTTCATTTCATTTTTGTTTCAGGTCTTGCGCATCTCCGTCTCCTATACTCTAAGTTTGTTAGGACTTCGAAATCGTAGTTTTGATTGAAACCAAGAACTTCTCTTAAAATGTTATTTTATTTTTTGTTTACTGTAATCACTTAATTTACTCTATTTTTGAGTAAAACGCTCGAATTAGTAATGTAACCCATCAAGTTAAATAATCTATACTTCTTATACATGCTGGTCTAGCCCAGCTCCCGTCTTCTGTAGTTCAGTTATTATTAAAGTAGGAGTTTTGATATTTTGAAGATGTTGTTTATACTCTAGGACACATTTTAGCAAAATATTTTTGATTAAACAGACAGGCTCAAAACGCCGTAAGGTATAACGCCGTAATAATCAATTTTTTGAATGGTGTGCTATTATTTATTTTTTGTGCTCATTGTACCTTTTTAGATCGGTTCAGGGATTACTGTTAAAAAAAATAAAAACAAAAAAAATCGATTTTACACCTTTAGTTTTAAGAATCATTAAAAAATAGAAACAGTGCTTTTTTGACGGCTTTAGTACTACGTAAGTGTTGAAGTGTTTATTAAGTGAGTTTGATTGATTTGAATTAGAACAGGTTGTTTACAATTTGTTTCCAAACTTTTTAAAACTTAAAACTTTTCATTTTGCTCATTTAAAATGGCAATCCCTATGTTTTTTTATATCGTCTTATGAAAAATTAAAAAACAATATTTTTTATTACAACCCTAACGTAAATTCTAACACATTTGTAATAAAAATTTTGACACCTCATTTAACCAAAAATTCGAAAAACAAATATTTTTTTATTTTTTAAATAAAGCCCAAATACCATTTCTCATGACTATAACTTCAGAAAAGTCGGATTTTTGTATTTAACCCACATGGGAGTGGAAGTTCTAAAAACCCGGAACGATACGTTACTTCAATGAAAGATTTTTACATTTAACCCCCTTGAAGATGGAATTTCTAAGAAATCTTCAACACGCGTTTTTTTATTTTTAATCTATAGTCAAAATAAAAATTCTCATTAATATAAGTATAAAAATAAAGAAAGTTTATATTTAACCTCCTATCATCTGGTTTTTCTAATATGTCTTGAGACAACAAACTGGACTAAATCGGAGAAGAGACTGAAAACAAATAAGGAAGATTAATCATAAAAAACCATCTAGAGTAATTATTTTTTCTAGTATAATTTTTAATTCGAAATTTAGATGTTTCCTTATTTTCAGACATTGATGATAATTTGTTCAGATTCTTATGTGGCATTACCAATGGCAAAATTTTTACTAAAATAAAAAATCGGTCAGTCTGCAATTTTTAATCAATCTTAACCTTATCTTCCTATAATTTCCTCCCAAGCGTTTACACCCACGATCTGGAAGTAATTTCAAATATCCAGTGTTTAAGGCATCTGTCGGTTAAAATTACGTAAGCCCCTCCACTCTCTACTACTTAACAGGTATCATTTTTAACCTATACATTAGTTGTTTTATTACGATGCACTTTAGCTTCATTAAAATTCCTCAGGGCTATATACTGGTATAAGTACATATGAAGAAAATAAAAGTAGAAGCTCGTGCAATTGCACACAACTCGCCCATTTTTTCCATTCACATCACACTTTTATTTTAGGACAAAAGGCAACATTATTGTAGTCGAGGCGGATACCGAGATAATATTAAAGATTTATTTGTATTTGTTCTGATTCTGGTTCGTTTCCTGCTGCCGCTGCTGCATAGTACGACCGACTTCACCTACAGTTACGAAATATGCAACTTCTTGTCTGAACTATTGCCACAGGATATGGCTAATTAATAGCGTCTGGCGCCGGCAAAAATTATATCATTTTTTTTTAAGATCCACAAGCTCAAAAGCTCTACAAAAAAAACGATTATAAAAATTGATTACAAATTATTACAATGCAAACTTACGTTTTTTTTTATACAGGGTGTCTCACCTAAAACTTCCGGGTCTGATATCTCAAATATTCGTCAACGAATTTTTATGAAATTTAAAATGCAGATATTTTAGAAGGTAGAGATTAAAATCTAATTAATGCAAAACTCAAGTCTTCAGAACGTAATTTTACATGTCTTTTTAAAATGTGAAATCATTTAAGACAGCTTTTTCAGTGGTGCGCAAAATGCTGCTTAGCAACTGTTTCAAAAGGTGACTGCTCGAATACTTTCAAAATTTGGATCAAATTTTTAACAACAAAATATTTTTTTTCCTTGGATTAACCAAGCGATTTGGTTAATTTTTTGTGTGGCCATCTATTTTGCGGTGTTTAATAAATTAATGATTCAATGGTAATTTGGCTTAATTTTAAATAAAAGAAACTTTCTAAAATTACATTTTTTAACTTAAAATATGTGCTTTCTAAATGCCATAACAATCTAAGTTTTAAGATTTTGTTTAGAATCTAAATCGACCATTCTGAATTCAACTATAGTTATTAATAATACGAGTGCGAAAACACAAGCTTAAAGTTCGAGGGCTGTCGAACCGAGAACTTTAAGCGCTTTTGCATAAGTGTAATTCAAAATTTTTTTGTTGGAATATTTTAATTTAAAACACGTTGCTATGGGAGGCGTATTTTAAAATAGTGAAAACATTAATTTAAAACATCCAGAGTTCGATGTGCAATAACTTTTAGATGAAAATTTCAACAAACCGATTGGTTTACAAACTGTCCAGTTAGCTTACAAAATATCGAGCTGGTTTATAGAGTACCCAAATATATACATTAACTGTAACATATCGACATAATGTTTGGCTGCGGTTTGTCATTTATTTTGATCGTGACTGTACTTTCATCGACATATTTGAAAGGGGCGTAAAAAATATTTTTTTATATTTACCATATTTAAATTTCATAACAATTTGTTAACAAATAAGTGAGATATTAAACTCGAAAATCTTAGGAGAGACACGCTGTAGTATATCTAAAAATGCAAAATATGAACGGGACAATTTATACTAATTACCTATGTATTATAAAATTGTGAATCCGCGTTGTCTGCATTTTTTTGTTGTCATCAAAGTTAGGTATTATTTATTAATTAATAAACAACAATCTTAAATATTTCAAAAGCACCATAAACATGTATGCATTTTTATTTTTCGGGCTAAGTCAATGCGGCAAAGTGCCATGGAACGTTTAAGATTTTAATAAGAACACTTTTTTCTACGAAAAATAAATTTGGCAATTATTATTACTAAAACTCACCGGAAATTGATTTTGACATAATTTTTATCAGAATTAAATAACAAACGAGAAAGAAATTCCAGCTTTGTTGGTTACTTATACTTTTTTGTTTCTGGTTTATTCTTAATAAATTTTAATTATTTTTTGAATGACATCCCACATTTTTGTTTACTGTTTTAAATACTATCTTTCTGATAATAAGAAAAATGAAATTTAACATAAAAAATGTTGTATAATAAAGAATAATATTGACAATTAGACACAAAAGGCTTTTCATTTTCTTTCTTGTTTTATTGTATAAAAGGCATTTGTCTTTAGCCTGTTTTTAATGAGAGCACTTTTTTTCACGGAATATAAATTCGGCATTATCATTATTACACTTGGCTGTCGAGAAATAAAAAGGCATACAGGAAATTGATTTTGACTTATTTTTATCAGAACTGAATAACAAACGAGAGAGAAATTTCAGCTTTTTTGTTACTTATACTTTTTTGTTTTTCATTTATACTTATGTTTTTTTTTTCATTGGTTAAAATATGTCTGGTGTATACAGACTGCGCCAAAAAGTGTTCTTTTTTCAATAAAATTCTTAAACATCTTTTTGAATGGCACATTTTGACATTTGTAATCTCATGCGATTTTGAGTTGTAACGTGATTTTAAATGTTTTTAAATGACAAGCGACATTTTTGTTTTCTGTTTTAATAGGTACTATCTAATAATAAGAAAAATTAAAATATAAATTAAATTTAAAGTAAAAAAATTAATAAAATAAAGAATAAACACAAAAGGCATTTGTTTTTTCGTCTGTTTTTCTTTTAATAATTAGAACGAAAACACTTGAAAACCTAAATACAAAAAAAAATGAACAAAATGCAATTACCCCTTATAAAATAAAGCAAGAATAAAAAGAAATGGCATTTTGTATAAAACTTTCAATATTTTTTTTTAATATATTTATTTTATATTCTTCTTTTTAGAATTGTCTGCTTAATTTTTTGAAACTTTTTAATTCTTGCCAGAAAAATAACGATGTAATCAAAAATGTCAGTTGACATTAAAAAAAAATGACGTCATTACTCAAAAACAAATGATGTCATAAATGTCAGTATGGTGTTAAAATGTAACAATTAAAAAAATAAAATTAACGTGTTCGAGGATTTTTTTGAAAAATGACATAACAGACATGGATTTTGTGCGTAACTTTTGGTTTAGTCTGTATATGTTGTTGTTCATTATAAACTTTTTTTTGTTGATAACATTTTAAGCCTTCTTTTTAATATCTGAATCCTAAATTATAAACACTATTTTAAAACACGTTTCCCATAGCCAAGTGTTTTCACTATTTTAAAACACGCTTCCCATAGCAACGTGTTTTAAATTAATATGTTTAAAAATTTGAATTTATGCGAAAACGTTTAAAGTTCTCAGGTGTCTAGGTATGCAACGAGCGTATACGTATCCGACAGCCCTCGGATTTTAAGCTTCTGTTTTCGCTCTCGTATTATTAATAACTACAAATTCACATGGCCCTTCTATAAAAATAATCTGCTTTTCTGCAGACAAGAGCTGGCTAACAGGATAAATAATAGTGGACTTTTTCAGCTTGCTGGGACAGCCAATATCTTAAATAATAAAGAGCTCTCAGACGGGGTTAGAAGTGCAATAACTTTGACATTAACGTCTCCATTCCGCGGACTATGTCGTAATTTTTCGTGGCAAATGTCTAATTATTTGTCAGCGGCGTGGCAAAAGCCCCCATTAGTTATCCAGCGGTGACATCTTGCACGTCTTGTCCTGTCACCATGCAGCATGTTAGACATTGATTTCGGTCCGTGAGAAATGATCAGAATTGATTGGATTGTAAAAAAAGCAAAATGATGGTACACGAGAGTGAATATTGATGTCCTTCAGGAATCTGTGGCAGCACGATAGAACCAGTTTTTGCCAACGAACTGAGTGACAACTCAATATCGAAGCTCTTTTAACGTCGTTACATCACTCACTACTTGCAGGAAAATCGTGTTCGCAATCCCATCTTTTCGAAACGAGTATATAAACAACGGGAGGAGAAAAAATTTACTGTGTTACAGCTTCCTAATCGTATTAATTATTCCTTTCTTTGCTTGTTTCAGCTGTCACCGTTCGCTACCTAACCAAGCGTTATATTGGAGAATACAGTTCTACCAGTGGTGAGTTTTTTTCCTTAACAGCAATTAAGACTAAATAGAGCTCTTGTTTAACACAGAAATGCCTGGTTTTTAATTTGTGATTCTAATAAATAAAGCGGTGCTTGCATAAGAATAATTAGAAACTGGAGTGGGGTTTTGAAATGGACGTACAATTTTATAGCAAGGAACTGGTGCACGAATTTTTTTCTTCTTCCCACGTTTTTATTTCGCAAAATATTTCAAGGATTATTACCAAAATTTTAGTTTTTTAGTCTGTATACAAGTTTTTATGTTTGAAACAGTTTTTTCGCTTTTTTGAACATTCGCACATTTGTCACATGACACACATGAAACGCAATTTTTGGGCGATATTTCGTTTAAAATCAACCAAAAAATGTTGATAGTTTTATGTTTTGCCCCGTTTTAACTTGGCACAGTTTTTTCAAAAAGTACTAAAAAACACCGAATTGGGTTTCCAAAGCCTTCTTTTGGTTTAAAAACTTAGTTTTTTGAGAAATTTTGATAAACAAGAACTACAGATTTTTAAAATAGGTAAAACATAAGTTTTTTTCGAGATTGTTGCAAAATTGTGTCTATAGCTATTTATGACGGTAGAAAAATAAAAAATTTCTCCTTCCAAATATTCCTTAAAAAGAATTTTATTTACCTACTAGAGCGAAAAATGAGAGTGGAAAGTACGTCATTTTTTCCTGATGGTGGAAAATTAGGAAAGCAATAACTTATGTACAGTCATGATCAACAAGAATGACACGCCTTTCAACTGGGCCGGATATGCATGACTAAAATGTTTTGGGTCAAAATTTCAACAAAGCTTACAAACTGTCCAGTTAGCTTACAAAATATTGAGCTAGTTTATAAAGTACCCAAATATAGGATTCCGTTTTTCGAGCTCCACCATGGGGATCTCAGTAATTATCCGAGATAGGAGGTCGGTTAGATTAGGGCAAAGTTACGCATTTTTTGCTGAACAATTATCTAAAAGAAAATTTGATGTGTCATGTTTAGTTTTTGAATTATTGGAAAAAAACGGAAGTTTGTAATTTTCGTTTTTATTTTTTTAAGCAACAACCAAAAGAACTAGAAGTTTTTAACTAAGACGTTTTTCAGGCACTTTTCTACAAGGCATCTATATCTGTCATCAAATTTTCCAAGGCGTTCTTGATGTCAGAGATACTTAACTTTGACTTTTCTTATGGACGCCATATTTGATACTTGTATTTTTGAAAAGTGTTTTTCTTTCTGATTACAGTGATGTATCATATGATATGATCGAATTTGACATGCTGATCAAAATGGAGAAAAAAGCATTTTTGCGAAGATTGATTTGGAAAAAACGTTAACAGTTGTGTTTTTAAACAAACTAGATTTTAGAGATTTAATTGAATTTGGTTCTTGGTTCCTCCAAACTTAGTTATTTAAAAACTAAACTACCTTATAAGTTAGAATTTTATTCCTCGCAAAACAAAACAAGACAAAGTTATAAAAATTCTGTTCGCATATTTATTTGAAATGTCAAAACTTAGTTGTTAAACAACATTTTTGACGTTTTTTCCAAAGCAGAAATGCTCTTTTCTTAACTTTAATTAGCATGTAAGATTCCATCATATCATGTGATGATACATCATTGTAATCAGGATCAAAAAGACTTTTCAAAGATAAAAGTATCGAATATGGCGTCCATAAGAAAAACTAAAGTTGAGTGTTGTAACCCTGACATCAAGAACCCTTTTGAAAAGGTAATGACAGATTTAGATTTGTTGTAAAAAGTGCTTTAAGAATATCCGACTTAAAAAACGTCTAGTTCTTTTAATTATCGCTTAAAATAATAAAAACGAAAATTACGAAATTTTGATTTTTCTCAATAATTCAAGAACTGAAAATAACTTATCAAATTTTTTTGAGATAATTATTCAGCATAAAAGTGCGTAAATTTGTATTAATTTAACATAATAACCATTAACTGTAACATACCGACATAATTAGTGGCTGCGGTTTGAGAGGTGTCATTTCTTTTGATCGTGACTGTACTTTCATGGGCTTATATGAAAAAGGGGGAGTAAAAGTATTTTTTATTTTTATCTTATATTATTATGCCATGTCTCAAAGGTAGATAAAAAGTAGCTTCTGCAATACGAAATATGTACTAAGCAATATTTAGATTGCAACAAAAGTTTGCGTTGACTGTCTACTAGTAAATAAATCTAATTTCGATTTCAGTAGAGCGTAACAAAAACTTCTTTTTTCGACCTATTTCTTTACCCAGACATAAACTTAACACAAATTTCAATGAAATGTAAAAGGCATTTCCTAAGGATTTTCTGCTTTGTTTATTTAATGCATTGTGATGAGTTTTAACACATTTTTTAGCAGAGACAAAATTTTTCAGAAATTTACAAGAATCACTAAATCATCTCAACAGCGGTGTATTTTCTGATAATTTTAACTCGTTTTTAAGCCTAAAACTTTATTTCTTCGTCTGGTTTTGGTAAATCGGACCAAACAATCACAAAATTGTGTCGCAACTTTTACATTATGTTGCCTTTTAAACGTTTTAACACATTTTTTCAGCAAGAAACACAAGTTAAGTTATATACAAAATATTAATTACATCCACGAAGAAAGGGATTAACAACATGAAAGACAATTTTTTGGCAAAATTTGGTCTCAAATAAACACAATATGAACAGTCTGGGTTCAAATGTTGCTAAAATCGTGCTTTTTGGAAGGTTTAAGCACTTTTTTCAACCAAACCTCAACTTGTTAATTCCAAGTTAAAAAGTCAATTTTTTGAAACATTTTGTAAAAAACAAACCTAAAATTCACTTCTAAATGGTGTTGTTTTTAAGAAGTGGCTCCAAATGAGAAATGAGTATTTTCAAAATGGTGTTTTACCTTTACTTTTTTCTTTTTATTAGTTTTATTTTAGTTTAGTAAATTGGTGCCTCGCTCACCTCACCTAATTTGACTCGTATACAACTAGCATAAATGTAAAAACGTTAGAAAGGGATATATTGTTATATTGTTATTTTTTCTAGTTATAATAATAATTTTGAAAAAAAATTCTATTAAAAATGAAAAATAAAAAATTAGTGAGTGGCTGGAATAATGGAAACACATAAAATTGTGTCATTTCTTTACACGGGAACCAGAAATAAATGGCTGCACCACAAAAGAATCCACAGTGATTTGTTTCGCTCATTAATAAATTCTGCTTTCCATTTATTCGTTAATTGGTGTCAGTCTTAAAAATCTATGAGTCAAGAAGTTGTCGCGAGCTTGCTGGATGTCGCTAAACGTCCGATAAAGATTGGACCACCTACTGTGCGCCTGAGTAAAAGCTTCTTTCACAAGATAATGGGCAAAATGGCAACGGAATGACACATCACGGATAAAACCGAGCTCTCTTTCACGCTCATACACCGTCAAAATAAAGAAAACTAGAATAATCTTTTTCCAATTTTATTAACAAAGGGAAATACAGGGTGTCTTAGGGGTGTGTAATCGGTCTATAACTTTTTTGCTATTTAAAATATTACCACGTTGTTGTCATTATACGATAAATCGACTTAAAGTTTACAAACTAAAAATATTTTTATTATACACAGGGTGTTGTATAAGGTACAGGGTGGTGAACCAAAGTTATGTTTTTTAAGTGGAACAGCTTATAGATTTTTACATAATTTGATTTTACACAAAAAATAATGTAACTTTGTATAAATTATTATAGGTCTATCACTTTTCGTTTCGAAATTATTCAACTTTTCGTTATAAAAAAGACTAATTTTTGAAAAATTATTACGAAGTCGGCAATGAATATATTCCGACAAATTTGCCACAGAAAAATTTAGAATACCTTGCAGTTTTAGCAAATAGTCACGCAGATAATATACAGGGTATGCCAAAACACAAAAAGTTGAATAACTAATTTTTTTCAAGTGGAACACCATGTATTTTTTACACGTGTCGAAAGCATTTTGCATAAGCTTTCTAATGGTATAGGGTTTGCACACCAAATTTAAAGTATTTTTCGAGATATAAAAAAAATATTTTATTACAATGAAATTTTTTATCATAGAATCTGGTGGTAATTAAATGGTAATTTATTTTTTGATATGTACTAATGCGACTAATTCCATTACTAATTTAATTATTACTTGATACATAAAAGGAATTTAATTATCAAGAATTAATAATAAAATAAATAAAAAAGAAACAAAATCTCTGACCACTAAGAAATACTTCAAATTTGCTACACAATGTATAAAAATGTTTTTCTTTCACAAATTTACCGGAAAATATTTATAGGCGACTTTGCAGTGATTTTTCAAAAATTGTTTTTTTTTTATAACGAAAAGTCGAAATGAAATGCAATGAAAAGTGATAGACCCATAATAATTTACATAAAGTTACATATTTTTTTTGCGTAGAATCTAATTATGCAAAAATATATAGGGTGTTCCATTAAAAAAATGTAACTTTGTTTCACCACCCTGTATACAATTCCCTGTGTATAGTAAAAGTGTTTTTAGTTTTTAAACTTGAAGTCGACCTATCGGATAATAAAAACGACATGGTAATATTTCTAGTAAAAAAAAGTTATAGACCTATTGCACACCCCTGGGTCACCCGGTATAATAAAATTTACGACCATTGACAAAAATTATAATAAAAAAGTGATTAGAGTAGGTAAAAAACAAACTACTGAATTTGCAAATAAATTATTTATTTATAACATATTTGAAATTTCCAGGTTTTAACTTTGAAGTTATAAACAACTAAAAACCAATAACCCCCAAAATTGTAACAAAATTTTGTTATTCCTAAAATTCGAAGCTGATTCAGTGCTTTTGTCCTCCTCCTGATTGTGGGGGTTTTTGGCCTGACATTTGAGCGCTACCGCTGCCACCACCTCCTGCTACGAAAAAAATTATAAAAAGAAAATGTTACAATAAGACCCAAACCTGCACCACCCATTTGTCCACCGCCTTGCATCATTTCCATTAATTTCTCTGGGTTAAGAAAATCTAACTTTTTTAAAGCTTTCTTAATAAGTAGTTTGGTGAGTAAAAACGGAGCACCTATTTGTACAAAAAAGTGTGTAAAACTTAATTCGTAAAAAATTGTTTGATATTACCTTCACTTGTGTCGATGACTGTCATCAACAAAGCAACTAATACGACAGCCTGTAAGAGGGTTTTTTATCACTACGAATTTTCGGGTTTTGAAAAACTACTTACTTTTACAATGTGAGCCATTGTGGTTTTGTTAGAAATAAGCTGCTGTTTCACTATGGAGAGGAACTTATATACAAGTTGGTTTGAATAATTTTGTGTTATCTATTCGCAAAAATTTCCAAAATTTAGCTATAAAACAGTCTTACGTGACGATACGTTTTATTATCTGTTTAAAGCACAAATGGTTATTCATGGCATGCATTTTTGCGTTTTTATCTTTTTTATATGACTTTTAAACTTGAACTTAGTAATAAATATCACCCTGTCGATTTTTTTTATTTAATAGGTTTCACAAAGTGTGGTGTACCTGAAATTTTAAGATGCAAGTAAAAATACTAATTAGAATTGCCACGTGATACTGTTATATTTAAATTAAAATTCATTCATTTACAAATTTAATTTTTTACAAATTATTATAGGTCCATAGCTGAAATTATCACTTGGTCACATCTAAGAAAATTCCAAAAATACACCACAACAAATGACTCGCTCTGGATTTACTTATTATATCTGACTATTTTTTGCATCAAAGTATAATAGTCATTGCAAAAGTTATAATTTTATTGTGCTTCAATTTTTTTTCTTTCATTTTTATAATTTTTAATGGCAAACACAATTTTTTAAAACAATGTATTGTAAAAATAACAAAACTAAATTTTGTACAGAGTTTTTATTTATTAAATATATGTTAAATATTTATATATTAACAACATACAATTTCAGAATTGTTATATGTTATATAACTTTAATAACTTTGATGTAATATTAAGAACTTTAAGAACTGTCCTGCAAGATGAAATTTTTTTTTAAATTGTACAAGGTGATTTAGTCAACATATTCTCTGTTCTATAATATACCTTTTATTATGTACAGGGTGTTGCATTTTGGATCTCTGAAACTAAGAGGTTTAGAAAAACTTAGGTCTGTTTTTTGAGAAAATAATACTGCATTCCACCATCATCTTTATAGTTTTTGATTTATAAACAAAGGTTGAAATTTTAGCGAAATTAAAAAAAATTATTTATTTCTTATTAAAAAAGGTTCATATTTGAAAAAAGACATTATAAGGCACTTTTTTTGCTGAGAATTTAATAATTTTATCAGCGGTTTTTTAACCATTTGTTTAGCTGTAATTATTACTTTATATTAATAAAGTTAATTAACTTTATATTAATAAAGTTTAATTTTTTTAACAGGAATTATAGGCGGTTGTGATATTTTTGAAAACCTATTTTTTTCATTTGATATGTCTATTTGTGTAATACATTATTTTTAAATATTAAAAAAACATTTCGCAACATTTTGTATTTTCAATTAAAACTATGAAAAATATACAATATCTCATGCAAAATTAGAAAATGCCGCTTCATATAACTAATGAAAGGCATTTAGACATCGAATACTACCATTCTCTATTTATTAAGCCTCCAATTCAAAAATACGCTTTGACAATAACAATGTTTTCTTGCACAATTTAGTTGGATCTTAACGAATTTTTTTAAAAAATATAAGTGAATTTAACAACTGACAGATTTGACATTTATTGACAGAGGATTGAATTAATTAGAGCGGCACAAATTTTTTGACATGTAAACCAATTTCAAAGTTAACTAGTTAAATCATTTAAAAACACATTGTATTATCCAACAAATATTTATAATTTAATGATTTTTATAAACACTAATTAATTCAAAAACAGCATAGTAAATTATTATTATTTGGTCAAATTTTGGCGCTTAATAAAAATTATAAATTATTACATTTAATTTACATTCTCATTTTATTTGCAAATTAAACATGAGACCTCGGAAAAAGAAAAATCTTATTAACTGTATGAGTGCCTGTTTATTTTACAAAAAAATATCGATTCAAACACCAAAATCAAATACCATCTGCGAAAAAACAATATATTATCAAAACAATACATTATCAATGTCAACTCAATTGCACTTCACTAAATCATACAAAAGTGTCATCAAATGGTAGTGACACATCGTTTTCAATTTTCTGCACATTTTTTATGTAAATAAAATTTGCGACCATCGTATATTTGTTCAACTGAAAATAACTTTAACTTAGCTTATTTTTATAATTTCACATTTTTTACTTCAATAACCGTTCACAAAATGTATAGAGTATTCGCACCTTTTATGTGAAATAATTTTTCCATGGCCAACTCCTTTTAAATATTTTAGATATATTTTTTATCAAAATTATATAAAAACATCAATCAACAAAAACAAATGTTTTTTGAAATTGTCATAGCCAACTATGCTTCCTATTTAAAAAATTACAACTTTATGTTATTACAGCTAAACGAATAATTAAAAAACGTTGATAACATTATTAAATTCTCTGTAAACAAGTGCCTGTATATATTATTATATAATATTATAATAAGGAAGACATGATTTTTTTTTAATTTTGCTAAAATGTCAACTTTTGTTTATAAGTCGAAAACAAAAGACGATAATTTGGTTTTGACCAAAATTATTTTCTCAAAAAATTGACCCGAGAATGTGTCTCTCGTCTTTCTCTAAACCTCTTAGTTTCGGAAATTCTCTATTAGGACATCCAAAATGCAGCACCCAGTACAATGTATAAACATCATTTTTATTTTTTAGTAAATACTTAATTTATTTTTCAAAATTTAACTTCTCATAAAAAGTAAACAAAATTTTTGTGATATCGATTTATTTTAAAGGTTTTTTAAACAGTTATTTTGCAAACACCTAATAAACCTACATACACAGAGCCCTCAAAACGTAAACTAAGACTTTAAGCTGGAGTTTCAATGCTGCAGCGATTGAAACTGTCCATCCTCACCTACAAAACAATCATTAATATAAATAAAATAATAAAACAAGACGTCTACCAAAGTATGAACTTTTCAACAGTCCAAATTTGCCATGTTTTGCTTTTTTTGTTAAACCCATCTTTTTTAGCGCTTTCTTAACAATTAGTTTTCCAATGAAAAATGGAGCTCCTACAAGAAAAGACAACAAAGTTTTCGCAAAATCAGGGAAAAGTTATTTATACCTTCGCTGGTGTCGATGACTGTCATCAGCAAGACAAGAAGAATTACAACCTATACATATATTTTTTCTGTAACTGAAAATTAAGGAAACGCTGGAAAATACTCACTTTTACGACTTGGGCCATTGTGAACAACAAAATGAACAGATAACATGTAAAAATTGCTTTTATACTGCGGCCACTGAATAACTTTGTATTATCTATATTTTAACAAATAAAACATTATTTTGTAATATTTATGAAAATTTAATATTCAACAAAGCAATCGATTCTAAAAATTTCTGTACATTTTTATCTCTATTTTTATAATTTCAAATAAAAAATTAAGTCAATGCGGTGACTAATTCTGCCTAATCAGCAAATTGTGATTCAAATTTGCTCGTTAAAGTCGAATTCCTCGGTCTTGTTCCCAATTTTTTATCAGGGAAAATTCTTCCAAAATGTTAATCGCCGGCTTTATCCGACTTTCGTTATCTTTACGATCCAATTAATCTCCCTGTAGCAATGAATTTTAAAGTGACTCTTAATATCTCGGGAAAAATTCACATAAATCCGACCCCATTTCGAGTCAATCATCTCAAAATGCGTAAAAAGCGACTTTCCTATAGCCTCCAGGAATCCGACAATTAAGATAGTTTTTTATCATTTTAGGGTTCGAAAGCTTTTATTTTAATAGCAGGACGGGGTCAATAAAACCCTTCTATCAAATATGTTAATTTTTTCCGTTGTGTTATTAGTCAGAAGTTGGGTAAGTGTTGAGTACCTCACCATTCATTATCTGTGAGACATTGCATTAATAATAACTGGGTCAAAATTGTTATTTATTTTCACTATCGGCTGACAAAGTGACAATACTGCCATTCTTACACGTCCGTGTTGTAAATAATAGCGACCATTTAATAATATTTTGTAATATAAATTGTTGTTCTTGGAGTGATTTATTCTAGCCTTCTTAGGTGTATCGGTAATAGACGCCACTTTATTAATTTATATCTAAATGGTGTGTTAATAAATAATGGTGCATTTATCAGAAATTGCTTACTAATGTATGATTGCACAGTCTGACCATTATAAAGGATATTTTATGTGTAGGTCATGGTACAGCCAGACAAGTTTAAATATAGTAACAAAAAGCACCACAGATGGTATTTTGACCTCTGTGCCTATTAGGCAGAATTAATTAATTTACAACCACTGGAGTTATTTTTGGATTCAATCGGCAGATGTGCAATATTTTGGATGACGAATTTTCTTGAAACTTAAACACAGTGGGAAAATCACTGATGGGTAACCAAGCATAGCTAGGCACGCTTTTAACTAAATTCCGATTTATTTTAAACTGCCTAATTAGTTAAGTAAACAAACCGGAGAATTTGGTCAAGGATGACTGAGTACGGAATGGTTTTTAGTCATTTGCAAAAGTATCACTTGCAATGAGACAAATTTATTAACAATTTATTTTTATTAACCCGGAAAAATGGCTTTCTGCGCAATGGTGGGTCGTAATTTTTACGTTTTCACTTTTTGCTTCCTAGTTTTTAAAAATGATTTAGTAATCAATTTATTATTGGGACATGGTTTTAGGATTCTAGAATACGTCCATTTATACTGAAACAGTTTATTAGACATTTAATTAAACTTTCGTTTATTTTATAATTTTTTAATTCAAATTTACTATTACGTATTTTTGTCCTCAGCGATTTTCAACGTAGTGTACAAGCAAAAATGTCGATAAACTATCACGTTAATCACTAAGTTAAGTTAATCAGCAAATAAGCTATCATTTTTTAAAAAAGCAAATTTTGATTGTCTATACACTACTTTACAGGTAGTTGATTGGTCCGAACTGGAGAAGTTTAGCGATGTGAATGAGGCATGTCGAGTTTTTTATGAAACCCTCTACAATTGTTTTGAGTTATCTGTTCCAAAACTATGTTGTCGTAAAAACTACCGCACATTTCCTACTTGGTTCAACACTGACATTATCAATTGTCTACGTCGTAAATCTAACATTTTAAAGAAATATCGTCGAACTAAAAATATGCATTTCTATGAGGAGTTTAAGAAACTTCGATCTCTTTCAAAATCCCTAATAACTACTGCCTATTCTCAATACATCGGCCACATGGAAAACACTATCTCCAAAGATCCAAAGAAATTCTGGTCTTTTGTTCAAGCTAAAAAGCGTAACTCTAGAATTCCGGGTGTGTTGTATCATAATGGTAATGCAATATCAAATCCTAATGATATAGTAAATAGTTTCGCTAAATTCTTCAAAAGTGTTTTTTCTGACATGACATTGACTTCAGATAGTCCCTCGATGATGACGAATCTAAATAGTTTTATTACTGTAAACGAGATTAATGAGCATGAAATAATCCGGGTATTAAAGCGATCTAAAGACACACTTACTGCTGGTTGTGATGGTATCCCCAGCTTTTTATTAAGGGATTGTGCACATATTTTTTCTAAACCACTCGTATACATTTTTAATTTAATATTGCAAACTTCGACGTTTCCTAACATATGGAAAATAGCACACGTTTGTCCTGTCTTCAAAACGGGTGATATAACACAAATTCAAAACTACAGGCCAATTTCAATCTTGTGTAATTTCTCGAAAGTTTTTGAGTCAATTATTTACGACCGCATCTACTCTTCTGTAAAAAGATTTATATCACCTTCGCAGCATGGATTTGTTGAAAAAAGATCAACTGTTACAAATCTAGCCTGTTTTACTCAGTTCATATCTGACGCTTTGGACAGAAAAGGTCAGGTTGATGTCATTTATATGGACTTCAAAAAAGCATTTGATCAAATTGATCATCAACTGTTATTGTTAAAACTTGATCAGTATGGTTTCTCCGGTTCTTTGCTATCTCTAATAAAATCTTATCTTGCTAATCGAGAGCAAAGGGTTAAATATCGTAACTACATTTCGGATAGTTACGTTGCAACTTCGGGTGTGCCGCAAGGTTCCAATCTTGGACCCTTATTATTTTTGCTTTTCATTAATGATATATGTGGTTCTTTATCAACATGCGCTAAACTTCTCTTTGCCGATGATCTTAAAATTTACACAGAAATAAAATCTATAGAGGACTGCCTCACTTTACAGAACAATATTAACGCAGTAGTGAAATGGTGTAATGAAAATCGCCTTTATCTAAACCCATCCAAATGTAACGTTATGTCTTACACTAAAAAGCGCGAATTCCTTGAATTTGTATATGATATTTCGTCCGTAACACTGCATCGTACCTTTATTATTAAAGATTTGGGAGTTATTTTCGATACTGAACTCGCATTCAGTGAGCATATTAGGGATGTTACGGCTAGAGCGATTAAGTCATATGGATTCATCTATAGAAATTGTCGAGATTTTAAGAACTTATCAGTTATGAAGACCCTATTCTTCTCGTTAGTTAGAAGCAAACTGGAATACGGCGCACTTATTTGGCACCCGATTTATAAAATCCATATAGATCAACTCGAAAACATACAGCGACGATTCCTAAAATTCCTAGTTTTTATAATAGATGGAAATTATCCTATAAGGGGCTATGACCAGAACTTGCTTTTGAATAGATTCGGTCTCCAATCTTTACAGTTTCGCCGTATTTGTATTATAATTAAATTTCTGTATAATTTAATTAATAATAACATCGACTGTTCTTGGCTATTAAATATGTTAAATTTTGCTGTTCCACGTTTAAACTCCAGACAAGCCATGACATTTTATCCTATAGCGAGAAGGACCAATGTAGCTGATAAGTCTCCTATCGTATTAATGACTACCCTATTTAATAATGTATGTAAAGACGGTGATATCAACTATGATTCGTGGCGGAAGATTGTTTCGTCTTTATCATTAGTATAGTATTAGTGTAGTTCTAAGTTTTTGTATATATTTACTGTAAATGGGATGCCTGTAGTAAATAAAGGCTTATTATTATTTCTGAATTTTGCTTTAATAAGAAACAGAGCACACTTAAATTTTAATTTGAAACTCTTCATAAGTTTCGATTGTCAGTGAAAATTTTTATAATCTTTTGACTTTTTATCAAACACTCATTAAAAAAATTTAAATTTTTATCTCCTTTGATTAAAACGAAAGAATATGCTGTTTATAATAGATATTTACTTTTATAATAAGATTGTATTGTTTATGAATTATAAATGATACTTATTTAAGATTATCTTTTTCAAAAATAGCAAAAAATATACTTATTTTAGTCAATAAAGTTAAAAAGAAAAAATATAGTATTCAGCTAACTGTTCAAAATAGCCATTAAATTATATGTAAGTTTATTGATTTCGAATAGAAACTAGAAACATACCTAATATTCACATTTAAATTAATGTACTGTCGGAGAGAAAATAGTTTGCCACATTTATTAATTCATTATTTACTTTGTAAGTTTTCAATAAAACGACGCATTTCTGTCGTAAAAAGAAATAATGTGTATGTATTCAGACTGAACTAAAAGTAAAGCACAAAATTCATATCTTTGTTATAAGTCATTTTTCTACATTTTGACATTATAGTGACATTTATGTTGTCCTTTGTTTTTGAATTATAACGTCAACTGTCAACTGTTAACTGTTTTAAATAACACACATCTTTCGATAAAAATTGGAAAAGAATATTAAAATAATTGAAAATAAAAAACAATAAATAACAAAACATATTTTGACAATTATGACGTCATTCTGAGTTTTTATAAATGACAACCTACATTTTTGCACATTATTATCTTCCTGATAAAAATTAGAAAGAAATATAAAAACATAATTAATAAAAACGAATATAAAAACGAAAATGAATAAAAAAAATAAATGCAAAAAATAATAAAATAAAATAAATTAAAGTAATAAAATAATATAAATACAAAAAATGTATTGACAATAAAACATAATAGGTTTTATCTTTTTTGTTCTTGACTTATTTTATAAGCGGCAATAATTTTTTATATTTTTTTGTATAATTAGGATAAACACACTTAATGCGACACCTAAACCCCAGAAAATGAACCAAAAGCATTACCCCTTATACAATAAAGCAAGCACGAAAAGATACAACTTTTTTGTGAAATTCAAATTAAAAAATAAAAAATAAAAAACAGTGAAATTCTTTAATGTTTCGCAATTATAAAATAAATTATAAATTATATTTTATAAATTATAAATTATTTTATAAATTATAAAAATACACTAAACGACTCCACAGTTAGGTACTCTGTGCAGACTGTGGATAGACAAAAACAAAAAAATCAAGCAAGTTTAAGTTAAACAATACAAAAATACATCTAAAATAAGTTTCCGTTATGTACAACTTTTATGTTATGTCGGAAGTAACATTAATCTTGATATAAAATATACCATTCATACAGGGTTATTCACATTTGACCCGACATCTGGCCAAAAAAATAGTCTAACACCAAAAAAAGATTATAAAATTGATAGGATTCTTATTATTTCATTTTTTAAGTTTTGAAATAAACAATTAATACTAGGTAAAATAGTATTTGAAAACTTATTTCTGTCATAAGAACAGCTCTATACATCTTATTTCATTAGCTAAGTGCAGTTTTTTAAATTAATTTCGAAGCCATGATATTTTTTTTAACAAAATAAGTTTTCAATCAACTTTTGAAACGATCGCCCCGCTAGATTTTCTCCCTGAAACTGTCCAAATAAAAATTTTCCTCAAGTTAAATAACTAATAAAAAAGTAATTAACACATAAAAATTTAAAAAACTAGGTGATGACAGGTTTCAAAAAAATCGTAATAAAGTTGACATAAAATATTTTATCAATCATCATACAGGAAAGTTTTTATGAAGAATTTCGAATGTATTTTTTTTATAAAACTTTCTTGTCGCTTAATATAAAATAAAACTAAAAAGATATAGTTTTTATTTTTGATAGTTGGTATTTCTGTCTTTAATGTAGCGTGTCTAGTGTCTAGTAGGTATGTAGTGAAAATTATAATATAATTGTTTTAATAGGAGGTATATTATACAGTCAAATTAATAATATAATAATTTGTCAACTAGAGAAAAACTAATCTAATATGGACAAAAATATATCTAAAGTAGGTTTCTAGTATGTACCTAATTTTTTCTTACAACGTTGCATATCAACTTCTATAATACATTTCAGCAATCATGACTTTATCGGTCTGTCAAGTTTTTATTGCGAATGATTGAAAAATTTTTTTGTTACTAGAAACAAGGACAACTATTCTATAATAGTGCTATTAACTTCCACTATTTAAATAAAACACGTTACTTTATTTATAAAATATATTTGGAATAATTTTTCGTTACTTTTAATCAAAGTGCATTATTTTCTGTTTCGTTTCAGATTTTCTGTACCGCCACAACGTGACTTTCGACAACGTGACAACGGAAGTCGAGATCCTCGACACATCAAAGTGTGCGGTAAGTTACAAACAAGTCCTCTATAATTTATTTGCCAATAACATTATTAGGAAAAAAACCTATGGCAAATCACAATTTATCAAGAAAATAACGACCAGTTACCGTAATTTATTATACAATAACTTGTTTTAGATAATGAATTCCCTCTGCGGTCCATTAATATCAAGAAAAAGGCAATCCCAGCAATTTGTAGCCACTTCTTCACTTATATCATCCGTTTTCCTTCTTTCGACAATTTGATAACCTACTTTATTGCATTTTTCTACCCATTACAACTCAAGCGTTTACTATTTACTACGCCTACCTACATAAAACTGGATACGCAATCGGCGAGGTTAAAAAATCTTTATTGCCCTAATTAGGCAACAATTAAACATCGAATCGTTAAAATCGTCGTAAAATTTCGAAAAATCACGACGCTCGCCTTACATACATATATTTTCCTCTGACCTGCTCCAATATTCTCAAAGGTGACATTTATGTCGCAAAAAACTATATCTTTGTAGGGATGTGCCGTTACAGGAAAGGTTTTTCATTCAATGTAAATATTGCATTCTGCCCTAATTTGATAAAGTTCCGATTTAATTAACGATGCCTGTGCACAGCTACGAGCAGAACCGACGTGTAATAAGTCTCTAGACAATAGAGGAACGACCGAATCTGCATATTTAGAGCAGAGGTAACGTAAAGCTGACTTACCTCCCTGATACTCGTGTTTGATTTAAGATACATTGTACTCGATTTTTGTTAGGAGAAATTTTACACGTGTTTACTATCGAAGTAGCACAGTTTGAACACATTGGAAACACAAAACTACAGGGTGATTATTTTAGGGCCTACATGAGAAACTTTTTAACATCTAATACAGCTATAGCTTTAAAATTTTGTATACGATCCAAATCAATCATTTTGAGTTGAGTTCAATTAAATTATTTTCAAAATGTCTAAGCTTTCGGTACAAAAAATTTGCGCCAAGTTTGAAATTTTAAATAATAACCACAAATTTTTGTTGCATATTTGAATTCACCATCTCAAACTGAGTAAAATTTACCCAAGTTATTGGTACTTATCTGTCATAGTTTTTGACATATGTCAATTTTTTGTTAAAATTTTCATTTGCAAGAGTTTATCTAAGACATCACAGCCCTTAAACCCTTTGCGATATATGAATATTTTTTTTTTGCATTCGATAACCGAAGGTTTAAAGAGTCTTTTAGAACTGTCAACTGTCAAAATTCATGGCTAGTGTGATTTTTTCAAAATGGTTATCAAAAAACTGTTATAACTCAGTTTTTACAAATAAAACGACTCTATTTTCTTAACGGCAATCGAAAGAACATCGATATTTATGGTGACTTTTATCAATATGTCATTTACCTATCTCTTACAGTTTTTGAAAAAAATCACAAAAATCGGATTTTACTTCGTAATTTTCAAAGTTAATCAAGTCGACCTTGCAAAATGGTCAACAATTGTCAAACTTCAATATGTTATTAAGTTTTTAGCTGGGTCATTATCGAATAAACAGTAAAACAATAATATTTAGTTATGGTTTAGTATAACTTAGTGAATTATGTAAAGTAACTCAGTCAGTAAAGTAACTCATTGAATTTTGAAGTTCTTGAATGAAAATGGTGCACAAACCGAAAATTCATTTTAATTGATAACACAATTTTATTTTATTTTTCGAAAGTTTACTTGATTAAAAATGAAAATAATGAGCTAAAATTTTGTTTTTTTGCGATTATTTCAAAAACTGTAGGAGATAGATATAGAGGATGTTAACAAAAGTCTGCATAAAAATTGATGTTCTTTTGATTGTCGTTGAAAAAAAATTGCCACTCTATTTCAAAAAACTGTTTTTTTTATTTTTTAATCGTCATTTTCAAAAAATCATAGTAACCTTGCAATTTGACAGTTGACAGTCCTGAAGATTTGAGAAGACCCTTCGAATGTTTGGCATCAAATGCAAAAGGAATTATTCACATATTATAAAGGGTTCACATGCTGTGATATTTTAAATGAACCCCTACTAATGAAAGTTTGTATAAAAAATAGACATAATTTTAAAACTATGACAGATAAGTACTAACAACAGTAACAACTAGAATACACTTTACTCAGTTTCAGGAGGCGAGTTTAAAAATTCAATAAATGTAGGTGGTTACTATTTAAAATTTCAAAGTTGGCGCCAATTTCTCGTTGTTTCGGAAAATCAGCCATTTTGAAAATAATTTAGTTGAACTCAGAATAGTCGATTTAGTTTGTATACAAAATCTTAAAGCTTTAGCTGTATTAGAAGTTGAAAAGTTTCTAATGTAGGTCCTAAAAGAATCAGCCTGTATAATTAAAGCGTTCGACATCGTTTAGTCAATTACATTTTGGTTTTTGAAATTTCCTAGCGTGTGTTAAATCCTGATTTATTTTATTTGTTTCGAGTCCCGTTATTCAGCAAGTGGAGAAAAATATTTCATATCTTTTGATGTGTGTACATAAAGCAGTGTACCCACATGAGAAATGTTTTTTTGATGTGCATAAATAAGCCGACGACAATGAAATAATGAAACGACTAACAAAACAGATGTGTTCATTACTGAAACGTCTGAAAGCGTGAAAGTTTCATCAAGGTTCTGTAAGCGTTGCTAATTTTGATATTGCACTTTTGGCAGTTTGGTAATTAAGTTATCATGAACGGTAAATGACTTCCTTGTTTACCGAAAATATTTGCACAAAACGAGTTTTGGTCGATTTTTATAACTGATTTATTCGCTGATTGTATGCAGAGTGAGCATGAAAAATTGCAATAAATTTACTCGATCCTGATTTACTGCGACCCACTTTTGTATACTGAATTTTTGTAATAAATTAATTCAAAAATTATTTTTTAGTATTGTTCATATTCTGGAAATGTACAGACGAAAGTTTCGCTCAATTGCCAAGTCAGTAATTAAAAGTAACTGTTACTTATAATTTTTCAAAAAAATTCTCGAACAGGTAGATTTAATTTTTTTAAATTCCACCTTGTAACGTTATTCTTAATTTTTTATGGCAACCGATATTTTTGTTTACAATTTTAGATACACTTCTTTATCTTTCTGGAAATGAGAAAATATTAATAAAAAAGTAAAATTAAAAATAAAAAAAAATAATTTGTTAAAATAAAAAATATTCGCAATTAAACACACTGAGCTTTATCTTTTTTATTTTTGACTTATTGTGGAAGCGGCAATTGTTTTTTGTATTTTTTTGTATAATCAACATGAAAATATGACACCGAAACAAAAAAATAAACAAAAAACACCTCTTATAAAAAAAGGAAGACAGAAAAGATTATGCTCTTGATTATAATACTCTCAATAACTTTTATAATGTATTTTTTTATTTTTTTAATGTATAGCGTGTCTAGTGTCCAGTATTCAAATAGTATTTAAAAGTACAATTTTTTATACAATTTATTATACAGGCTGCTCAAAAACTGGCGCACCAACTCAGTGGTACATTGTTGAGAAGCATGTGTAGGTCGCGGGAAAATTCTTGAAAAAATTCCTAAAGTCATATTTTAAAAAATCTGGAGCTACAAACTTATTTTGGTAACTTCTTCAGTTTTCATGATTTTTTTATTGTTTTTATGTTTCGCACTAAGTAATAGTTTCCTAACAAAACGATGAATAGTTATTTTTTAATTTCCTATCAGACTTTGTCAGTTTTTTGAATTAAAAAAAATGAAATTCATAAAAAAATCACAGTTTGTAGATGTGCCAACACTGGAAATTATTTCCTAGGAAACCGTATCAAAATTATTATTTTTTATTGTTGATCAAGTTCTATTGCGATTACGACTGTTAGACAACGTTGCCACATATTATTTATTTAAAATTCTTTATTTATCAATAACTTTAATACAAAGAATTTTTTTACTATTTTTACCTTTATATGTAAGCAATTCTCTTCCACACTCCATTGGGTTGGTGCGCCAATTTTTGAGCACCCGGTACAGATAACTGTGCAGGTAATAATATGTTAAATAAAAAAATACTATAATATGTTACTAAAACGCAGTTTTAATAAAAAATTAGTTTTTTTTATGAATGTCTTTTAACGAATACAGGATGAGTTTACTAAAAGTATATTTTTACTGTAATAAGTCAATAAATGAAAAACTAATAATCACACAGAATTCAGCGTTTGCTATTAAATACTTTTCATTTTTCTCTATGCCTGATGTGATTTGTTTATTTTTCTGCAAGACCCTCTAATTAAAATCATTTAATTAATTAATTACTACTTAATTGCTACAAAAAATTGTTATTTGATGTGTCATCTGAGAACAAGCGACGTTTAAATATTGTTTTGTGATAAAATTTGTACAAAAGTATCGCTAGTTCTAAAAAATAACTACTTAAGTTAAAATTAAAAATTTAAATACGCATGCGTAACTCTGATGCTAGCAAGATTTTTATAGCAACTTTTTGCTTGAAATCAAGTTTTAAGCTTCGTTGTTTTAGAATAATAATTAATAAATAAGAATAATAATTCGATTAATATTTTTTTTTTATTTTTCATTTTGTTGATAAGTAATAATATTTTCTTGATTAATCAATTTTAGTTACACATTAATGGGATTAGAAGCATGTTGTATATGTGAAGGTAGAAAAATTATAAAGAAATTGAAAAAAAAAATAAAAAACGCTGAATTCGGTGTGACTATTAGGTTTTTTAAATATACATAGTTAAAAATACTTTTAGTAGACTTACCCCGTATAGTAAAAAAGTGTTTTGTTGAAATTGTCCCTAAACGTTAAAGTAAAAACGATATTATTTTCGAAATAGAAATTAATAAAATCGTCCAAAGCTGCCATTTCATTTTGTAACGCAATTTTTTACCAAAAAAATAATAAACGAAATGTTTGACACAAGTAATATAAAAGTAAGCAAATTGCAAAGTAATTGGACGAGAAAATAGTGAAGAAAATTATTGGACCTTTTCCTTATTATTGATGATTTATACTCAGCATTAACGAAAGCGGTCCCAAAAGTGCCCAAAATACTAAAGTTTGTAACAAATGTGCTATTTATTTTCATGCAGGACGCAGATCAGTAAATATTTGAAGAAAAAGATAGTGTTTTATTTACAAATTTAGACTCACAGTTGACCAATTAACAAAGTTAACAACTATTTATCAAATAACTCCGAATGTATTAGGATTTAGGTTATGGTTGTAATTAACATTTATCGTTTTTTAATTCAGCATCGAATAATATAAAAACAAATAAGGGTTGTCATTAAAAATAAGCAAAACAAAAGGCTCTAAAAATTAAATAGTTTGGAAATAAATTGTAATCACCCTGTAGTAATTCAAATCAAACTCACTTAATAATTAATAAGTCTGTTAGACCTTGTTTAACACTTACGTAGTAAAAATGTCTTCAAACAAGCACTGTTTCTATTTTATTTTAATTTTTAAATCTAAAGGTGTAAAACCGTTTTTTTTTTGTTTTTATTTTTTTTAACAGTAATTTCTGCGCCGAATTTTCTGAAATATCATCTACAAAATATCAAAAGTTTAACTTTAATCATAACTAAGCAATAGAAGACGGGAGCTGAGCTGGACCAGCATGTATTAGTACTACTTTATTACAACAACTACATACAAAAGTCTACAAAAACTACAAAAGAGTTAATTTTTCAAAAAATCTACAAAAATATCTCTACGAGCTCTTTATGGAAATATAGATCGTATTGACTCTACAATAAATCAATAGGATTTAGATCTGCCATTATCGGGACCAAATAATGTGGAAAGTGAAAAATGCTATTCTAAGGAATACTAGTATTTTCTTTGAATTTCTTCGATAGCAGAAAAAACTGTTAACTTTGATATTTTGAATAAAAATGAAATAGGAAGGTTTGCGTGAGAATTGTAGAAAAATAATTCCAAAAGTAGAAGCCGAAGCTGATAAAAACAGTTGTAAATGAGTTTCTGCTCTAAAAGTTGCATTTTTTGTGTCGGTATTGATTATTTATTGCCGCCTTAATAAATTCAAATTACTGTTGTTTGAGCGAGACTGTGCACTTGTTAGTAAATATGAATAATTCCCGACGTCTCCAATTAAGCAAAGAGGTTTATCAGTAATTTACAACATAAACCTCTTTAATTTCCTACAAAGTCGTCAGTCCCACGGCTTAAGTCCAATACAAATCGAATTTTATCCTTACAATTAATAATATTTATCCCGTTTTAGCTTGGAAATGTTGGAAAACACCTCGCAATCTTTACGAATTCGTAATTATAATTAACTTATCAGTACAGCGTATTAAAACGTCAAGCCGTCAGTAATTACTAACGATATCACCGGAGTTTATCACTTACCCGCAGCTATTAAATTGTCCAACTCCGGCATTTATTAATAAACGCTAAACCCTTGTAGAGAATTTGTTCTTTCTTACAAATAACTTCCTCTTTCCTCGTCGTCATCGTCGACACAGCGAATTAATAATCCTCCGGTCTTTGCTGCTTGTCACAGATGAAATTCCGAGTGCAAGGGTTAATGATCAGGTAACTAAGACAGTGGCAGAAGTTGAGATTTGTTGCTGTGAATCACCGGAGGAAATTAATGAGGCACTTCGGAAGGGACGACCGTTGCCATTAAGAATTCTCACTGTCACGATAAAGATTGCTCCGGATTTATGCTGCTTTCAAACGAAACGGATTTATTTCCGTAATTTTATACCAAAAGGACTTATTGCACCTTCAAGGCACGGGCTTCCATTTGTGGCGAAATGCTAGACAACTTGAGAGAAGAGAATGGATCGGCTGTAATTAATTTCGATGTAATGAAATTCGAGGTAATTAATTACGAGCACGAGCCGCGCAACTAATTATTTCTATAATCCCGGGAATCATTATTTATGGCGCTTTTTACACAAACTGATTCGAAAAATCACTCAATTACGACTACAGGCTGATTCTTTTAGGACCCACATTAGAAATTTTTGAACTTGTAACCATTCTGAGGTCACCTATAGTTATTAATAATACGATTGCGAAAAAACAAGCGCAAAGTTCGAGGGCTGTCATTATACAACGAGCGTATGCGAGTTGCATACCTAGACACCAGAGAACTTTAAGCGTTTTCGCATAAGTATTATTCCAAATTTTTTTGTTAGAAAATTTTAATTTAAAACTCATTGCTATAGGAAGCCGGTTTCAAAATCGCGAAAACATTAATTTAAAACACGTTGCTATGGGAAGCGTGTTTTAAAATAGTGAAAACACGTTGCTATCGGAAACATGTTTTAAAACAGTGTTTATAATCTAGGATTAGATATTAAAAAGAAGGCTTATATTGTTACCAAGAAATTTTTTTTTCCAAAATGGCTGAATTTCCCGAACTACGAGAAATTGGCGGTAACTTTGAAATATTAAGTAGTAACCATCTATTTTTATTGTATTTTTGAATTTGCCTCTTGAAACTGAGTAAAATATACCGTAGTTGTTAGTACTTATCTATTATAGTTTTTGACGTATGTTAATTTTTTATACTAATTTTCATTTGCAGGGGTTTATTTAAAATATTACAGCTTGTAAACCCTTTACAATAATTAAATTATTTTTTTTGCATTTGATAGCCAAAGGTTTAAAGAGTCTTCTCAAGTTTTTAGGATTACAAATGTCAAATTGCAAGGCTACAATAATTTTTTGAAAATGATGATTATTATAATACAGTTTTTTCAAATGCAAAAAAGAAAAAGAACATTTTTATGCAGACTTTTTTTAACATTTTCTATGTTTGATTTGACAATATTTGAAATAATCGCAAAAAACTGAATTTTAGCTCATTATTTTTATATTTAATCACGTAAAATTTTGGAAAATACAATAAAATTGGGCTATAAATTATAAGAAATGTCTTATTTGTTCTAATTCATTAAGTTATAATAAACAATAATTAAATATTATTGTTTTATTGCTTATTCGATAATGAACCAGCTAAAAACTGAGTAAAATTTTGAAGTTTAACAATTGTTGACTATTTGCAAGGTCTAGTTGACTAACTATGAAAATTACAAAGTAAAATCCGTTTTTTGTAATTTTTTTCAAAAACTATAAAAGATAGGATGTGTTGATAAAAGTCACCATAAATATTATTGTTCTTTTGATTACCGTTAAGAAAATGAGGTCGTTCTATCTGAAATGCCAGTTTTTGAAAACCATTTTGAAAAAATCATACTAGCCATGAATTTTGACAGTTGACAATTTCAAAAATTCTAGAAATCTTTTCAAATCTTCAGTTATCGAATGCCGAAAAAATTATTTACCTATCGCAAAGGGTTCAAGGTAAGAATGGTAGATTTGGATCGTATACAAAATTTTAAAGCTCTAGCTATTTTTGAAGTTAAAAAGTTTCTAATGTAGACCCTAAAAGAATCACCCTGTATAGTCTCTACTTAGTCAACATCTGTTTAAAATCTTAATCACTATTTCAGCAGAACTCTAAAGTATGTAGTGAATATTTTTTATGGGAGAAAAATTAACAATTTGCACGCAGCCGTCTTAAAGCAGGTAATCATCTTACGAGAATTAACTTCAACGGTAAATGTAACCTCTAATTTTTTTGTAAAAGTAATTAACTGACTGAGCAACAAATTTAGCGTATTTAATTTTTACTGTGCACTGCTATTTCAAACGCATATCATTCAAAAATTGTTTATTAAATCATTTTTAATTATTTTAAAAATTGCTATACCGGACTTCCAGTTTTTTTGTGCGTAATTACAAGTAATTAATCGTTTTTTATTTTTACACGTTTACGTATAAATATTTAGCACGTGGTATATTTTTTACATAATTGCAGTAATAGTATTTAGAAAGTAAATGCAAACATGCAGGTTTGTTCACAAGTGCTGAACCAATAGCGGACTCATGCTCATAAACTGATAAAAATAGTTCAGGCAACAATAAAAATGAGTTTAGATTTTTTCAAACATCTTTTTAACAATCGTCTTAATAATCGTTGCTGTTGTGTTTCTAATGTTGTCAGCTACAAATATCTTGATATTTTTAATTTTTTAATTTTGTATCTAACCCTTTCGTCCTGAATGGTCTATGCAGAAGTATTTTCTTAAATAATTAGGAACTTACAAAATGGTTAATAATACTTAGATTAAAAAATACATAATTAAAAAAAGTTATAAAAAGAAACACACGAATATACAAAAACTAAATGTAGATAATCATACAGTAAAACCTCAATTATCCAGCCCCTTTATGGACAAAGCCAAGTCCGATAATTAAAATGACCTATACTTGATAGGTATACTTTTTAGAAGAAAGTTAAAAAGGCAAAAATATTTAAACAAAAATTAGGTATGTTTGTAATTTATTTTGCAAAATTTTGCTAATTTAAATGCAATCTTTATTTATAACTTAACTTTTGTAGTTTTTCAATGAATAAAAGTTACATTATTTATTATTTTTTTTAGTAGTAGATTTCTAATTTTTGTTGTAGAAACCGTTTGATTTAATTAGAGATTTTTTCAATGAGTGTTATTAGTGTTCAAGATTTTTTTTGTCATTTTGTGTCAATTTTAAATTAGAGCCTGCAAATGGGAGAATTAGAAGAGATCATATTAGAGAAAGAGAAAAAGTATATTAGAAAAATTATATTTATACAACCATACAGTGGAAATTCAATTATCCGGTCATTATCCTTCATGGGCAAAGCCAAACCGCATAATTGAAATGAATAGTAAATGAACTATTTTAGCTCAGAATTGATTATAGGTGCATATATGACATTGATATACTTGATATATTTATTGGAAAAAAAATTAAAATGCAAAAACTTAAAAAAGGGTACGTTAGTATTTTATTTTGATAAAGTTTGTTTTTACTGTCTATCTAATTTAAATGCAATCTTTATTTATGACTTAATTTATGTGGTGTTTTCGAAAGATAAATGTTTCATTGTTTCTCGTTTTTCTGTGTGAAAGTAGATTCTGAATTTTGTTATAGAAACTGTTTAATTTAATTACAGGTTTTCTCAATGAGTTCTAGTGTTCTAAGATTGTTTAAACTAGCTTTTTTGTGTTATTTTGTGTCAATAAATCAGAGCCTGCAAATGCGAGACTAGAAGAAAAGAGAACAGAAGAAAAAATGAGGTTAAAAAAATTACTAAAAATATAGGTATTAAAATAAACAAGATTTGTACAAACAATCATACAGTGGAACCTTTATTATCCGGTCTTTTCGTGAATGATAAGTGAACTATTTTAGCTCTGAATTGTTTATAGGTAAACGTGTATAACATTGATATATTTGATATACTTATTAAAAGTAAGTTAAAATCGCAAAAAAATTGTTAGGATTTTATTTTTATAAATTTTGTTTTTACTCTTTATCTAATTTAAATTCAATCTTTATTTATGACTTAATGTCTGCGGTTTTTCGAAAGATAAAGGTTTAATTGTTTATTGTTTTTTTTGTGGATGCAGATACTGAATTTGTATTTAATAAATTTTAGTTTTCTAAGACTGTTAAACTACCTTTTTGTGTCATTTTGTGTCAATAAACTAAAACCTGCAAGTGGGAGAATTAGAAAATAACAGAAAAACAGACGAAGAAATGAAGTTAAAATAAATATAATAAAAAAATATTAGAAAAAGTAGATTTGTATTTGTACAAAAAATCATACAGTGGAACTTCGATTATCGGGACCCTCCATTGGCAAACCCAAGTCGAATAATTATAATGAATGATTAATGAACTATTTTAGCTCTGAATTGTTTATAGGTACGTGTATGACATTGATATACTTACTTATTGAAAGAATGTTTAAAACGCAAAAAAATATTAGGATTTTGTTTTGAAAAATTTTGTCTTTACTGTCTATCTAATTTAAATTCAATCTTCATGACTTAATTTCTACGGTTTTTCGAGAAAAAGGTTTAATTGTATATCGTTTTTTTGTGTGAATGCAGATTCAGAATTTGTTTTTAATAAATTTTAATTTTCTAAACTTGTTAAAACAACCTTTTTTATGTCACTTTATGTCAATAAATTACAACCTGCAGGTGGGAGAATTAGAAGACAAGAGAAGAATAGAAGAAAAAAATAAAGTTAAACAATTAATAAAATGAATATTAGAAAAACTAGATTTGTATTTGTACAAAAAATCATACAGTGGAACCTCGATTATCCGTTCCCTTTATGGGCAAACTCAATAACAAATTAGGTACCTTAATATTTTATTTCGATAACGTTTGTTTTTGCTGTCTGTCTAATTTAAATTTAATCTTTATTTATGACTTAATTTATGTAGATTTTCGAAAGATAAAAGTTTCATTGTTTATCGTTTTGTTTTATGAAAGTAGATTCCGAACTATTGTTATAGAAACTGTTTAATTTATGACAGATATTTTCAATGAATTCTAGTTTTCGAAGATTGCTAAAACTACTTTTTTTGTCTCACCTTGTGTCAATAAATTAGAGCCTGCAAATGGGAGAATTAGAAGAAATGAGAAAAAGCAAAGAAAAAAGTAGTTAAAATAATTAATAAAATAATAAACATAAAATATGTGAAACAAATAATGCTAATTCTAAAACAACTTGAAACGGATAATTGAAAGTGAGTCAAATATCAGGAAAAAGATTTTGAATTTTTTTGTTTTTTTAACAAATACCTAACTGTTTTTTTCTTTTTTTTTAATTTAAATCCGATTTAAAGCTCTTACTATTGTGATTATTAGAATGTTGGATGAAAATATAACATTTCTCTTAACTGAGGAAAGTGAAACAAAGAGGAAAATAACTCAATTATCAGCTAATGAAATGATACTATAAAAGATACGATAAAAGATACTACGTATTTAAAAATTTTAAAATAAAAAAAAATTGTATCACACATTTTATGACGAAATCGCCCGTTTGCTTTCAAAGAAAATCTTCTAGAACTTCAGGAATGTAGGATTTGTTTTTTTTAACTTTATTTTTATTTATCTATTTTCACTCTATTCCTATTAAAATATAGAAAAAATTGCTATCAAAGACAAAATTCAAAGAGTGGTGATATTTTCACAACGGCTTTGTGATTTAAATTTAAAATTGAAAACCAGGCTGATGTGATAACATCTCCAATCTCTTTTTTCCAGTGGCAGCTAATTAAATAAATGTCCGGCCACAATAAAAAATAATAAAGCAACAAAGAAAACAGCCATAAATCTTTGAAAGTGATCAATTGTGTTAATTAATTGCAGATAACGTGACAACTCTCACTTAAAATGAACATAAATTATCATTTACAATTGCGTTGTTTGATAAGGACCAAGTTGAAAACTTTTGTACTTTTTGTCATTATTTTAGAATTCCAATTTTAGTATTTGTACATTTCACACACATGGCACATAAAATAAATCGCACAGCCGTTTTATTTCTCCGACTGTCCCATCTAATAAATTCTTCAAAGCAACAACCGTCTGAATATCCTATTACATAGGCAATTTGTTTTTGCCACATCTCTGGAAAAATCCTCGGTGATAATTTGTAGGAAACCGCTTACGGCTTGGTGTTTGGCAAAATGTGGGCAAAAATCCCAGTTAATTTCCTCTTACCATTCATTTTTCGAAAAATAAATGTGACACCAGACTTTGCTACTGGTTCTTATTCCGCTTGACCTGAAAGTGAAAGCTCTGCTGGAATTGCACCAATTTCCGACTTCTTCTTCGATTGAAATGATCATCACTTGATCGAATCTATTAGATCACGCTTTTTTTATTTGGGAAAATGAAGCCGCACAGGTGGTAATCGTTGTCATTATCGTGCCAGTTGTTGGCCTTGTTTGAATAAGATAATGACAAGTCTTGGCATGAACACTGTCATTTTTTAAATTACAGGTGCAACAGTAAACATTTGAGCGAAAAATCCTAATATTATTGCGTTTCTTGCTCCATTAGGGCCTAATAAACGAGACATTTGATCATTGTCATTTCGTAATGGACATGTCCGCCCCTAGTTTATCAAAAGACGGCTATTTTGTATTGCAAGAAAGAGAACAATGTTCTTGGAAGAGTAATTGCAGCACATTAATGGCTCTATTAGGTGCAGATACATGCTTTATGATGGTACGAAATAGTAAATCTTCCTGGAACATTAAACCAACTCTAGGCTAATGAAGAGAGAAGTTATGGTGACGTTATTTTGTTATACAGGATGTTCCTTCTAAACCTCATATTAGAAGTAGTGATAGTTTTAATATTTTCAAGATGGCGGCACATCCGGTTATACCGGAAGTCGCTATCAAATTTATGTTTTTTATTGCGTTTTTGTATAGTTGAGTTATTTAAAAGCCGTTTTTATCAGATTTTTTCCTATACCTAAGTTTAACCGTTTTCGAGATATTTAAGATTTTTTGAAAATTTTTGGATTTGTATCTGTCACTTAAAAAATTGGTAACCCTTAGTTTTAGAAATATCGAAACAATGTTTGAAGAATTAAAAGAGAGTGCCAATATCTGTTCTCTACTGCGTTCAAAATTGGAGAGAAAGTTAAATACACTCAAACTTTTAAGATTCAATTTGGACAACTTCAAGTACCCATAACTTAAGTTTTTCAAATGGGATGTCTCAACTGTTATTTTACTATTCCACATCAATCTGTATTAGCATTTCTTACACCCAGCTGTGATAATTTTCGTACTAACCACAGCTATTTTAACTTAACTATAAACCTTTGGGGTTTGTTATTCTATTTTAAAAATTTGAAAGCACCAAAAAGATCTAGGCTTCCTCTTTCAAGTGAACTAAAAAATATTTTTAAACTGGAAGGTGCAAATCCAAAAAAAAATACAAACACAAAATATTTCGTAAACAGCAGAATTTAGATATAGGAGAAGCTTTTGAAAACTTCTTTAAAATAACTCAAGTAAACCAAAAACGCATTAAAAAATATAGCTTTCTATTTAAAATATGGAAGTACATCGCGACTTCCAGTATAACCGGAAGTGTCACCATCGTGAAAATATTTTCATTAAGCAGGACCTAAGAGATTATGGTTGTATACAAATTTTCAGATGAGTATCATTACTAGAACTACCAATACTTTCATTGTGGAGTTTAGACGGAACATTCTGCATAATAAGATAATACCTTTCGAAAAATTAGATTTTTTCTATCTATTGATCAAATCCAAGACCCGTTATCGCTTTTTGTTTTTTGATCAATTACAGATATATTAAAAAAAATTATCTTGTTTTTAATTTAAGTTGATTATTTCTTATAATGAAAAAATGAAGTGAAATGAAATGAAATAATTTTTGAGTGATGCATTTTCATTTACTTTAATCTTTAGGATTTTTATTTTTGTAGTTAGGCATGAAACACGTCTGAATTTCTAATTTAGTACCAATAACACTGAAATAAATATTAGTTGAACTTTTTTGCAATTAATTTCTAGTAAACATGAAGTGTTGGCAAAATTGTCATTGCCTTTCACCAAATATCTATGACATAAAAAATTAACAATATCAACGCCACCTTCAGCTTATTTTCATTTTTTTTTTGAATAGGTACAGCTTTTATGAAACAATTTTTTCGTAATCAATTGTATAATTGTATAATCATTATTCATTACCTACTAAATTTTCTCAAGAAATAAACTCAGGACTTTAAGACTTTTTTTCTTCTAAACATTTTAGTCTAAAATAAAATGCACATCTACGTATAACTTGGTATAATCAGTACAGTGATACAATCTAACTTATTTTTGTGTTTAACTGAGATAAATGTTGCATAAAAACGTATTAATGTCAGTCAATTATAAACTAAATACAGACTGAACCAAAAGTAACGCACAAAATTCATATCATTGTTATTAATCATTTTTCAAAAAAATCCTTGAACAGGTCGATTTTATTTTTTTATTGCTACATTTTAACACCATATTGATATTTATGACGCCATTTGTTTCTGACTTATGACGTCATTTTTAATTTTTGAAATGTCAACCGACATTTCTGATTACTGTTTTGGAGAGTACACATCGTTACCTTTCTGGTAAGTATAAAAAATATCTAAAAATAGAGCGAAAATCACAAAAAAAAAAGAAAATAATAAATACATTTAAAAAATTATTGAAAGTTTTATACTAATAAGATCCTTATCTCTTTATTCTTGCTTTATTTTATTGGGAGTGATAATTCTTGGTATATTTTTTTGTGTTTAGGTTTCGTATTAAGTGTTTTTAATTATTAAAAAACATATACAAAACAATTGTTTTTTATAAAATAAAGTAAAAACTAAAGGATACAACCTTCTCTGTTTAATTGTCAAAATTGTTTTTATTTTATTAATTTTTTTGTTTTAAATTTTATTTGAAATTTTTTTTTTTGATGAACATAAAGTATTTAAAACAGTAAACAAAAATATCGGTTGTCATGATGTTACTACTCAAAAACTCACAACATTACAAATGTCACTATGATGTAAAATCATTTCAAAAATAAAAATTGACCTGTTGAATTGAATGGAGTGTTATATTAAAAAATGAAAATTTTTATACGGATAGCCAACAACAAAATAGGCGACCCATATTTTTTTATCTTAACCAAAGCTCTACCGTTTTTGAGAAAAATAATTGAAACGGTAAAAATTCCTGGCCTGACGTCAGCAATGTTCCTTTTTGAATCAGCCAGTCACAGAACTTGAAATAGAAAACTGGGCCAACAAAGATAGCTTGAAAAACGTACGTTTTTTCTTAATTTCTGCCTCTGTTGTTTTACATACGACTTCAGATGTGCTGCAGGAGCAGTCATTTTACCAAAACACAAACTCCTGCAAAATATTAGCACACAACACAGTCACAATCGACAACGCACGGTTTTGACGTTTGTATTTGACGTTTACCAGACCAAACGTAGGTCGTAGCGTTAACTGTGTGCAGCGAAAAGACTGACAAATCATTAGTCGAGACATTGCTTACGTCACAGCGCGAATTTTCTATTATTACTAAAAAAGTACCGATTTAAAAAAACTCAGACCGCTATTACTAGACATCATTTTGTGTCTACTTTCAGAATCTGCAATTTCCAAAAACTTTTACTTTCGAGTATAACACTCCATTTGTTTAAAAAGTGATCAATGGTCATTAACAAAGATAAGAATTTTGTGCGTCACTTTTGGTTCAGTCTGTATAATGTGTGAAATTTAGGTTTAATAATAGTACGAGCCAAAAATTTCGAGCATTTTGCCATTTTATTGTCAAAAAGGATAGGAAATTACACAAGTTTATGTCAGAGTATTGTCAAAGATGTCCGAAATGTTTTACTCGCTAATGTACATCTCATACAGAGTGATTTTAAAAACAGATAGTGCTATAGAATTTTTGTTTATGGCACGATTTCAAAAAATAAAAAAAATAATCAAATGACTCTTAATATAAGCCGAGGCTTTTGAAATTTTTTTAAATGTCATAGTATATTTTGGGCTATATTTAACTGTTCGAAAGTATGTTTTTTATTCTATAATTTAAAAGATATTAATTTTTTTGACACAAACATGTGCAAGATATTTTATTTTTAACAAAAATATTGTTTAAAAAATTAAGAAATTTGAAAAAAAAATGCACGCTACTGCTCCGCGTTCCCTCATGCGCAATTAGGCTTTGCCCAGGTGTGTACTTATACTAATTGACAAGACTTTATTGACCTTTATTAAATTTTTTCCAACTTAATTCTTTTAAACTAAATTTTCTAGTAAAATAACAAATTGCACATGTTTGCACTTAAAAAACTAAAACATTTCAGACTATGAAGAGAAAAATTTGTGTTCCAATTTAAAATAAAAGTTAAATGAATTTAGGCTAAAAAAGCTATGTTATTCAGAAAAAAATTAAAACCATTAACTTATACTACGTCAAAACAGATTTTATTTAAGTTTTTAATTTTCGAAATCAGGCTATAAATAAAAATTCAACCGAGCCTATCGTTTTTAAAATCAGTCTGTATACTTATAAGTATATAAAAAAATTACCGACTCCCCAACAGTGAAAACTAGAGTATTTGCTTTTCTACCGCGTGCAGGAAGATAAAACATTTATGAATTTATTTAGTAATAAAGCCTCGACAAGAGCCTCAAAGAAAATATTTGCAAGTCAACTGCTGCAGTCGCTGCGCTTCTTTGAAGTCGGTCTTAACATAATCAAATGGCTTATTTATAGTTTCTTGGTACACTTATGGGAAAACGTGAAATAATAAAGCATTGTGTGGTGTTCGGGAACATAAATATTCCAATTCGAGTCGTTTGACAGGCACCTACTACTGTGCACTAACTGTAAATTTAGTAAATTCGAATAAAAATTGTGAAAAGAGGCTCGAAATGTGTATTCCAGACGCCACAGTCCACTGTCGCATATTTCGAAGGCATTCAGTCAAGAACAGCAGCAAGGACTTATAAGTAAACTTGAACGTCTTGGTATCTGAGGTCTCTCCTAAAATGAATCACGGTGATTCTTTGTGAGAGATGTGCCGACTTGCAATATCTAAATCTCTATGTGGAAAAAACAGCAATAAGGATAATAGTATGTAAACTAAATAAATAATACCACAAAACAAGTAAATGGAGAAGAAATGGTAAATTGTGTTGCATGTCTGTGATTTATAGAAACGAGAAAAACTTTACTAATGACGCCGATTTTCAAATACGAGTTTGTGCGAGAAATGCAGTTGTGCAGCATTATTTTCAGTTAAAGACATTTTAGATGCACCAGATTTGTCTAGACTAGTCAGTCTATGTTCACGACACAGTGATGAAAAATAGTCTGAAATCATTACTGTTTTGAGGATTTGAACTAAAGAATTTCTTATCAATATAAAAAAACTACAATAGATTTTGTTTTTTATTAAAAACTTTTATTTAACTTGCTTTGTTGTCTGTCTGTCTGTTTCACATTTTTGGAGCCAAATTTGAAAGGGTTCCCGTTGTCCCAACGAATTGAAATTTTGCATACTTACTTAATCTGCGTGACAATGCAATCCTATGTGGTTAAATACCCTCTAAAGGGATTAAAGGGGGTTTTGAAGTTTTAGGTTATGTTTACAAATGGGTTTTCGATGCGTACATACCGTAACTTATACCAACATTAACGCTATGTTGGTCTTTGGGAAATCATTGTCATTTCATTTCGTTACAAACAAATGTCGCGATTTTTTTTAAATTCATTTATCTTGGACGACAGAGTACAGACACAGAACAGAGGTTAGGATGTTCTTTTATTGCAAACATCTGATTTCTATTACATACCATTAAATAAGTTTGCGCAAATCAGGAAAATAATGGTGTTACAATAATATGGCGAAACTAAATCTCAGAGAAAAAGACGTTTACAATAAGTAAAGACTAAAACGCAATAAATAATGAAATTAAAAAAAATGTTTTTAGAAAAAAGCTTTTATGGTAAAGATGCACTAAAAAGTAAAAAATAATGTTTTTTTATTAGAGGAGATTTAAATTAGGTCATATAAATTGTGCACTATTCCCAAACCTTTTATAAATTGTAAAATCATAATTTGTAAGCAAAAATGTTCTCCTCTGATAGAAAAACATTATTTTTTACTTTTTTGTGCATCTTAGTTTCTTAATATTTGATATGAAATTCAATATGATTTTTTGGATTAGTTTTTAATGCGATTCTTACACACGAATAATTAGCCATTTTTTGCTCTTCTTTTTTTTTATTTTGAATTTTTATGTTTAAAAAGTTTATTAAAACCTTCAGTAATCTGCCTGTGCAAACGTTTTGAAACAAGTCTTAAAAAATATTATTATTAAAATTCTTTTTACATAATACAGGACTATTTCTCTTTTAGTTTTTCTAATATTGGAGATATTAAAATTTATTAATTGTATTTTTATTTGTTTTTTTGCGTACTGATGTTTCTACAACTGTTGTGAGTTCCTAAAAAATAAAGCTATATTTATTTATTTATTTATTTTTGGTAGATTTTTTTTAGCTTGTTAGAAACTATGTATTTTGAGCGAAATTTTGCCAATTATCAGGAAACTCACTTTCCTTGCGAAATTTTGCTTATTATAAACCAAAAATCGAATATTACATTATTTTTGACTTTTTGATCATTGTGTTACCTGTTTCAAAACTACAAAAACGCCAGCGTCGCATTTTACCGAATTATTTTTTTAATAGAATTGATAAAATTGTAAAATAACTATTAAAGATTAGATCTCTAATTGAATAAAATAAAGTATAAACTACATTAGCAATTATTTTTTTAATGCGTATGAATAATTTATAACTGCTAACTTTGAAAGAAAATGCGACGTTTTTATAGTTTTGAAACAGCTTATAGAATGTTTTCAAATTTTTCGTTTGCTCTCGATTTCGATCACAAGATCAGTTAAACGTACTCTATATGAAGGAAAAAACTGAGAAAATATAAAGGAAATGGAATAAAAATCAGAAAAATAGCATATAAATAAAGAAAAGACATAACGGAGTCAAGGATGCAAAAGGGGGCGAATAACAAGGTGGAAACCTGAAAATCGAATAGATAAAATTGAGGATGCATTGAGAAATAGCACAGAAGATAGATTAGATAATAGAAGAAAAAGTAGAAAGAAGGACAGAATCGAGAAAAAATATCATAACAAAAAATTTACCAAAATAACCAGAATTGGGTGTGAAATAGAGAGTGAAAGCGAGAAGAGCAATCAAGGAGAATAAATAAATAAAATTAATAAAAAAAACAAAAAAAAACTGCAAAGAATGGAGTATACAAACTCGATAGAATATTGAAAATCTATAAGATAGAATGAATAAAGAGAAAATATTTTGGGCTTGAAAACAATTAGTTAAACAGTAATAATTAAAACCTTAAAAATGAGTTGTATAACCTCTATTGAAATAATAAATAAAACACTCACTCACATCCCTTATAAAAAACAATTAATCCTAAAAATATTTTGTTTACCTTTTGGATTTTTACTTTAATTTATAAACATTAGAAGGAATCTCTGAGCTTATTTCCTTCATTTTGAAAATAAAATAGAAAAAACTTGTATTAACAGAAATATTTTTTTTACGTTACCGGAAAATGTACCTAGCTAAATAAAAAAATTTGTATACAATTTTTTGAAGGATGAAACATACCAAAAAAACTATTGATGGTATTACATATTAAGTTGCATAATCTAAAACAATATTCTTCTTAACACGTAAACTTGCTTTCTTGCTTTATCTTATACATTGATTTTTGCAAATTTTGTATTTGTTTAATTATTTTTTATAAATCACAAAACATAAGTAACTTTTCTTACATTTTCTAATTGTGTCTGTTCCCCTTTGATATCTCTAATACAATGGAATTTTTTTCTATTCTCTTTTAGCATTTTTTTCACTTAAAACAGGAACATGTTTGAATGAAAAAAAATCTGTTTTATACTCGTACAGCAAATTTTTCAAAGTTACATCAAAATATTTACAGTTTTTGCCAAACGTTAGAAACAGACAAGAGAGTAACAAAGGTCAAATTTTGGTCTTTTCAAATGTCAAATTGAAAAATAATGTTTCAAATTTTTTTGATGTAAAAATTCTAGCTTTGTCAGGTGTTTAGTCCAAGTTGGAATTTTTCGAATTCCAAAGTGGATAAATTTAGCATGAAACGCGCGGAATTCTGAGGCAAGGACCATCAGGCATGTGAATAGACAACCGCCTTATTATAAACTTTCTCCTTATCTCTTTGTATTTTATTGTAGCTTGATTGGTTAAACAATGGATACCATTACTCAAACGGCGCAATCACTACACTCCACTCAATCATCTATTATATGAAATTACAGATGATATTTGTTTGAATAAGAAGCAATTGCTTGTTTATCGCGAAAAAATACCAGTAGCGTCTAACTTCTTTATTTCTAGAGGTTCCCGTTGACGTTATTCTTCTTCTTCATGTAATTAACGTCAATTCGCATGCTAATTAACCAGCATCGGCTTCTATCTAGGTTAAATACCTACCTTCCGAGTGTTAAAAGTTAAGTTATTCCACAACTTAAAAGTAATTTCAATTTGAATCTATCAATGTTCGGTGCTCCGCAGGGGTCTGGGCAATAAAGAATAGACCGTAGTGATAGTTTGATTACGTAAAGTATTGTCTGAGGAAAAGACAATAACCATAAATCACCCATCTTGGGGTTTTTCTCCAAGATTGATTTCAACTTCGGATCCACTTGGCAATAGTGCAGCGTTTTTAGATGATGATTTATTTTGCCTCTGTTTAAGGAAAATTAACATAGTTGTGGGGTTACACAGTGTGAAATCATGTTACGGACCATTTTTAGTTTATGAGCAAGGCTAGCCAATTGAAAAATTGACTGAATTTATTTGAAGTACAGTGTTCTATTATTGACCTTTAAATGTTAGGAAATTAATCTTTTTTTCCGAAAGCCGTACACACTAACCCAAGTATACAGGGTGTTTCCAAAAATTGCTGCAACACAAAGTTAAGTTTTTTAAAATAGAACAACTTATATTTCAAGTTATTCAACCTTTGAACACACTTTTTAATTTTTCTATGTTTATAATTGTAATACGCTAAACAATTGGAACAAATTTAAGTTTGAACTTTTCCTTTTAAAGTGGTGAATGTCCTACCTTTTTACGTAAAAAGGTAGGACATTCAACACCGTATGGTTCTTCGTTTTTGTGTAATAAATTTTTAAATAAAACTTGTTTAAAAAAAATCAAATTATTTCATAAAATAAACAAAATCGACCAATACAAGTTTAGATTAAAACCATGAGAATTAAAACCTACGTCCAAAAATGCAATAAAATTTAAGGCGTTCCATTTCAAAAATCATAGTTTTTTAAAGTGTTTTTTTTATTTAATTTTTAAATTTAATTTAAAATTTAATTTTGAAATTTCAATATTATTTTATTTATTTTTTACAGTGTTTTTTTAATATTGCGACTGGATAATACAGCGTGTCCATTTTTTTAGGCTCTACCATGGGGACGAGGTCGGTTAAAATATCTGACAGGAAATTTGGTGTCATTTTTAGTTTTAATTATGGAAAAAAATCAAAAATTTGTATTTTTTGCTTATATTTTTTAAGCGAAAACCTAAAGAAGTAGACATTTTTAAGAAGGACATTTCTGGCACTTTTTTACAAGAAATTTTGCTCTGTCATCAGTGTCATCGCCTTTTCCAAGGCGTTCTTGATGGCAGAGTTACAACACACAACTTTAAGAAGAAAGCGTTTTTGCAAAGAGTGCTTTAGAAAAAGTCGCCAAAAATTTTGCTTAACAAACTAGATTTTGTCAGTTCTATCGAATATGCGAGTAGAATTTTTTTACTTTGTCTTGTTTTGTTTTGCGAAAAACAAACTTCTAGCTTGCCATGTCGTTTAGTTTTTAAATAAGGAAGCTTGGCGGAAATGTGAACATTCTAGATCCAAATTCAATTAAACCTCCAAAACCTAGTTTGTTTAAAAACAAAATTCTTGGCGAATTTTCCAAAGCACTCTTCGCAAAAATGCTTTTTTCTCCATTTTGATGATCAGCATGTAAGATTCGATCGTATCATGTGATACATCGTTGTAATCAGGAATAAAAATACTTTTCAAAAATACAAAAAGCGAATATGGCTTGCATAAGGAAAACCAAAATTCAGTGTTGTAATTATGACATCAAGAAAGCCTTGGAAAATATAATGACAGATTCAGATTTCTTTTAAAATACTGTCTGAACAATGTCTTAGTTAAAAATGTCTAGTTCTTTAGGTTTTCGCTTGACAAAATAAAAACGAAAATTATAAAATTCCTTTTTTTTTCTAGTAATTGAAATACTAAAAATAACATCACATTCAGATAATTGTTCAGCATAGAAATGTGCAACTTTGGTCTAAATTAACTGACCTTGTATCTCTTATAATAACTTAGATCCCCATGGTGAAGCTAGAAAAACAGACACCCTGTATTTTCAACACAGAAAATATGAATTAATTAGAAAAAATTTAATATTATTTAATATGGAAGAATGTTTGTTTACAATTAAAAGAAATTCACCTGAAAAAAATCTTTTCCATCAACAGGATTGTCTCGCTTGCTTTTTTTGTTTTCGTTTAATTCTCTTTCCTGTTATTTTTTGTGCATAATTGCTGTTTTTACAATAGTGTTGTTAAAATTCATCTTTTTGTATTGCTTTTGCTCCAGTTATTGTTTAAATTTACTTGTTTCTGTTTTTCTTATTTATTAGTTTTCAATATTTTCATTTACATATTTCTTGTTTCTTGCTATGGTTTTACTCCCTCTTTTAGCAGTATTTTTGCTGTATTTTACACTCGTGCTGTCGTATACATTTCTGTTTCTATCTCTTAATTCTGTTTGTGTTTCATTATATTCTATTTTGCTTATTCTAAATCATGTTTTCGCTGTATCTATTCCTTTGTATTCTTAATAAATTCATATCTGTCTTATTTTAGTTCTTTCGTCATTGTTGCTGTATTACAGCGGTTTTTATTTCGTTATTTTTCCACTGTTTATTTAGTTTCTTGATTATTTTGCCATACTCCTTTTTTATTTTAATTTTACTTTCACCTACCTCATTTACATTTTTTATTTAATTTTAAATCACACTTTTTTTTATTTAATTTTTCTCATTCTTTTTACTTTACTTTTTAATAGGTTATTTTTCCTATTTTTGTTGTCTGTGTGTTTTCGTTTATGTTGTTATCATTATTTTTCATCACATGTTCTGTCCTAGTTATAGCATTCCCTATACTTATGTTTAAAGTTTTCATGTTACAATAACTTTTTGTTGCGATTGGGAAATTCATTAGTCATAGGCCTTTTCTCATAGATTGCCATGGAAACTAGAGACAAAATGTGATTAATTAAAGTTTTTTAAACCAACATTCAATGAATTCATTTTGTTTTCACAAGACAATTTTGAACAGAGTTTGTCGTTTGTTTTATCAAAAATGTTTTTATGGCAAACTATGCAAAAATAGCTGTGGTTAGTAAGAAATTTTCTACAATGTCAAAAAAACTAACATAACTTGAAAATTATCACAGATAGGTACAGGGAACACTAATCCAGATCGATGCAGAAAAAAAATCTCCTTCATCTGGTAAAATAAAACTTGGGACATCTCATTTGAAAAAATTAAGTTATGGATATTTGAAATTGTCCAAATTTAACCTTAAAATTTTTGGGTTTATTAATTTCTTTTCCAATTTTGAACAAACCAAAGAATAGAGATAGGCTTCCTCTTTTAACTCTCCAAATATAATTTCGAAATCTTTAAAACGAAGAGTTACCGATTTTTTTTCACCGAGTTTTTTTGACAGGTGCAAATCCAATAATTTTAAAAAAATCTTAAATATCTCGAAAAAAGTTAAACTTAGGTACAGGGAAAGCTAATAAAAACGGCCTTAATATAACTCAACTAATCTAAAAACGCAGTGAAAAACTAATATAGGGTTTAGACGGAACAGGCTGGATATACCGCAATATTTTAAAAACATGCAGCAAATACGCAGCTATATTCTAAAAAAAGAAAAGTGAATTTCTCTAATAAGGAACAAGTTCTGGGGCCTTTTCGGATCGGTGGGACAGCCTGTATATACGGGAAGATGTTTGTGGAATGTTGAAAAATTGCGTTAGATTTGTGTGCATTTCCATGTATTAGAATATCGTCGCTCGATGCCTCCTTCATCATTCGTACAATCCAGGCCAGTAAATAACTAATATCACGGAATAGGGATTAGCGCAATGTTGAATGACAAAGTTTAACATTTAAATGCATGCGCGACCGCAAGGCGATAAAATCGCGTCGTGATCTTCGCACTTTCGAGCCGCATAGTAAGTATTAATATTAGCAATTCAATACGTTATAAGTTGTTAGTAATTTTGCATTTGGTGATAAGGCAAACATTCGTACTTATATATCATTACCATAAATAGTTGGACACAAAGAACAAGAAGTGCGGTCACGTACTGACACTACACAAAGACCAAACGGCCACTTTAATAAATGAACTAACACGGTAGCAGCAGATACATTTACATATTTGAAACAGCGAGATTAATAATTGATGAGGTGATTAAAGATTATGTCACTCCTTTTGTTTCTTTCACTTCGACCAGAAGAAGATTGATGGAAGAAAGCTCGCAACGAGATGTTGCTTAATTAATTTGACACGATAAAGCACAGCGTTTGAGATATTTGTGGGAATAAAAAAAATAAAAAAAAATTTTTTAGAAAAACTTTTTTATTTAAAAGATGCACTAAAAAGTAAAAAACAATGTTTTTCTATCAGAAGAGAGTATTTTTGCTTACAAATTAGGAGTTTCAAATTTATATAAATAAAAAGTAAAAAATAATGTTTTTCTATCAGAGGAGAATATTTTTGCTTACAAATTAGGATTTTTAAATTTATAAAAGCTTTGAGAACAGTGCTCAATTTAAGAAAGTAATTCTGGAATGCCGTATTGTTATGATTATGACCGTTTCCAAAGCTTTTATAAATTTTAAAATCTTAATTTATAAGCAAAAATATTCTCCACTGATAGAAAAACACTATTTTTTACTTTTTAGTGCATCTTTTAAATAAAAGCTTTTTCCAAAAAAAAACATTTTTTTTAACTTTTTTATTTATTGCTTTTTAGTCTTTACGTATTCTAAACGTCATTTTCTCTGAGATTAAGCTTCGCCGTATTATTGTAACACCATTATTTTGCTGATTTGTGCAAACTTGTCTAGTGGTATGTGAAAGCACATCCTAACCTCTGTTCTGTGTCTATACTCTATCTTCCAAGACAAATAAATTAAAAAAAATAGAGACATTTGTTTGTAACGAAACGTAATGACAATGATTAGGTATTAATATATTTCCCAATAACCAACATACCGTTAATGATGGTATAAGTTACGGTATGTACGCATCGAAAACCCATTTGTAAACATAACCTAAAACTTCAAAACCCCATTTAACCCCATTAGGGAGTATTTAACCACATAGGATTACATTGTCACGCAGATTAAGTAAGTATGCAAAATTTCAATTCATTGGGACAACGGGAATCCTTTCAAATTTGGCTCCAAAAATATGAAACAGACAGACAAACAACAGAGCAAGTTGCATTTTTGAGTTGAGCTTCGATTTATTGGCCTGTGGTTATTTTGCGTTCAAAATTTATTAGTCACGATAAAATGTACCAAGACACCGGCATGTAACTCTGTAGAAGCGGTATGTTAATTAGAAATCCGACACCAGCTGTACCACTAGATCCGGATGAAACTTGAGCTCTGTAAATATTCATAACTTAACGTACAATTACCTATGCGATAATATAGGCGCCAGTGTAAAAGCCTTCCTAACGGAGTGACAGGTGGTAAACCGAGAAAAATCACAATGATAGAATTACATCGAAGGTGGCTTTCCTATTATCATTGTTGGGTGCTTTATGGACGCTGATATTATGTAACTAGCTCAAAGGAATTATTAAGGACTGTGTTGCCTTCAGATCTTGACATACCTGCACTTATGCAACACTAATGCTTTATTAGAGAGAGCTGCAGGTTGCTGATTTTTTCACAAGTGGTTTTCACCACCAGATGGTATTACGAAGTCGCCAGGCCTTCCACCGAAAAAGGCTTTGCCCTTTCTACCCAGTGTAGTATTACAATTAGTTACTATTCAGATTAAGAACGATTAAGAAAACATTTTACAACGAATTTAAATTCAAATTTTTAAGTTCAAAGACCAACCATGTTACTTGGGATGAACACCATGGAAATTGTTTATGGTGCCTACAATATTTAACAAAATTTATCTTATTTTGCATTTGTTTGATTTGATAGAAAAAGTAGAGAGAAGTTTTTCTTGAAATTCGTATGTGTAGAACTTTAAATTCAAGGTCGAATCTTTCGGATTTCCAATTAAATAGTAGTTGACTGTAATAAGTTTTTCAGATCGAATTCTTTTTCAGTTTTTAGAATTTTAAATACCTTTTCCTGATTTGTCTGACGTGGAAATTGCATTGATTTTTTTTATTCTGTTTTGTTAAAGACGAAAGTACAATGTATTTGTGTTAAATTGAAATGCGAAACGAATAATAAAATTAAAATGAAAAAAGTAATAAAATAAAATTAAGAAATCTGTACACACTGAAAAAGTGTGAACCCTTTACTTCAAAATTGTGAATTATTCGAAGATCGTACCTGTAATGACAGTATTTCTACCAAAATCAAAAAATGTAAATCAAAATTTGATGACATTTCTCTAGCATTAATAAATGTCAAAATTACCAACATCTTAGTTTTTAGCGGCAATATTTTTTTTTCAAATTTCGCCTTTTTTATTGTTTTTGCAGTTGTTCATTTGTTCAAATTTTGTAGGTTCAGATTTATTGAAGTTTTTCTGAGTTTTAGTTAGGTATCTGTTAAGGTTTTACGGTTTGACTAAGTCTTCTCAAGTTTTTTATTTGAATCCAAGTGTTTTTCATAATATTAGCTACTTTAAATTTATTTATAAACAAGCTCGTTAAATTTTGGATCTTACAATAGCAGGACAAAAATTTTGAAGAAAAAATAAAAAATCAAGCAATTGGCATAATTGATGGCTCAGGCTCAGGATATGTAAATTTTTGTTGGGAACTTTGAGTTTAAAGTTTTTTTATTAAATCCTTGAATAAATAAACGACGCTCCTTTTTGCGAAGCTCAAATCTATGGACGGTGACAAATTCACAAAATACTCGTAGTTTACGTTTAATAAACAGAAAGAAGATAGAAAAACATTCATTACTACATAAAGATTAAATCTAGAGTGATTTTATTTAAGGTCAATTTATATATTTTAAGGTCTGTACACTACCCTTCTGCCAATTTATGTTAAATCAGCTTGAGCTTGAATGAAAGTGAAAATTCTGAAAAATTCATGCAAATTTTTATCTCATATTTAACTTGAAAAAAAAACTTTTGACCTGACCTGACCTAACCATGTGTCCCAAAAAACAAAAAAACTTGGTTGATTGCCGGTAGACCAAATATATAATTATTTTTTCGAAGTGTTACTGCTTCTCTACCGTGAACTATTCATTCAAGAAAAAATTGCCATTAGGTCTCTGTGCGAAATGTTGCTGATCTCAAGTTTAAAACAACAATATTTGAAAGATCACTTTTTTACGATACAATAAAGTTATACAATTCCTGTCATATTTTTAAGGAAAAATGTCATATTTTTTAAGACAAATTTTCGCAATTAAAATAAAAGCATATTTTCCAATCTCTAGTTTTTTCCAAAATTTCATTTGCTTTTTTATTTTATTTTTGTTTTCTTGTTGTCTATTATTTTTCTTTAGGTTTTCATTTTTTTAGATTCAGTATATTTTTTTGAATTCGAATTCATTTATTTATTTCTTTATTTTTCTGTTCATTTTTTTTTCTTAGTTGTTAAGGGGGTTAAGCTCGAATAGCCACTGCTAGACTTCGCCTCTCGAGTTGTACTCGTATTTACTGTTTAAATAAAGACAATTTGTTATTATTATTGTTATTAAATTGTTTGAAATTAAATAAAAATGTATCATAACCAGACTCCTTGTAAATTTTCTTCATTGTCTTGTTTTAGTTTTGTTTGTATTTTTTTTTAATCTCAATGTTAAAGTTGTGTACCGTTAATAAATATTATTATTTTTATTAACGAACCATGGAAAAACGTAAGCACATTAAAATCTCAAAGTAACCTGTATTTTGACCGGCAATCTTTCTAATTAAAAATCTTAAAATCGTACTTTAACCACAAATTACAAATACATTATAAAAATTTCTAATGAAATAGAAGTTCTAGATAAATCCGTATTTAAAACTGAAATTTTTTGTAGGTTTTAGCTTGGCATCGATTACTTTTTTGAGTTTTTAGAATTATAATGTTCGGGTTTTAAGTTTTTGAGTAGGCATATTGTTAATGTTAAGTGTTTTCTAGAATATTTTTTTACAATTTTCGGATATACTTCGAATTTTTTAAAAATTAATTTTGTTTTGGTTGTTCATCCTTTTAAATTGTTTTTTTTCGGCTTTATAGATTTTTAGGTATAATTTATACTTTATTATAATTATATTAGATTCAGTGTGTTTGAAATATTTTTGAGATTTGTTATTATACATTGAGAAAAACCAGGAATGGGGAAGCATTTATAATGTCATAGGCAAAATAAGCTTGTCGCTCCAAAAATTTGAAAGTAGCTTAAAGTTAATACATATTTTTAACTGAAGTAGTTCAGTTTTTGGTTAAAATTGTCCTTCTTGCTCGCTTTCTTGATAAGATTTAAGAACGGTGGCTTTTTTATGAATTCCTTTTTACCCTTAGAATTTACAAAAACTGTTAGCGGTCCCTGTTTTGTTTAATGACATAATGACTTCAAAAACTGAAACTGCCAACGATTGGATTTGTTGATGAAGTAATTTTAAAGTTTCCACCTTTGTGAGGTGTTTTGGGAGGTGTCACAGTTCGTTACGGCTGCTACAAGCCCAAGAATTTCGATCCCTCAAGGCTGCCAAGATAATTTGCGAGTGCGTGGATCAGTTAAATCCCCGACTGCCTCTCTTTAGCGTTAAATAAAGAGTCCATCGGATTTCGCAGAAAAATCATCACGAGGCGCCTCGAGCTGGCACCTCCCTCTTTTCGCGATTCTTTATTTACTGTTTAGATTTTTAACAGAGGGCTGGATTGCTGATTTCCAAAGAGATTTATGGACAAGGAGGAAGGAGTGACTGAAGATCGTGACGGCAGTTTTGCAAAAAATGGAAACAATAACTTGAACCAAAAGAAAGAACGAACAAATTCAGTTTTATCTTCACAAAGAGCATTATCTTTTTTTAAGGCCTACATTACAAACATTTGAACTTCTAATGCAGCTAGAACTTTACGTTTTTGTATGCAATCCAAAACGACCATTCTAAACTTTGTCACAGTTTTTGAAGAATGTCAATTTTTTTGTTACAGTTTTCATTTGCTGGGTTTTATTTAAAATATCATAGCCCTTGAACTCTTTAAGATAAGTGAATAATTCTTTTTACGTTTGATAACAAAAGGCTGAAAGGGTCTTCTGAAATCTTTGGAGTGTCACCTGTCAAATTGCAAGGCTACTATGATATTTTGAAAATGATGATTAAAAAATTATTATATCACAGTCTTTTCAAATGGAATGACCCTGTTTTTTCAATGGCAATCACTTTTTATGCAGACCTTTATTAACAACCTCTATATCTATCTCTTACAGTTTTTGAAATAAACACAAAAACATTATTTTTATTTTTAGTCGAGTAAACTTTCGAAAAATACGATAATATTGTGCCATTAATTAAAAAAAGTGTTAGAATTGTCCACCATTTTTACTCAAGAAGTTCAAAATTCGATGGCAGACAAACTGATTTACTTTACATAATTCACTAAGTTAGCAATTACCATAATTACATATTATTGTTTTGCTGCTTATTTGATAATGAACTAGCTAAAAACTAAATAAAATGTTGAAGTTTGACAATTGTTGACAATTTTGCAAGGTCTACTTGATTAACTATAAAAATTACGAAGTAAAATCCGTTTTTTTGTGATTTTTTTTCAAAAACTGTGAGAGATAGGTATAGGACTTTTTGATAAAAATCAACATAAATATTATTATTCTTTCGATTGCCGTTAAGAAAATAGGGTGGATCTATTTGAAAAAACTGAGTTATAGCCGATTTTTGTTAACCATTTAAAAAAAATCATACTAGCCTTGAATTTTGATAGTTGAAAATTTTGTAAAGATCTAGAAGGCTTTCCGAAACTTCGGTTATCGAATGCAAGAAAAAATAATCACTTATCGCAAACGGTTCAGGAGCTGTGATATTTTAAATAAAGCCTTGCAAATAAAAATTTTAACAAAAAAATTGACATAATTTCCTCAAAAACTATAACAGATAAGTACTAACAACTTGAGAAAATATTACTCAGCTTAAGAAAGTGAAATCAAATATGCAATAAAAATGTGTGGTTACTATTTAAAATTTCAAACTTGGCGCCAATTTCTCTGTTCCGGAAGCTCAGCCATTTTGAAAAGAATTTAGTTGAACTCGAAATGGTCGATTTGGATTGTATACAAAGTTTTAAAGCTATGTTTTATTCGAAATTAAAAGGTGTTTAATGTAGGCTTTAAAAGAATCAGCCTTTATCTAATACAGGGTCGATCTATCGTATAATGGAAATGGCATAGCAACATTTTAAATAACAGAAAAATTATAGATCGATTACACACCCCTGGGTCACCCTGTATAAAAAATTTTGTTTGGCAGAAGCGAGTAAAAGTTGCATCAAGTGATAAAGTAAAAAAACAACTTTTTTAGTAAAGCCCCAAGAATTTTTTAAACATTTTTTCCTCGTGTTCATTTCCTGTTTATTGAATAAAATCACCTTGCCGCCTTCCTGCATGCCCATTTACCATAGAAGCCTACTCTCTGCCATGAATAAAGCTCATTAAGCGGAGCTTTTGTAAAAAACCACGTCCGCCAGTTCCACTTTTCCGTTGTTCTATTTTGAGTGCGCACAAAAGTTCGAATGTGTTCGTGTAAGCGATATTGTCTTTTTCACATGTGTAAACAGCATTATCTTGTTAAAGCTTAATTGACTCGGATGTGCGCCAGATAAGATCGCTAACAAAAAACACTCGACGCTATTAAATCGGAAAAATGTAAAATTGTGTTCGAGTGTGGGCAGTTAAGCGCATGCTGGACGCTCAAACCAATTAAAAAAACCAACGCGAAATCCATTGTCTTAAAGCGGATATTCTTATTTATTTCCTCGGTTTGCACGGGAACGAGACAAACGGGAAGACTAACATAAATAAATAAGAAAGGTGTGACTGCAAATTCTTTGTAAATAATAGTGCTTGAAATATTCCTCAACACGAGTTAATTAAATTTCGAACATAATGAAAATTATGCTTTACTTTCACTAATAGATCTTTCTGTTGGTATTGTTACCATTTGCACCCACCATGCTGATTATACCACCCGTGGTACCATTGTTATTCAATAACAACATACCATGTACAACCTGTGGTCAAGTTGCGAAACTATTTGGCCTGAAAAAGCGACTCAAATAGCTCATATTTCGAATAAATTAAAGTTGCAACAAACATTTTTATTTTTTCTTGTTTTATTTAACGTAAAAAAAATAACCACATGTCTATTAGTAAACCTTCATACAGTCCGGGACATTTCTATTTGGACATAAAAAATTTGAATTTTCTGACATTTATACGTGTATTCAGCGTTTATGTGAACAAAAAATGTTCTCTCTCTCATTCTATGGTCCTTGAGTTTTAATAACAGGGACATTTTTTAAATTGGTAGCATTAGAAAATGACAGTAAACAGCTGACTGATGTAAACAATAACACAATAACAAAGGAAATGTTATAATTTTAATCTATATAACCAGTGGCTGCTTTAAAAGTGTGTACTAACGGGATAATAAAATATTTACGCAAGTATTTTTGAAGGTAGAAACATTACTTGTCATATAACAATTATAGATTATATGATGAGACGGGAATGGCACAACACAGAATTGCAGTCAGTGATTGTGCTGGAGAAAGCTGCTGTGACGTACTGACAGTACTGACTGTCGCTGGTTGTATGATTTGCGCAATTTGTGATATATTTTGTGTGAAAAACTGGAAAACAAAGTGCATAACTGCATAACCTCACTTATCGCAGTTTTGCACATTTTGATGATGGGAATTGCGGTTCAAGTAATTATGAGTTATAGATGGAGCCCAATGTTTACTTCAAAGTAAGTTCATGACATTTACAGATACTTTCTTTATGTTTTTGTCTTTTCTGGTGTAGAGGGTTAACCTTTCTATTTTCATATAAAATTCAAACCAAACGAAATCGAAAAGCTTAATATTGTCATGTTTTTTATTAATTATTAAAAAATTTATTTTATAATATTTATAATTTGCAGCTGAAGCCTTTTGGGTCCACTTTCTTTGTTGTTATTTCCTGGTAGCCACTCTTGTTTCAAGCAGAATGGGTGTAAAGTTAAAAATAATCCCATAAAATTGTTCATATAACTCCTTTGCACTGGCATGGGGTATTTGAAAACAGCCATCGTTGAAAAACATAATAAGGGCTTTATAACAAGAAGCGCTTTCTGATTTTTCTGTGGACGTGTGGAAGAATAGTGTGAAATATTGCGAAAAACCAACTTTTACTCTTGTTTACATTTGTGTACGTCTCCATCTGAGAATAGTCGTCTTGTATAAAAAATATAGCCTACTAATAAAGGAAATTAAAGTGTTTTTATTTCTGGGTTGCCCCCAATTCCACTTTGCCCTTGCCTGATAATCAAGAAACTGATAATGAAATTGGTGTAAGTCCATCGAATACAAACATGTTGAATAGATGAATAAAAGGGAGACAACTGCTTTTTTCAAAAAGGCCATTTCACATTTATTCAAAAAGCACATCCCCATTGAAAAGGGTCCATTCACGATGAAGTTTGGGTTCCTGCATGACATAGGTCTCGGACACCAATCTCACTGTAAATGGTCTAAATTGGTCTTGCATCTCTAAGACATGGACTCACTGAGAGCTACTTCTGCAGTAGGCTTGAGACCTGCCTGCCTGTCTCGCAACAATCTCTGCATTATGATTCCAAATCATTCTATAAAACACTGTCAATTACAAGCCATGATATGAGACATGAGGCCGTCTCAGTGTATGTCTTGTGGTGTACATTGAAACTGTTTCTTAAAGAACCCATTCACAATGAGATCTGCTTCTCTACATGCGGCGCGACAGGACTCAAAGACTAATCCCAAAAGACACAAAAAAACTGACACAGTTTATCATTTTAAGCCATTGACAGCGTTTTCGAATGTTGGTGCAAAGACTTGTTGCGAGGCAGGTTTCAGCCTTCCGCCAACGTCAGTCTCAGTGAAACCCTCTCAAAGTGACCTCAGCAAAAACCATTCACAATGAGATTGGTCTATGAGGCCTATGTCGTGCCGCATGCAGCGAGATATGTCTCATTGTTAATGAAAATAGGGCCTTTTTTGTTGTTTAAAGTCGTTTTTTTAAACTTTTGTGGCAAATTTTACTGATGTGGCAGAGAGGGGGCATGCAATTGGAACATGACGATGACTACCCTAAAAGGCACTTCGAGGCTTTCATGGCCTTTTTAATGCAAATTTCAACTTTAAACCAAGGTCAAACATAACCTCAACAGTAATCCAGCAACGGTACTTCAAAGCATTTGAAAGTTTCTCCATTTGTTTTTAAGTGTTCCAATTGGTACATTTTGCTGTACTTTACTACAATAAAGAAATATTTAAATTTTTATTATTGTTTACATTTGTCATCTGTCAAACACATCAAACAACCAAGTTCCCTAAATTTGAGCTCTTATCTACTTTTTGTGCTCTATATAGTCTCGCGTCAAGGTATGCGCTGTGACGTAACTCATATAGAAATGTCCCGGACTATATGTTCACATGTTAAAGCTTTATTTAACAACCTGTATCTATTAATGTGCAAAATTATATTTTATCCACTGTTTACTGTTTATATGAGAAATATGGTTCACAACTACGGAGGACTACAAGTTAGGAGACACAAAATTGCAGTATTCACTGAACCACAAAAAATAGTGCCGCTTTGGGCGTTATACCGTCTCAGCGCCAAATCGTTTTAAATTAATTTAAATCCATCCAATCCACTAATTACTATGGAAGAAATGCAGAAATGTAGAACTTTGCATTCTTAATACACTAAGAACAAACTGACGACTAGAATTTTCATAAGAAACATGTGAAAAAGCTTTTTAAAATTTAAAATTTACGCTTTGTCTCCTATTTTTCAAAATGCTTCTAATACGGTTAGAAATAAAAGAAAAATGTTGAGAAGAAATTTGCACAGAATCAAATTTTCATTAATAAAGTCCGTGAGACCATGTCATCAAAGGTTTAGGCCCTAAAGACGTTAAAAGACGCTGAAGCGATGGATTTTACCGCTGAAAGTTAATTTATAACTAAACTGTAGAAGATAGAAATTTGGTGTCACAGACTTTTTTGTAGAAAATTTAATTTGCTACAACTTTGTTCCTTACACTTTTTTGTATCTTTCACCGTATTTCCAGCGTTTTGGTAAATATGCGCCGATACGCGAAGAATTATCTCTTATTTGCGTACGCTGCGAATACGGAAATTTAATTCTCTACAACTTCCTTTCTAATATTTTTTTGCATTTGTAACCGTATTTACAGCGTTTTGAAAAATGTGGGTAAAAACTTGATTTTTTTTTAAATATACAGGGTGACCCAGGGGTATGTAATCGATCTATAAATTTGTTGCTATTTGAAATATTGCGATGTTGTTTTGATTATCCGATAGATCGACTTAAAGTCTACAAACTAAAAATATTTTTATTATACACAAGGTGTTGTATACAGGGTGGTGAATCAAAGTTATATTTTTTTAAATGGAACATCATATATATTTTTGCATAATTAGATTTTACACAAAAAAATAATGTAACTTTGTATAAATTATTATAGGACTGTCTTTTTTGTATCGGAATTATTTAACTTTTCGTTATAAAAAGACAAATTTTTTAAAATTAATACGAAGTCGCCAATGAATATTTTTTGACAAATTTGCCAACGAAAAACCCAGAATACCTTACAGTCTTACGAAATTTTTACTTTTACTTAAGACACACAGATGTATAGGGTGCGCCAAAACGCAAAAAGTTGAATTAGTAATTTTTTTCAAATGGAACCTCATGTATTTTTTATACGTTTCGATAACATTTTGCATAACCTTTTTAATGGTATAGAATTTGCATAGTAAATTTAAAACATTTTTCGAGATTTAAAAAAAGCATTTTATTACAAGAAAATTTATTATCCTAGAATCTGATAAGTCAAATAGTAATTTATTTACTTACTTAGTAATTTATTATTAGTAATAGTAATAGTAATTTAATTATTACTTGATACATAAATGAATTTTACTCAAGAATTAATAATAAAATAAATAAAAAAACTTTAGAACACTTTAAGAGATATTTCTAAATTGCTAAACAAACCGCATATTATTAGAAAGCTTATGAAACATGTTATCGATATGTGTAAAGAAATACAACGTGTTCCATTTGAAAAAAATTATTTATTCAATTTTTTGCGTTTTGGCACACCCTGTACATTATCTGTGTGTTTCAAGAAAAGTCGACTATTTGCTAAAACTGCAAGGTATTGTGAGTCTTTCTGTTGCAAATTTATCGGAAAATATTCATAGCCGACTTCGCAGTGATTTTTCAAAAATTGATCTTTTTTAACGAAAAGTTGAATGATTCCGAAACGAAAAGTGAGAGACCCATATTAATTTATTTAAAGTTAAATTATTTTTTGCGTAGAATCTAATTGTTCTATTTAATAAAATATAACCTTGATTTACCATTCTGTATACAACACCCTGTCTATAATAACAATATTTTTAGTTTGTAGACTTTAAGTTGATCTATCGGATAATGAAAACGGCATGGCAATATTTCAAGTAATAAAAAAGTTTAAGACACTGGGTTTTTTCTGTAGTTTTTGATTAAATTTTTGCATTATGTTCAAGTCTTACTATTGAGAATTTAATGCTCTATCTGCCTGTCCTTTTTTTTTAATTTATTGCTCTGAAAGTTCAGATGGTAATGGAACAACTGCGCTCTCTGGCGACATTAACGGAACTATTGAGAACGGGGACGTTTTATTTGTACGATCTTTCATATCCTAACCTTTAGATATCCGTATTCACAACCATTGTTGTTTTTCTGTTTTTGACGATGTTTTTCATTGCTAAATTTTTTAACTTACTAATTCAATCAAAATATTGGAAGATGGAATAAAATTTTGTATTAAATACAACTATAAAATTCACCATTAGCTTCCCAACATCTCGAAGATAAAATAAAGTGTTATTGTCTAGTTAGTTTAATAAATAAATATATTATATTGATAGGTTATTTTTTCTAATTTATTTCGATGACGCTTTTATTTTGCATCTTTACATTATATTATTTTTTTGATGTTCCAAAGCTACATTTGGATTGCTTTAATTATTATAATAAATCACTTCCGTAATTTATTATTCCCACTTGCACTTTCATTTTTCGTTATGAGGTGCTGAAAATTGGAAGATTTATTGTGCAATTAATTTATCCCCTTTTGGCAACACTCCACTAATTTTTATTTATTAATCTGTATTTTATGACTATCATTAAATTTGTTAATGACTACAAAACGATTAAACTGGAATGAAAGCATGTTAATATCATAGGAAAGATATTATATTTTTCTACTCCCTTTTATGGAAAACCTACTTGTAGCTATTTTTTTACATAAATTTCACCGAAACAATTTCACTTTCAACTTGACAAAACTAAAATCTTGAACAAAGCCTGATGAATATCCTGTCTGGTCAAGTGGCACTTTTCATCTCCTATCTTTAATCATCGATTTTTCCACAATAAATCATTTCTCTAATAAAACCTAGATATGCATCGCTGAATCCGAAGAAATAACTCCGGTGTCTGGACTAATTTATGCAAGTGATTGTTTTTAAATTATACAAGAGCTAACATAAATTTTCCCAGTCTGGCCCTCGAATTAGACCGGTATAAATCACGTTTCTTTTATTTACAAAAGACTAGCGTTTGAACAACCTACTTTGGCCTTCACGGAATACTTTTACGATAATAATAATAATAATTATTACTAGTACACACTGGCAAATCTCTCCGAGTCGTCGAAGAATTTGCTTAATTACTAGGTGAAGAAAAAATTGATAGGTTTATGAGCCTTGTTAAAATATTTGAGGAACGTTTTTTTAAACTGCATTTTTGGCTCATTGGAGTCAAAATGTGTTCACTAGTTTCAATTTGTATCGTGTCACCTACTTTTTGAGATAATTAGCAATAATAACATTCGCCAACATCCGAAAACAAATTTCACTCGAGGAAAACCTAACGAAAGTTGGCCCAAAATAATTTTTATCAGTTTGATTTTTTCATAGGTTTTATTTCATTTAAATGACACATTCCCATCGTTTGATTTCAGTGCCATTAACCATTAAAAGGCCTTTCAGGCCATAACTTTGAATAATAAAACGACGTCTTTTACAAAACACATCGTTCTAATGAAACTTGTCAAGATCATTGCACCAGCAGGATTACAACGTGAATTATTTATTAACGACGGTTAATAAAATTATATTTATTTTTAAACGCAAATAGGACTATAAACGATGAAAGTAAGCTTCGTTTAAAGTTATCCCGGAGTTTTACTATCCTATTATTTTTGCAGGATGGAATTGTTTTCAGTTCGTATTGAATTAATTACTTCTAATAACAGGATCGATTCGACTTCAGCAACATTCTTCAAACGCTTGAAAAATTATTCTAATTGAGAGGATTAACTTCAAATTAATTAAGGAATTCCAGATCGTTTAGATAATAGCGCACCTAAATCACACGGTTTATTTGCAAATAAAGAAATCGAGAAATGTCATCGAGCTAATAGAAATCGACAAGTTGATATTTATCACGACTGGAGTAGCAAATTACTTTGAAAATACACACTGTCTATGGACGGTGACAGGCAACCAGCAATTCACTTGCGAAATAAACGATCAAATTCAAATATCTGTTGTGCAGATTTGTGGACAATTGCCTAATATTTTAGAAGTTGAGAGTACGTAAAATGTTTTAGCAAATTTGTTTAGTTTCTTGAATAATTTAATATCACCGACAAAACGTACCATTAAAATTGTGTTTCTTAAAAATCAAGAATCAGGAGATGCAAAATTTATTTTAGATCACGGCATTTGTTTTAATACAGGGTGAGTCAATAGTGGGTTATTTCTGACATCACCTAATATACAACCAAAAAGACTAATTGCACTTATCACTTGTAACTTTGTTTAATTCTTAAAAACATTAATTCAATCAACATTGTTTTTTTATCTTTTAAATAATAATAGTCCATAATGAAATTTTAGCAAAACTGTAAAGACAAATTTGGGAACAGCTAAAACAATGTAATCGTTGATTAATTTTCAATTTTTTTAATGGTTACCGATTATTGATTGCATATTAAAAAAAAAACAAAAATAACCCACTATGGACTCAGCCTGTACATAGATTGGAACCAACATAAACTTAAGATAATCACTTTTAATTTTAAAAAGTATTTAATTCTAATAATATTTGCTTCCCATTTTATTTACTATTTTTATTTTGCTCTTTATTGTTTTTTTTTAATCTGTTCTCTTTATATGTGTCCTTATTATTTTTTTATTCATTCTTCTGAGTTTGTCACGCTAGGTGTTTTTCGCTAATACAGGCTGCTCAAAAACTGTCGCACCAACTCAGTGGCACGATATTGAGAACTTTATGTAGATTACGAGAATCTTGTAAATATTCCAAAATTGATATTTTTAAAAATATGAAGTTCCAAACTTATTTTGTTGACTTTTTCATCATTTCCAACACACACCATTGGGTTGGTGCGCCAGTTTTTAAGCACCCGGTATTGCTTGTCCTTATTATATTTAATTTTTCTCTCACAATAAATTTTACTATTTTACGTAAGTTAGTTCTTAATTTATTTTTCTTTATAGTTCAACTTTGTAATAATTTGTTGATATTTCCAAAGTCCTTTTACAGTTACTGGTATTTTGCGTTATTCCCAATTTTCTTCTTCTTTTTTTATTGTATTTGCGACCTGCTTCATCCTTTTATTCTAGATTATCATCTAGTTCGTCTTGTATACATTTTTGTTTTCGTTTTTTGTTCTTATTTATTCTGTACTTACGAACGTTATTATTACCGGTGTCATTATTGTATAATATTATCTGCTTTTTTCTTATTATACAAATTTGACCAAAAGTAATGCTCAAAAAATGAAAACAAGAGGAAAATAAAATAACAAAATTTAAAAGTTATACAAAGAGCTTCATCTTTTCGTTTTTGCTTTATTTTATTAGACGTGATTGTTTTTTGTTTATTTTATTGTGATTAGGTATTACATTAAGTGTTCTTATGCTAATAAAGAACAAGAACAAAAACATTATGTTTAATGATTGTAAATATTGTTTCTACTTTATAATTTTTTTATTTATTTTCTATTATTACCAAAAGGATAAAGACATGTATTAGCTGTTTCAAAATTATAAAAACGCCTACGTTGCATTCTAATCATTAATAACTCTTCTACAATTTTGTTAATCTTATTTAAAAAAATAAAATTATAGTTTTGAAACAGATAATACTATTTTAAACAGGTTGTTAAAAAAATTAAGGATGATGTTACAACTCAAAAAAGAATGACGTTAAAAATGTCATAATGGTGTCAAAATGTAGCATTTAAAAACATAAAATGGATCTGTTCAAGGATTTTTTTGAAAAATAAGAAAGATATGAATTTTGTGCGTTACTTTTGGTTTAGTCTTTATAATTTTTTTTTCAGTTAATTTTTATTACTTTTTTTGATTTCTGATTTTTCTTCTATAATTCATTTTTTTTCTACCATTTTTGCCTTCTCAATTTTGCTCGCATTTATTTTATACAAACTATTATCTTAATTTTAATTAATTTATTTCGATTTTTAAGTAATTTATTCTCTAAGTCTGTCTTCATTTTTATTTCTTCTTGTGGACATACACTAATATTTTTTACATTTTGGAATAGTGTTTGTTATGCTCAGTCTCCAAGGAGTGATTTAATAACTGTAAAACTATACGAAGTGAGTGTCACGGGATATGTCAGAGCCCTTAAGCACTTTCCTAATATAAATAAAATAACCAACTTGACAATCATTGCACGTACAACCTCTAAATTTGGAAAGTCCCGAAAAACATTATTAAAAAAAATCAAGGGGTCTGCGAGTTTTCAACGAAATTTGACCACTTTATATTTTGTATAATTATTGAAACATTTTGAGTTTGCTGGCAATGAACTGTTTTGAGAAAATTATTTTGTAAAAAGCAGAAATAAAATTTTCTTTACCTTAAAGAAGAAAGTAAACACTTTTGTCTATATTGCTGTGTTCGTTGCAAAATGAGGAATCTGCACTTTATAGCCCCAGTGCACATTAGCTCCTCGTCCTTGAAGCCAATAGACAAGCTAATCAAAACCGAAAAACTCCAGAAAAGTTATTATCGTGGTAATAAATTCAGCAATCGTCGAATTATTAATTGCACGAGAAGTAAGTACCTTCATCTGTTTCCATTACTTGATTCCAAGTGCACACGATGTCAGATAGTACATTTCCACCTAGCAATTAGCTAATTGAAGTTCATATTACCGCGTCCTTTGATTCAAGAAACGTTACAGTTTCATTAAAACGTGAGCTTTGATTCATTCTTTGAATAATACATAGTTGCCATCATTGGAATTGGAAATCTCGGGATGTAATTAAGTTTCCTCGATTGCCCCGAGAAAAATCCAACATTAATAAGCGATAACGTTTAATTGGGATGTGCGTGCTGTAATTACCCTTAAACGATCCGGGTTTCCTGCGGAAAGAATTGGACACCTGCAGGAACCTAATCGTTCAGTGAAATCTCTTCGTCCAAAAACCAACAATGGTCAAGAGAAAGGAACAAATAAATGCAAATGGGATTACGACGTAAAATTGGATCAATTTTACGCGTTTTCAATCGCAAATAAAGTCATTGGCTTCGATCGTAATCCTGGCAAGAATTGGTCGAGAAAGTTAAGGAGTGTAAGGATTTGAGATTATGAAAAGGGTTTGGATTGATTTAGTGCTAAGAATGTTTAATAATGGCAGTAAATGTGATCACTGTGTGAACTTTAATGCAGTCATTATTTATTTGTCATGGTTTAATAGCAGGTACTTGCAGTAACATAATAAAAGCGTTGTTTGAGATCGTGTTCTATGGGAATTACCGACGTTTATCTAGATGTTCGTCTGGTGGCAAAAAATTTGATTTAATCCGGATATGCGGATTATGCAACCTTCAATTCCTACCCTATTCACTTTGTGAAGCTTCTAATCTAAGTTTTTGTAGTTTGCGCTACACAACAGCTTTTTGAAACTAAAAATAAGTAAAAAATGTTCTATCGAATTTCCAGTACCATTTATTTAATTTTTTTAAATTATCAGTAGTGTTCCAAATCTCTCTTTTATTTCATGTTTTATTTTTGTTTTTCTTCTTTTTGTTTTTATTGTTTTGCTTTCACTTTTTGTCTTTTTAATTTTCATTTACTTTATAATTTCTTCTTTCATATTTTTACCTGTTGTTAGCTTGTTCGAAGTGAGTGCTAAAAACTAATAATCGTACAATAATAAGCATTTGCTATTAAAAATTTTATTCATGTGAATTCTATTTTAAATTTTTCTACAACTCCTTATTAAAATTAATTAATTACATAACTGTTGCAATACTCAAGAAATAATTAGTTAAATAAATATGAAAATACAAATAAAAATATATGGGGCAAGCAACAAACTTTTTAATTATTTGTTTGCAGACAACAGCATTTTAACACGATTAAGCATCGTTTATTTTAAACAATTACTACAAATCATCAAATTTTAAGTAATTTATATTTTAATATGTTTTTAATAATTGTCTTCTTATTCATAGTAATAATTAATTAATATTTCTCCCAATGAATATTGCAAAATTCCTCTCTGCGTGATTATCAATTTTTGATATACTAGTTTTTTATTAAAAATACTTTTAACAGACTCACTTTGTATCTATAATTTTTAGTCATCATTTCTTGTTTTTGTTTTGGTTTTTATTTTTTCTATTTGGTTTAGTTTTCTTTTGGTTAATTTCTTGTTCTCATTGTTGCCCACATTGTCCTTTTTGTTCCCCTTTTTATTATTTATTATTCTTTTTTATTCTGATTTTAATTACCTATTGAATTACTTCTTTTAATTTTAGATTCTTAAACTCTTTCTTATTTTTATATTTCGAAATCCGTCTTCTGATTCATTTTGTGTTTTTCCTTTTAAATTTTTTTTTTATAAATTTTATGTTTTGCTTCAGTTCTGTTCATCCTAATCTCGTCTTTTCTTTAGACCACTTTTAATTGTTTTTTATTATTATTTAGCGCCTTTTTCTTGAACTCAAACTTTATTTGTAATTTTGTTACCATGTTATTATTACTTTACTTACATTTTTGTATTTCTCTATTCTCTCTCTATTTTTAATTGATTTATTTCTTCCCTTTCTTCATGCCTTTATTATTTTAATTTATTTTGGGGATTTTTTGTTGTTCCTTTTGTTTCAAATATTCGTTTTAGTCACTATATTAATTTCCGTTTTATTTTAATTAATTTTAATTAACTTAATTTTATTAACAATATTTTCTCTATTATATTCTCCAATAATATTTCGTTGCATTATTTTCTTTCACGATTTTGATCTTTTGTCTCTTACTATTCCCTGTTTCAACGTACGCTTTTCCAATTTATTTTGTCTATTTTTATGTTTTCTTTTTTCTCTTAAATTCAACATTTGTATATATCGTTGTTTCCATTTAAATTTTCTAGTGTTTAATTATTACTGTTTAATAATAAAAATAATAATATTTATTGATAATTAATGTTATTAGTTATTGTATTGTTATCTTTTATCAAAAATACTTTCAGCAGACTCACGTTGTATAATTTTTAGTCATCATTTCTTGTTTTGTGCTTTGGTTTTCATTTTCCCCATTTGGTTTATTTTTGTTTTAACTTCTTTCATTTTTTAGTATTTGATTCTGTTCTTTTTACTTTGTTCTTTTTATTATTTTTTATTCCAATTCCGTTTTTTGTATTCAAATACTACTTTTAATTTTTAATTTTTAAGATCTTTCTTATTTTTATATTTCAAAATTGGTCTTCTGTTTCATTTAGTTTTTCGCTTTTTTTAGACCTGTTTTCATTGTTTTTTTTTATTATTTAGCGCCATTTCCTTTGGAGTTCAACTTTGTTTATAATTTTGTCACCATATGTTATTGTTACTTTACTTACATTTTAATTTTTCTCTATTCTGTCTCTATTTTTAATTCATTTGATTCTTACTTTTGTTAATCCTTTTATTAGTTAATTAATTTTGGTCATTTTTTATTGTTCCTTTTCTTTCGAATATTTGTTTCAGTTTTTTTTTATTTTTATTGTGTTTTTTCTCGCTTGACTTAATTTTATTAACTACATTTATACTTCTTTTTTGTTATATTCTTCAATAATTTTTCGTTGCTTTATTTTCTTTCTCGATTTTGAACTTTGGTCTCTTACTTTTCTTATTTTCAACCTACGCTTTTTCAATTTATTTATATTTTCCTTTTTCTCTTAAATTCAACTTTTGTATCTATCGTTGTTTCGATTTAAATTTTCTGGTGTTTATTTATTTCTGTTTTACTCTGTCTTCTCTTTTTTTTAATTTTGCTTACTTTATAATAATTTCTTGTTTCACATCAGATTTTGGGTAATTATTATTTAAATATTATTAATTATTGTATTGCTATCCATATTATTATTAATTAATATTTATTACTACGAACTGTTGCACAATTCCAAAAAAAATCATATGCTTGATATATGCTCGTTTTTACGCGATTATCAAATTTAGAAAGAAGATTCCTTTTATTAAAGATACTTTTAGCAGTCATCATTTCTTGTTTTGTGCTTTGGTTTTCATTTTGCCCATTTAATTTATTTTTGTTTTAATATCTTTCTTTCTTAGTTTTTGATAGGTTCTTCTTTTCTTATTCTCATTGTTTTTTGTTCACCTTTTTATTATTTTTTTATTTTAATTCGCTTTTTCGTTTTTTTTTCTGCAGACCTGTTTTCATTGTTTTTTATTATTTAAAGTTCAAATTTATTTATAATTTGTTACCATGTTATTATTACTTTACTTACATTTTAATTTTTTTCTATTCTCACTCTATTTTTAATTAATTTATTTCTTACTTTTGTTAATCTCTTTATTATTTAATTGATTTTGGAAATTTTTTATTGTTCTTTTCCTTTCGAATATACGTTTCAGTTTTTTGTTCTTTATTTTGTTAACTACATTTTTACTTTTTCTTTGTTATATTCATCAATATTTTTTTTGCTTTATTTTTATTCTTTTATTCATTTTGATCAGTTTCAACCTACGCATTTTTATTTTTTTCTTCTTTTTCGATGTTTTTTTAATTCAACTTTTGTATTTATCGTTGTTTCATTCATCTTAATCTTTTATCGTAAGTCCATATTTCTTACTCCTTCAACTTGTACTCTTCCATGTTATTGTTTTTTGCAGTTTTTATAAATTTGAGTTAATATTTTCTATTCTTTAAGTCGGAAATAAAATTAACTAGACGCCCTCTGGTGATGACTTTTGAACTATGTCGAAAACAGTAAAGAAATTTTCGTAATGCCACATTTAACTGACATTTAATGAATTGTTCAACAATTTTGCGTGTATAGTGTTAATTACTTACAATAGAAAGAATTACTTTAAAGGTACGTGGTGGTAAATACTAGCGTTGACTTTGGTTCTGTGGTTTTAAGTGGTATAAAGTGTTTATTGTTGGAATTTGAAAGTGGATAAAAAGTGAAAAAGATTTAAATTTTCATTACAAAGTGTTATCAAACAGTTGTCTGATTAAAGACTATAAGTAATGGATCACAGCGAACATAAACTTGGGCTCAAGAAACCAATAAATTAGTGAAGTTTGTGGATTTTAGGTTAGAATTTTTCCACTGATAAAATCATGAAATACTTCGATAAATCAACAAAACTACAATTAAGATTAACAACTCCTAATACACTTAAACGTAAATTATGCCAAAAGGTAGGCTTTTCAATGTCTTTGTAATAATTTTCCAATAAAGAAAGTGAACCAAACAGTCATTCGTTATTCGTGTTTTCCTCGTCATCTCTAATTTGTCAACATTCGTTTCTTCCATCAAAGATACAATAGTCATTCCGCATAGGCAATACAATAATTATGAAGGCTCAAAATTCGTACAACGCTCAAAATATCCGAATAAACAATTTCCCGCCATTTATGGTTACTGTTTTCGACCTAGCTCAGTAGCGCCCCCAACGGTAACTTTAGCTCCGAAGATTACAGTAAATGTAGATTGTCAATTTATAGGAGCCAAGCCGACTGCCCCAAAATTGTTTTTTGTGCAGACAATGCACTTTTTGTGACTGTTTTCACCGCTGTCAGAAACCTCCCATAAAATAATGATTTATTTCCGTCCTGGCACACTTCACAGCGCCTTATCCCAATTGTTCCTTGCAATAATGGGCCGAGTGGGTCGCGCCCCCATTCAAAACCCAATAATCGGGATCCATGTTCACTTAACGAAAGTCCATAAAACTTTTACCGTTCGGATAACACCAATTAAATTTGTTAAACCCCACCCACACACATCCCAACAAACATATTCGAAGAATCCTCTTCCGGAGTTGTTGTCTGGATGAAAGTCCGAATACTCTTGTCACTTGTCATTGGTAATTTATTATGTTGTGGACGAAAGTGAATGCTTGAGTTGAACCTAATTTTCGTTTTGGTTTTGTTTCAGAAGAATGGCTGTTTGTACGAACATATTCGATGGGGTGAGGCCTTCGTTATAGTCTATTCGGTCAGTGATCGGCACAGTTTTCATGAAGCTCAGGAAATTTTGAGTCAGTTGGCCAAGTTGAAACTGCCCTCGTATTACACCAGTCTGTTGTTGGGCAACAAGAGGGATTTGGACCATTCGAGGTTTGTATTCATAAAAAATTTAAATAAAATAATTAAATTTTCTACCAAGTTATAATACAAATTAGAGTATTCCAACGTTTTTAAACAATTTATGAATTGCACAAAAAAATATATATCATTAAATTTTTGACATTTTATAGAACAAAATCAGGTTTTTCTTTTCTGAAAATAAGATAGGTAAAAATGAGCTCAAACCTACAAGATTCGAATAAATTAGCCCAATTTTTAGATTATTTATGAAAAAAACTTTTATTTACAATTAAAAAGGGCTTTAAATATTTTGTTGTATTTTACATTTGTGTTGGCGTTTTTCTGTTTGTTATCTTCTATTTCTTTGGCCATCTTCGACTTATTACTGAATTTCTTGTTTATTTTGTAGTTTTTGGGTTTGTAATCCTTTTACTATTCATCTTCGTTGTTTTTTGTAATTTTAACTTTTGCTGTTTTGTTTTACCATTTAGTTATTGATTCCTGCTTTTATCGTTTCCAATATTTTTTCGTCGCATTTATTGAATTCAATTTTTTGATTGATTCTATTACTTGTATTGTTTTACCTATATTTTAACTCTTGCGTTCATTTATTTTACATTTCGTAACCTAACCGTAACCAAATAAACAAATGCAAAAAAATTAAACACAAAAAATTCGAACTAGAAAAATTTAACATAAAAAAGGTTTATTTAAAATTAAAAGAAATCCACCTGAATAAAACCTTTGCAATCATCAACAGTATCATCTCACTTGTTTGCTTTTTTTGTTTTCGTTTAATTCTCTTTCCTATCATTTTTTGTGCATAATAATCGCTGTTTTTTATTTTGTTTTGTTCCAGTTATTTTTAAAATTCACTTGTTTTGACCTGTTTAAACGTCTCTTCTTACTTAATTTTCAGTCTTTTAATTTGAATTTCCTTCTTCTTGCTATGGTTATACTCCCTTTTTTAGCATTGTTTTCGTTGTGTTTTACATTCATACAATCGTATAATTTTTGTTTCTATCTCTGAATTGTGTTTATGTTTCATCTTATTTTGTTTTTATTATTGTGTTTATCTTAATTTACGTTTTTTCTTCCGTTCTTTTGATTTTTTCGTCGTCAGTTTATCTTATTCTGGATCGTGTTTTTGGTGTTTCTATTTTTTTAAGTTATTACTTTTCTGTTTAAGTCCCTTTTTTTCTCATGCATTTCCTGTTTCTTTAAAACATTAGTTTTAAATGAGTTTCTTTATATTATTTGTTATTTTCTATTCCTTCTTTTTTGTTTTCGTTTAATTCTTTTTCTTGTCATTTTTTTCGTGCTTATATTTGTTTAAATTTCTTGTCTTTTGCTATGGTTTTACTTTTCTTTTAGCACTATTTTAGTTGTATTTTACATTCGTGCTGTTGTTTACATTTCTGTTTGTGTTTCATTTAATTCTGTTTTCATTTTAGTGTTTATTTAAATTTACATTTTTTTCTTCTGTTTTGTTGATTTTTTGTTGTTGGCAGATTTGCTTATTTTACATCGTGTTTTCGCTGTATCTATTCCTTTTTATTCTTAATAAATTAGTGTTTCTTCAAAACATTGGTTTTCAATGAGTTTTTTCTGTTTTGTTTCTTATATTAGTTCTTTCGTCGGTATTGCTGTATTACTGTTTTTACATCGTTATTTTTTCACTGTTTATTTAGTTTTTTTTTTAATTTTGCCGTTTTTGGGCCTATACACTTTTTTTATTTAATTTTACTTTCGCTTACCTCATTCTTATTTTTTATATCATTTTACATAAGATTTTTTTTGATTAATTTATCTTATTCTTTTTACATTATTTTCCAATTGTTATTATTTCCTATTTTTGTTGTCTGTGAGTTTTTGTTTTTGTCGTTATCATTATTTTTCATCACATTTTCTTTATAAATCTGGTTTCTTACTCTTTGTTCATATTATCTACTATATTTTAATTCTTCGATCGTTTATTTTACGTTCCATTAAATTTTCTTTTAATGACGATCCTCAAATTCTTTCTTTACAATTCGTATTTATTTCCATTGAAATCACTCTATCATATTTTTTTTATTTTAATTCATTACTTTAAAAATACAATCTTTTCAAGAATGCTTGTATTTAAATTGTCTCAATCTGTATAGTATACATTATACATAATTTCTTTTTTGTACCTTGGCCGAATATTTTGGGGACAAAAGTATTACAACCGATTAAATAAAGTTAAAATTTATTTTAAAAAAGCCGACACGGCCTGGAGTAATGTTGAATCCATTAAACTAATTGTTTACACCAAACGTGTACTCATTTTGGGACAATTAGCAGCGTGTTGATGTCATTTGCGTGTTTTCCAACAGTTTATTGACGCTATTGTGGAGGATATTTTAATATAATTGCAGACAAAAGTATTTTGTTCGAATTGAAAATGGGTTAGCAGGTTAACAATGAGTTTGTAAAACGAACTGTTATTATTAATCAGGTCGAAAGTTTATTTTTCATTTTATTTTGAATGTCAAAAAAGAGAATAGAATTTTTTCAAAAAATACGTGTACCAGTCACTTGTTATCTTTTCGTGATAGGTTGAGTTGAGGTATTTACAACTACTTGCAATCCTTATTAAGCGTTTGATTTTATGCAATCGATAATAATCGTACTCTAATCCAATTTTTTGTAAAATTCCAGCTCGTTGCGCCTTTCTCGGACACCAACTCAACCTTTAATAAATCGTCAAAAAAACGAAAAGCTCCAACTGGTTTTTAAAGAATTATGTTTTACCAATAACGCCATGGCTTCATTACTTTTGCGTAGGCAGACAAAGTATCGTATATTGATATTCTCAACACGATATCACGTTCACTCCGGTTGTCAACCACAATACCTATCATTTTTTACAATCTAAAATTCCGCCAGAATATTTTGTAATGAAATGAGTCAAGGAACTGCGATCGATCGGATCGATAACAATCGCTTTGTATAGCATTTGGAGCAAAGCAAATTGGAAATTGCCCTGGACAGGTCATTTAGTGAGGTTAAGTTCGGTGATTTTGACGTTTGGCGGTCAATGACCCCGCTGCCAACCTGGCAAAACAAAACAAAACTTTTATTTGGCAAAATCTTTTTCAATATTTTTTACTGCATCTCAAAAACTTTTCACATTTTTTCTGCAGTTCCTTCTAAAATTAAAAATATTAATTACTATTACCTAGATCGTTAATTCTTTTGTTGTAAATGTAAATGTAAAGGTTTTGTACCGTTAATAAAGGTTATTATACAGGTTGTTCCGTCTAAAGCCCACATTAGAAGTATTGGGAGTTAGACGATAGTCATCTGAAAATTTGTGTACAACAATAATCTTATAAGTTCTGTTCAATGAAAATATTTTCAAGATGGCAGCACTTCCGGTGCTATATTTTTAATGCGTTTTTTAAATACTAGAGTTATTTTAAGGTAGTTTTCATAAGCTTTCCCTATACCTAAATTTAGCCGTTTACGAAATATTTACGGTCTATAATTTTTTTTTGGATTTGCACCTTCCAGTTCAAAAATCGGTAACTCTGCCATTTTTAAAAATTTGTAAATATTTTTCAGCTCATTTAAAAGAGGAAGCCTAAATCTTTCCTTTAGTATTTTCAAATTTTTATTTCATTAAATGGTAGAGAATTTAATTCTTCATCGATCTGTATTAATTTTCCCTATACTTATGTAATAGTTTTCAAGTTACAATAACTTTCTGTTTGGATTGAGAAATTCATTAGCAATAGGGCTTTTCTCATAGGTTGCAATAGAAACGAATGAAAAAATGTGAGAAATTAAAGTTTTTTAAACCAACATTCAATGAATTTATTTTATTATCATAGGACAGACAACACAATTTTGAACAGAGTTTGTCGTCAGTTTAATCAGAAATAGTTTTATGGCAAACTATGCAAAAATAGCTATGGTTAGTAAGAAATTTCCTACAATGACAAAAAAAAACAATATAACTTGAAAATTGTCACAGATAGGTATAGGGAATACTAATACAAATCAATGCAGAACAAAATTCTTCTCCAACTAGTAAAATATAAATTGGGACATTCCTTTTCCGAAAATGAAGTTATGAGTACTTGAAATTGTGCAAACTTAACGTTAATTTTTTTATTAGAACTTTCAATACTTCTAATGTGGGGTTTAGACGGAACATCTTGTATTATTATTACTATTATTAAAAATACTCATTAATCGAAATTTCATGAGTTCTAGTGTCACTCAAAACAATCAAGTCTAAATAATATTATTTTTCATAATAGTAATTTTGCTCAAAATTCTTGAATTTTCAATATTTCTTAAATGTGTTTTTTAAAGGAGTTGTACCAATTTTTTTACCCACTTTTGCGCAAGACAACATTTAAGCACTTTTGTTAGAAAATTACATAAGTAATAATAATTTTTTATCTATCAATTAATTAATTCAATTTGACTAAAAGTATTGTACAAAAATTTTGAAAATAATTATACGCAAAAGGAAAAATACAAGGGATATAAATCACAAAACGATGATTTCTGTACAATTATTATTTTTTAAGAAAAACAAAAACCCAAAACAAAATTTCGATAAATAAATATCATGCAGCAAATACCTGTAAATTCTGTGTTCCAGTTAAATATTTATGTTTAGGAAAAAATCTTTACGTTAGGTTAAATAACGTTGACTGGAAAATATTAACAAATAGAGACAGTTTTAAAATAATTATGAGGAGATTCATCAAATTGTCAAAAACGTAGCTTAGAGGAATAATAAGTGTAAAACAGTTTTTGTCAAGGGCATAAGACACACTTATTTCACTATTCACTTATTAAATCAATTAAAATTTAATTTTCAAAGAGGTATCTTGTTAATCTATACAATCACGCTCCGGCACCTGTACAAATTTAAATAAAAATCCATCTTTGTCCGCTGTAAAGTTTATCTAAACTGTCCATGTGCCGCTGACAGTTGTGCAATATTTTTCCCGTATTGAAACCTCCATCTGATAAATGAGTGAATTAAAATGCAATTAATTACCCGGCTCGAATCGCTACTATCTCTCCCGTCTTTTTAATCGTGACAATTCCTTCGGTTCCGATTTTTCACTTAATCGTTAATTATCTGTCTGAAAATTTAAAATGTCATGATGTATCGGCCCGACAAAATCCAATGAATTTCACTTTCCAAGCCTGAAAACTGGGCGGAATGCTTCGCGCTTCATTAGATAATTACTTTTGGACGAAATGCTTCCAAGGGGCGGTCTCTTGTACGCAGAGGAATGTCATCGTGGCTTATTGTGCAAGACATGAAGCGAAGTTTTCGTGTAATTTGAAGAAATAAAGTTACCTATAGCAAATAAAAAAATAGTTGTACGGATCCTAGCGTTTTTTCGTCTATAAAAATTAACTTACAATTTTTTATTTTTCAACACTGTCAAAATTTTCAGTTTTTTCAAAAAACTATTTCCCAAACACTGGAAGTGTTTTTTTTTATTTATTTTTCAAGTTTCAAAAGAATGTCAAATCAATTTTTATCTTTTATTAGCCGATTTTAATTTAGCTCTATTATTATTATTATTCCTTGTTGTTCGTTTTGCTCTAATGTTTTATCATCTTTATTTGTAATATTAATAAGTGAATATTTTCTGTTTCAAAACTATGTAAACGCCAACATTTTAGCATTTTACTAAATTATTATTTAAATAAGGTTGATAAAAATGTAAAATAGTTATTACAAAAATTACATTAGCTATTATTTTTTTGATGTGCATAAATACTTTATAACAACTAATTTTGAAACAGCTAATAAGTACACAAAATAATTAAAATAAATAACAAAAAAACATTAAAATTTGTATAACTAAATAATTTCTAAATTAAATGAATATTTCTTTTTGGATCTTTGTCTTTTTTTCGGAACAACCTTCGTTGCGAGTTGAGGCCACTATTTTAGTTAATTTTTTGAGTTTGGTTTACAACAGTTTTGTTTAAACATTTGTCATTGCAAAACGGCAGATTTTCTTCAAAAATGCCTTTAGGATAGCTTGCCTTAAAAAAATCGAATTTCGATGAAAAAACGAAGTTTTGAAAAAAATATTAATTATTTAAAATCGTCTAAACCCCACATTAGAAGTATTAGAACTTCTAAAAATGCTAGTCATCTGAAAATTTGTATTCAACCATAATCTCTTAGGTCTTGCCAAATAAAAATATTTTCAAGATGGCGACACTTTCGGTTATACCGGAAGTCGCTATTTACTTCCTTGTTTTAAATAGAAAGCTATATTTTTAATGGTTTTTGGATTACTTGAGTTATTTTAAGGTAGTTTTTATAAGCTTTTCCTTTACCGAAATTCAGCCGTTTACGAAATATTTTGGGTTTTTAATTTTTGCACCTTCCAGTTCAAAAATCGATAACTCTGCTATTTTTTAAAATTTGGAAATATTTTTCTGCTCATTTAAAAGAAGCCTAGATATTTCCTCTGGTGTTTACAATTTCTAAAAAAGAATAACAAACTCCAAATGTTTAAAGTTAAGTTTTCAGAACTTTAAGCACCCATAACTCAATTTCTTCAAAACAATTGCCACAATTTTTATTTGACTAAGTGGTAGAGAATTTAATTCTGCATTTATCTGTATTAACATTCTCTATACTTTTGTTTAATAGTTTTCAAGTTACTCTTTGTTGTAATTGAGAAGTACATACGTTGCCATGGAAACGACAGAAAAAATGTGAGAAATTAAACTTTTTTAAACCAACATTCAATGAATTTATTTTGTTTTTACAGGACGGATAACACAATTTTGAACAGAGTTTGTCCTTTGTTTAATCAGATTTTTTTATGGCAAATATGTAAAAATAGCTGTGGTTAGTAAGAAATTTTCTACAATGTCAAGAAACCAACATAACTTAAAAATTATCGCAGATAGGTATAGGAAATGCTAACACAGATCGCTGTATAAAAAAATTCTCCTCCATCTAGTAAAATAAAAATTTGGACATCCCATTTGAAAAAATTAAGTTATGGGTACTTGAAGTTGTTCAAACTTAAAATTTCTGGGTTTATTAACTTCTTTTTCAATTTTGAACACACTGAAGAACGGATATAGTCTTTCTCTTTTAATTCGCCAAATATGATTTTGAAATCTCTAAAACTATGAGAGTTACCGATTTTTTAAGTGACAGGTGCAAATCCAAAAATTTTCAAAAAGTCTTAAATATCTCCAAAACGGTTAAACTTAGGTATAGGGAAAGCTGATAAAAACGGCCTTAAAATAACGCGGCTAATCTACAAACGCAATGAAATCATAGCTTTTCATTTAAAATAAGAAAGTTGATGACGACTTCCGGTATAAACGGAAGTGCCGCCGTCTTGAAAATATTTTCATTAAGAAAAACTAACGTATTATGGCTGAGTACCAACTTTCAGATAAAAATCTTTATTAGAACTTTCATTACTTCTAAATGTGAGGTTTAGACGGAACACCGGTATATTAAAATAAACTGATTGGCTCCTACAAGTAAAATTCTTTGCTTTTTCAAAAATAAAACACAAAATCATTCAAAAAATGTATTTGTATGAATATTTTAATGTACATTCCATATGTGATCTGTGAAAAAATAAACTGGATAGAAAACAAATGTTTATTTTTTGTGCAAAACAAATAAATAAAACAACTAATCAACCGAAAGTGTCTTGAAAGTTCCTCCCATCCCAAACATGTCATTTTCCTGCATTTCAGGTGGTCGCAGTTCTTCATTTGACACAATTTTTAAACACTGAGATAAAAAGTCTCGTTGTTTTTCCATCTCGGAATCCCATTTGCCTAAAAATATTTCCAATCAAACTAAAAAAAAAAAACACAAATAAGTATGTAGTTTTACCCAACAAATCAGAAATATTTCCCCTGGTACCCTCATATTCAATCGGCAAATACTCTTTCGGGATTGATTCATGAAGCGAATCCAAATTTTCATGCAATTTGATCTAGAATTATTTTAGTTAGTTAAAAACACCCAGAACTGAAACCAATACCCTTTGGTATATTTTCGGGCGTAGAAACATTTTAAACAGTGCCGAAATTTTATTCACATACGAGGGACAGTTGACAAATTCCAAGCCCAAAATTCGGAGCGAGTACCCTTTCTAAATTAATTGCAAAAAAAATTTCAAAATTATTTTCTCGTGGAAAATTACCTCAACCATGTTATTGTACCGTAACATAACCATCGGATTCAATGTGGCCAAGTGAGCTAACGTGAAGCCTTTGAAGTCGATCAAAAATCGAATTCCCAAACTACCATCATATCGTAACATTAATTCGCTTATGGCCAGTGTTAGTTTCAAAGTTTTTACTGCATCATAGGCTTTAGGGTCAGGGTTTATTAACTGCATTATGACAATACGTTCACAGTCTTTGGTTACATGGGGAAGCGGCAAACATGTCCTAAAAGAGATTAAAACTGTTTTTTTTTATTGGTAACCTAGTATATTTTGCTTATTTAAAAAACGCTGTATATAAATCCAACTTTGAAAAACGCGCGTTTTTTCAAATGCCCATGGCAACATCAATAACCCAAAAAGCGTTAAATTGAAATAATGTAATGTGAGATCAGTATATCTAAGTATTCGTGGAGAAATGGTCTCTAAAACAACTTGCTCTTGATCGCGCGTGTTTTAAAGATACTTTAATATACAATTTTTTCCACTTTTTTACTTACAACGCCAGTTTGGATGGAACAATTTTTTCCCAATCTGCGACCAAATCTAAATTTGCGCCACGCAGTGTGTAGTAATTTTCAATCTTTTCTTTACACCGCTCAACACTGAATTTATTTTTTATTAACAGTTTTTCAATAAAATCGTCTGAAAAACAGGTTGTGACAACAAAATTTCACATTGAATACTTACCACTTAACGGTGCCACTAAATGTGGCCGTTTAGACTTCCATGTTTGGATAATTTCAATGTCTTGCTTAATTTGTGATTCACCAATTTTGTAGACGTCCAAAATTTGGGCCCTTTCGTCTGGCGTCACTCGAAGTAAGTCCATTTTAATAAAACACTTAAATTGTGTAAAGTTGAGTTGTCACTGATGTGCAAGTGCTGTTAGAATGGTTATCATGTTTTGTTACTATAAATAGAATTACCATGAAAACTGGTTTTTAATTTATTTTTGTATCAAAGTGCAGTAAAGGTTAATTCATTTTACAAAGTTTACAAACAGTTGTCTCAATTAATTGGATGCAAAGATTTAGATCAATTTTAATAAATTAAAAGTGACAAAGTGAAGAACAATAAACTTTATTTGAAAAAAATGTTTTTTCTACTTTGAGCCCCTTATTTTTCGCTTGCAAAAAGAACAACAAGGGCCCATCCAACGCAGCGTTAAGTAGTAAATAATTTCACAGAAGGACATTGCGGAAAATCCGCAAAAAAGCCCTAAAAGTCCTCCCAAATTGGCCCAAAAGTCCACACTTCCAAACAGTTCGTTGCGAGTCAGTGGAACAAATTCTATGTCATTAAATGCGAACTTTAAGGATGTGAAAATATTGCCCATGATGCCAATTTCGGTGCCAGATTCTTCAGTATTCACATCTAGATTGTATTTGATTGTTGTGCAAGAAGGCAAGCAATCACAAACAGCCAAATCTGAGTTTTTTTCAACTTCGGATAACATCTCCATGTCTAGAAGCTGTTCTAAAAGGCACAAAATTGACCAATAAATAATACAAAAAAATCACAATTCAAATTTTTAGAAAAAAAGATACTATCTAAACCATAATGCTTTAATTAAAATACAAAATAAATCACATAATTGCTCCTGGAATCATAACATTTTAATAAATTTTAATATCGTTTATAATATGAGATTTAGATCTAAAAATCCAAAAGTCGTTATCAGCGTATACTTTTTTTCTCATTATCTCGGTTAATTGATCTTATGAATATAATTAAATATAAAATATGCACCTACATCCAAAATTAATCTCTTTTTGAAATACTACATGTATTATGAACTTTTGGAAAACAAATTTAAAGTTAACTCCAAAGACAAAATTAATTCAAATAAAAAGGGCATTTTTCATGGGATTCATTAAACCCCTTGTGATTTTATTTCGTTGTAAATCCACTTTCTGATATTCTGAATTATAAAAAACAGTAAAACAGTTAATATAAATTATAACTATAACTTCAATCTTATGGATTTTAAATTAAACAGGGTGAGTCTACTAAATATATGTTTAATTTATCTTAAAATGTATTTTTCTCTATGTCTGCGAATTTCAGAACTTAATTAATTTATTACTGTTAAGTAGATGCAAAAAATTGTTACCTATTTCATGTGTCTTAAATGTCTTATATGTTGTTTGCTGATAAAAATCATTAAAAAAAGAAAATAATCAAGTACAAAAATAGGAATTCAAGTAAACGTAATTTTTATAAGAATTTAAAGCTCGAAAACATCATCGTTGTTTTAGAATAATACTAGAAATGATAAAATTTCGATTAGTTAATACAAATTTCCATATGTTTAATTTTATTGATATTATTATTTTTATTTAATACTATAAATTACTTAATAATAAGAAAGGGTAGAAAATTTTTGAAAAAATTCACATACAGAGAGAAAAACAATAAGTATTCAATAGCAAAGTCTGAATTCGTAGCAACTATTAGTTTTTGAGACATAGTGAAAGACACTTAACAAACTTATCCCGTAGGTTGCAACTGAATGTCAACTAATTTATTTTATGGCTTAAATTAACAAAGAATTTTGTTCAGATAGTGGTATGTCCTTGGAGTAGACTAATGCAAAATTCTAGCAGGCTGTTAAAAAGCGGTTTTGTAAACTTTTTTGCCTTAAACATTTTTTTCGTTTATGTGTTATACAGTGTGATTCAAAAGTGTCGCATGTTAATAAAAGAGTTCAGCTAAGCATAAAAATGAAATGAGATTTTTGTGTCACGCAAATTTAAAAAAAAAATTTTTTTCTTAGCAACAGTATATATGTTTTGCTCTTTTCTTCTAATGTTGTCAGATTTCATTTATCATTGCCTTTGCTGATTTGGTAAATGTTTTATACATTTCTTTCACTAGGTATCTTTTTAAGGTTGCAAGGTCTGCCATTTTCGATAACTAAATGCAGGAAAATATAACCTGAAAAGCTAATATCTTAACATAAAGATCCAACTTTGACAAGCTATATCACGTGAAAAAAGCTCAAACAATTTTTTGTCACAGGTACTTTTAACTCAGTTTTATGTCAGCTTTCACTATTCAAGAGATGTTCCTCGAATTTTGAATCAGTTTTCATTAAAAAAGAGAAATGTATTACGAAGTCATTAAAAAACACTGGTTTTAGATTTAGTTTTAGACTTTATTTTCGATCTAAATGAGCAGATTTCAAAATGGTTTTTTATGACATTGTAAATTCAGAACTGTAGGGCGCTTAACTATTTTCAATTTTTCCATAAAAATATTTAATTTACCATCAAAGTCAATGTAAATAAAAAATCTTCGAATTTATTGAATGTAAATAAATAGCATCATCAAATTAAATTTAAAATTTGTAACAAAACATGAAGAAAACATTGAAAGCCTTGATAAGGCAATTTGTATAAATATTTAATATTTAATTTAAACAATCAAAGGAAATATGTTTACATGTTTATTAGAGAGAGACTAGCTGAGAGTTTTATGATAAAATAAAACAAAATTTACTTCAAAGATTGTCTTGAAGCCAACTTTTGGTCCTCCAGTTTTAGTTTATTCATTTGGGATTATTAGATGAACAAAACTGATATAAAATAATATTAGTATTAAAACTGGAACACTGCGAATATTTATTCATTTTAGAAAACGTCATCCAAATGTATCTACAGTGAATCTTCCGAATAACGGACACCTCTTCACAAGGGACATTTTTGTAGGAACGTAACAAAACCTATATTAAAATTTCCACCTCCCATTAGGGGACACCTCTCCACAACGGACAATTAAAAATTCTCTTTCGGTGTCCGTTGTTGAGAGGCTTTACTGTAATGATATGATATTTTTAAAAACCTGTATCACTGCAACTTATTAGATAGACATGATAATGTGGTCAAAATAACATATTCTGTGTTAGCTTTTAATTCGGGTTTAATTCAGAGCAAAAAAACGTGCATTTATAATTGATATTACAATTTTGAAAAAATCGTACTACCAGGAATGGCGTTAAAAAAATTAATTGCTAAAATTAAAAAAATACTCCTTTTAAAAACCAGTAATATTATAAAATGTCTGAGTAACATCGAAGTTCATTTTAGTAATAAAAATACAATCATATAATAATAATTAAATAATTATAATTATTTATTGTGAGCCATCAAAAAATCTCACCTCGAGCCCTGCTCTGGCACACGAACCTCGAATATCCGCAAATTGGGGTCGATTTTTCGACTAAAATTTCAGATTATTTTTACACTTATAGGGAAATCAACTCACATGGCATGTAATAAGGAACACACCCACAAGACTTCAAAGTAAAATTTGCCAGGCATTCGATATCGCAATTTTGCTTCGTATAAATTTTGAAAAACTTCAAACGTCTTTCGTCGGAATAAAAGCACTTGCGTCGATGTGGCTCGTAATTTTTCAAACTGGAATCGGTTATTGTGGCCTCTGGTTTGATCTCAAATTTGTATATTTTCTCATTGTCGATTTTGACGTATTTTGAGGGTAATTCTGTCGGATGGTGGGCATAAATCTTGTAGCCTTGGTAAGAGTCGCAATTTTTATCAATATTTTTTGTGTCCAAGTTCAGTCGAACTGTGAGAGAATCGGTGATTTTTGAAGATCGGAGCGGGAAACCAATTTCGTTAACTTTGGCATAATTATTGTCAAAATCCCAGTTTGAAACATTGTCATGCTGGAAATGGCCCTCAAAAATGTACGTTTTATCCGTAAATAAATCATGCCTATTTAACATATTGAACGATATACAGAGTCCATTTTTTGTAAGAATGGGCGAAAATTTAAAATTACACATTTGTACAGTGCGTCCAAGCCACATACATAAAACGATCAACGATCGAGTTTCATAAAATTCCTGAAAGACATTTCATTATTGAAGTTTTTATACGGGGTGACCCAAGGGTGTGTAATCGGTCTATAACTTATTTCTATTTAAAATATTCCCATTCCATTTTCATTATACGATAGATCGACTTAAAGTACACAAACTAAAAATATTTTTATTATACACAGGGTGTTGTATAACTGCGTGGTGAACCAAAGTTATATATTTTTTAAATGGAACACCCTATATATTTGCATAATTAGATTTAAAAAAATTTATAAAATGTATAAACTTTGTATAAATTATTATAAGTCTATGTCTTTTCGATTTGAAATTATTATTATTTTTTTTGTTATAGAACAGACCAATTTTTGAAAAATCACTATAAAGTTGCCAATTAACATTTTTCGACAACTTTGCCACCGAAAACTCTGAATACCTTGCAGTTTTGGAAAATTCTCGACTTTTACTCGAAACACGCACATAATGTACAGGGTGTGCCAAAATGCGAAAAGTTGAATAACTCATTTTTTTCAAATGAAACACCATCTATTTTTTACATTATCGATACCATTTTTCATAGTCTTTCTAAAGGGGTTTTGTATAACGAATTTTAAACATTTTTTGAGATTAAAAAAAAATTATTACAAGAAAATTTGTTCTGCTAGAATCTGTACATTAACTGCGTGTGTCAAGTAAAAGTCGACTATTGTTAAAACTACAAGATATTTTGAGTTTTTCTGTTGCAAATTTATCGGAAAATATTCATAGGCGACTTTGCAGTGATTTTTCAAAGATTGGTCTTTTTTATAACAAAAAGCTGAATAATTCCTAAACTAAAACAGAAAGACCCTTAAAAGTTTATATAGAGTTACATTATTTTTTGCGTAGAATCTAATTACGCAAAAATATATAGGATGTTCAATTTAAAATAATATAACATTGGTTCACCACCGTGTATACAACACCCTGTGTATATTAAAAATATTTTCAGTTTGTGGACTTTAAGTCGATCTATCGGATAATAAAAACGGCATGGCAATACTTGATGTAACAAAAAAAAATTATAGACCAAATACGCACTTTTGGGTCACTCTGTATCTATGCATGATTTTTACATTAATTAACACGTTTAAAGAATCAATACTCATATTGTGACCATCAAACATGTAACTTTCTGGTGTCGCTAGACAAAACATTGTAACATCTGCATAATGTTGCAATCTAACACAAAAAACAATATTCAAAATGTTGTTGTTCAAGTTTCAAAGACTTACTCTTCAGCTGTCATATTCCCAGTTTCAAATTTTTCTTTATAGTGTGTGTAATTATATTTCGTTTTCCAAATTTTATTTTCGGGACAAATTGTTATGGCAGGAAATGGAATTTCCCACTGTTTCATTGGTTTTGGACTCACGCTGAGGAAAACGGGATTTTCGTCCCATTTTTTCCAATTTGACAAAATCAAAGAAGCACAAATGTAAGCACACAAACAGAACGCCACAAACCACCAAATTCTACAATTTTTTATTAAGTATTTAACTATTCAATAAATGTTTCAATTACTTGTCAAATATGGAAAAGTTAGGACCTCCGAAATATCTGAACCCGTGAATTGTTGTATTTTGTGAAAACTCCGAAAAGTAGTTTTCGGCTTTTTCACTTTTTTTCACTTCTGGTGGCGTTTCATTAACCATTTTTACCGAACTGACACCCGAAACTGTGTGTGAATTTATTTTATTTGTTTGTGCGTAAAGCCGGGCCTATTATCAAGGGGCAGATTTTTTTAACACGCAATTTTCAGGGAACAGTTTTATCAAATAATTTTCGATTTATTCTCCCTATCTTGTGATATTGTCTCGAAAATTTTAGTTTGAAGTAAGGTTTGGTTATTGGAAAATAACTTTTAATAATAATTAATTAATTAATTACTTAGGTATTGGCATTGGCAAAAATAAGGGTCTCATTTAAAAAATACGTCAATTATGTCATTACTCAAAACCCAAAGATAAAGAAATTTAAATTTAATTGAGAATAGTGTACAGCAAGAACCGGGTCCAGCGTTTTTTTAAAACTACATATTTTCAGTTTTAATAAACTTAATTAATATTCCAAAAGTTCCGATAGAGTTATTAAGTAATCTGAAAATTTGTCCACAGCCATAATCCCATGTACAGGCTGTTCCGTCCAAATCCCACATTTGAACTATTGAAAGATATTTATTTGAAAGTTGGTACTCAGCCATAATCCGTTGAGTTTTGCTCAAGGAAAATATTTTCAAGATGGCTACACTTTCGGTTATACCCGAAAGTCGCTATCAACTTTCTTATTTTAAATGTAAAGCTATGTTTCTGACTGCGTTTTTGGATGAGCTGAGTTATTTTAAGGGAGTTTTTATCAGCTAGCTTTCCCTATATCTAAGTTTAACCATTTTTGAGATATTTAAGATTTTTTGAAAATTTTTTAATTTGTACCTGTCACTTAAAAAACCGGTAATTTTCTTAGCTTTAAAGCTTTTGAAATTATATTTGGAGAATTAAAAAAGAAAGCCTATATCTGTTGTGTGTTCAAAATTGGAAAAGAAGTTAATAAACCCAAAATTTTTAAGGTTAAGTTTAAACAACTTCAAGTACCCAGTCCAAAAGATGATGGTTAAGACGGAGGCTAAGACCAAATAAAACCCAAATTTAGAACGATATCAAGAATAAGAATAAAGTAAATGAAAGAAAAATTTTAATGAGAAAAAAAACATAAAAAACAAAAATGGCAAAAGAACTAAATTTAAATAAAGAAAAGAAAAAATGAACAGAAGAAAAAGGTCGTTGGTGACAAAAAGAGAGAAGGAAGAAGGAACAGGAACTTGGTAAAAATAGAAAGGACTGAAATAAGTACGTAGTAAAAGATATGAGATCCAGAATAAGAATTAGGACAAACAAAAACAACAAAAGTTTAAGGAAAACAACAAAACTGATGAAAAGATGTAAATTTAGATTAACACAACTTAACATACAAATGAAAAAGAAAACATAAGCACAAATAAGAAACAGATACAAAAACCTATACGCCAGCACGAATGAAAAATTTAACGAAATCAGTGGTAAAAAAAGAAAAAACCTACAATAAAATATAAATTAACAAACTAAAAAAAGGGAAAAAAGTAACAAGTCAAACAATGTGAACAAAATAACTGGGATGAGTTGAATCAAAAGAAAATAAAAAAGAGATGACAAACTTAAATAACCATTAATTAATAACATTAATGCAATAGTACAAAATAATCGTAGTAACAAAAAGAACCAAATTATTATATTATATTATATACGAACTCGATTACAAATTTCAAAAATTGGATAGTTTTCTCTAGTTTGTTCACCCCTTCAAAAATTGCATGGTTTTTAGTTAGTTAATGATTAAGTTAATAGGTTAGAATCATGTTCATTCCGTCTCTTAATTGAACGCATGATATTGTTTTTGAAAAACAGCAGTTTATGACTATAGTAATTAATTTTACAACTACCTACTATCATGGGTTTTCAAAAATTAAATACCAAACGTGAATTTTTTGTATCTAGTGTGTTGTGACTTTTGTATATTTGGGTGCATACGTATGTTAGGCGCGGGACCCGTATACTTAATAAAAATATCTGTGTATTTTTTTACTTATTTATTTTTACATATCTTGGAAATGTTTAGACCAACTAACTTAATAATAAGGGTGCAATTAATTATTATTTTTTATTTTTTCAGGCAAATATGTGTGGACGATGGGCAGGAGCTCTCCCTCCAATACGGCTGCCAGTTTTATGAAGTCAGTGCCGCCGAAAACTTCGCCGGAGTTTCCCTCGCATTCCAGTCGCTCCTTCGGGAGGCGAGATCAGTCCAGCTCCTCAAAGCGCTCCCAATCAGGCGAAAACTAGGCGTGAACAGCGTCTCCAAAGTCTTAGGCAACATATTTGGGAAAAATTCGAAAGGCGACCGCAAGAAAAGACCATCACTTAGTATATAATTTATTAGTAATTTAAAAGCACAAAATTCAAAGTTCCTTATTTATTAAATAATTGCTTTCGTTGCCTTATTCTAAAAGAAGTAAAATGAGATGTAAGGAAAAGACTGATTTAGGACTAAATGATTGGACAGAATGGAAGATTGTAAATAGTGTAGGATTTTTAAGTGTAACTAAAAGTTATACAGTATCATAGACGTAAAACTAAAAGTTGTATTTTTGCAATGATCTCATTTAAATCTGAGCTTTCGAGTTACGAATCGCATGTAATGCTAACGACCTGTTGTAAATGTATATATTTATATTTTATATTTTTATACTGTAATTGGAAAGTGTAGTTGGAAAATAAATATCAGCCAACAAACGCAATTGCGTCATTTTTTACTGTCCTCCCTCCTGCAAGCAAAGCAAATAATACTAAACAATGCTTTTTTGTTGTTGTTTTCTCTTCAAACAAGCTTCATACGATTCTGTATCATTGCCTTCAGGTTTGGATACAACAATAATACCGTACATAGCAAAATTTGATTTTTTGTTTCCTCAAAATTTTAAAACCAGTGGCGGAACTAGGGTGGCCCAATGCCCACCTAAAAAAATTTCTGACCCACCCTTTTTTTACTAATTAGTAAATCAAGTTCTTTATTATTGACACCAAAAGCTTATTCAGCTCGCGACAACATAATCAGTACCAAGACACGAAATGATATAGGATATATTATTCAAAATAATCTTAATTTGTCGTTAATAAGTTGAGGATGCTGGAATTTTAGGTTGATTGTATATATAAGCACTATTATCGTCTACACTATAACTCTGGTATTCTTTGTCTGCAGGTACATGTTTAAAAAATAAATATCCTTACACTTATTGCAGAGTAATTTTTTTTTCAGTTTTATTTTGGACGTCACGAGCAATACCTACGATATTTTGAACCTTTGTAACTTTGTATAAACATAAATTACATTTATAAAAATAAGTAACCGTTAAAAGATTGGTTCATGTTTTTTTTTGTAAAAAAAGGTAAAAAAATTATGTTAAAAAAACGTTTTCGTTTTCTTTGATTTTTGAAAAAAAGCCCTCTGATTCAGAAAACTTATTGGTGTCTATTGAAACCAATAAAAAGGATTTTGAATCAGATTTAGATTCGAATTAAATTACGAAGACCATCTACATTTTTTTGTAACTCAGTGACATACAAAAAACTTAATTTTTGGTTTGGCTCTAACTAGAGTATAGAATCGAATCAAAAATAGGGAAGTTTTTATAAACGCTGAGAACGTTTAATTTAATTCATCTAATCAAAATAGAGGAATTTTGTTACATTGTGAGTAATTATAATCTAATCTATTTTATTATTTTATATTTATTCACAGTTTACTAGTTTTAAATACATCTACTACAAACAGATACAAATTAACAGTATTATAAGCGAATGAGGATTCAATCCATATGTACAAGTATAATAAAATGTTGAGTCAAAAACTAAACTGCTCAAAAAAATTTAGGGATGTAAGTACGCATTTTGAGATTAAACGTTTCTAAGCGAGAAAATTTTTGCTGGAATATACAAAACTGGTACAACCATAAACGACAAAATAAAAACTTTCATGGAAAACGCATTTGATATTACTTTTCATGCGGCTGCAGATTTTTTTTAAATTTAGTATATCATTTTTTGATCAGTTTATTAGTTTGGCAACATGCAAAATTAACTGAAATCTGGACAGTGTCGTTAATAGAAAAATATTAAATTATTTATTACTGATATTAGGTGTTATGTGTCCAACAAAAATTTTGTTGGCCTACCTATGTGCCCACGAAAAAATTAGGAGCTAGTTCCGCCACTGTTTAAAACTGTTAAATTGACTAATAAATGTAATAAATTCAAACAAAATATTTGATTCTCTTAACTTCTTATTATACAGTGAATCTGATATTAAAACCAGAAACATTTTGTATCGGCAAAAATGCTCGACCAGGTCAATATTGTTTTTAAAAAATGTCCAAAATTTACTTCCATGATTGTTTGGTGAAATATGCCAAAGGCTAAGAAAAATTAAAAGTCATAATCATAACCTAAAAACCAAAAAGTGAAACATTTTAAAATTATTTGGCTTCTCAGTCCCAGCATTTTTCTCCAAACAAAATACCTTAAGTTTAAACAAACTTATCCAATAACTTTGTCGCTCACTGTATTTTACATTTTTATTTTCGTGTCTTATTTTATGAGTTAAAAATATAAACACGGTTAAACCATGTTTTTCACATTAAGAAAAGTCGGATTTCGTTCCACGTTTTTCAATTTTAGAAAAACACAGAACTATAATGTAAACACACAAACAGAAACCACCAATTTCTAAATAATAAAAATATTTTCAAATCGCGAATTACAGGCTGAATTTGATAGTTTCGAATATATTTTAATAAATTATCCGAATGATTATCCAGGGTGTTCCGTCTAAACCCCACATTAGAAGTATTGGTAGTTCTAATAATGACAGTCAATCCTGGAAATTTGTATACAACCATAATCTCTTAGGTTCTGCTCAATGAAAATATTTTCAAGATGGTAACACTTCTGGTTGTACCAGAAATCGCAAACAACTTCCTTATTTTAAATGAAAAGCTATTATATTTTTTAATACGTTTTTGGATTACAAGAGTTATTTTAAGGTAGCTTTTATAAGTTTTCCCTATACCTAAATTTAGCCGTTTACGCAATATTTAGGGTTTTTATATTTTTTTAATTTGCACCTTCCAGTTCAAAAATCGATAACTCTGCCATTTTTCAAAATTTGGAAATATTTTTTAGCTCATTAAAAAGAGGAAGCCGAAATTTTTCCTTTAGTGTTTTCATATTTCTAAAAAAGAATAACAAACCCCAAATGTTTAAAGTTAAGTTTCCAGAACTTTAAGCACCCATAACTAAATTTTTTTTAATTGAAGTGCTACAAGTTTATATCATTAGATCGTAGAAAATGTATTTCTGCATCGATCTGTATTAGCATTCCCCAGGGCCGACCTAATATATTTGGGCCCTGCATAACAAAATATACATGTGAAGGAAAACTGGGAGAGAGTAAGCTTTTACGAAAATTAAAGAAACAGTAATTATACAGGGAGTATCAGCAATACGTGTTAATGTTTACAAGTAACAAAGCTAAGCAGAACAAATAAAACATTTTTTATACCGGGTGCTCAAAAACCGGCGCACCAACTCAATGGAGTGTGGTAAAGAATTGCTTATATATAATGGTAAAAATAGTAAAAAAATTCTTTGTATTAAAGTTATTGATAAATAACGAATTTTAAATAAATGATATGTGGCAACGTTGTCTAACAGTCGTGATTGCAATAGAATTTGCCCAACAATAAAAATAAATCATTTTTGAAACGGTTTCCTAGGCAATAATTCCCAGCGTTGGCACATCTACAAACTGTGATTTTTTTGATGAATTTTATTTTTTTTTAATTAAAAGAACTGCTAAAGTCTGATGAGAAATTTAAAAATAGTTAATCATCGTTGTGTAAGGAAACGATTAGTCAGTCTGAAACATAAAAACATTAAAAAATAATGAAAACTGAAGAAGTTAACAAAATAAGTTTGTAGCTCCAGATTTTTTAAAATATGATTTTAGGAATTTTTTCAAGATTTTTCCCGTGATCTACACATGCTTCTTTCTCAACAACGTACCACTGAGTTGGTGCGCCAGTTTTTGAGCAGCCTGTACCCTGTATATGTAATTTTTAAATAAAAGTTTCGCAAATTAACTTACTAGCCCAGTCAAATTAGACAAATCGGTGGAAAAAATTCGTAGAAAGTTGCAATTTTTTTAAACGCTTCCTATACACTTGAGTACATATCCAAAGTCCCCGAGGGTGGGGGGCGAGCTCGAGCAGGAGGATGGGGTTAAAACTGTCTTTTTTTGGTTTTTTGCTTATATCTCGGAAACGGTCACTCCTATCAATTTTTGTCTATTTACCAAAGTTAAAGCTGATAAAATTTCCTACAAAATAGTCTTTACATTTCTGTTGACTAACCAACCTTAAGCGGTTAAAGGTCTGCTGGAAAGAAATAATCATTTAAAAAATGTGCTTTAAAACAGAATGTTTTGTGATTTGAAAATCTGACAAAAATTGAATTATTGGGTCTAACCTTTCATTAGAGGAGAAGAGGAGAGGCAATGAAGTCTTCAGACTCGTCCTTATATGCTGCATTTTCGACTTCAACCGAAACATTGAAAACCGAATTAACTAACTAACTAACTAAACCAAAAGTGCCGCCATCTTCAAAATATTTTCGTTGAGCAGAACTTACAAAACTTAGAAAAATATTCAATTTTTGTTGATAAGCATTTTTTAATTTTGCGGGAATGTGCTTTTCTGAGAAAGGTGGTATCTTCGACAAAAGATGCAAAATTTCTACATTTTTTGATTTTTTTTTTAGCGAGAAAACAGTTTTTTCTGTGGCTTTTTTTGCAAATTTGAACAAAATTTCATTAAAGGAAAGCAATAGGTGTTAAAGAACTAACCTCAAAGATCATATTTTTTTAAATTTTTGTTGATAATGTTTAAAAGGCTGCCCCGTAAATTGAAATTTATGCGCTGACTAAAACGCTCTATATCTTGGAAACTATAAACATTCAGATAAAGCAAGTTTAGTTATTTTGACTTCTTTTGAATTCTACTATCATCTCTTAATAGTTATTTACCTAACGAGTGTGGAAAGAGCAATTTCCCACATAAACACTTTGTTTGGGGCACGGGCGTAGCGAGAGTCGCATGAAGTGCAAATGTGGAAAATTGCTTTCCAAACAAGTTACGTACAATATTTTTTGAAACGAATCTCTCAAAAAAAAAATTAAAATTAATATTTTTTATAATTCAGTTTTTTTTGCTAATGGTTTGGTAGCAGGTCAAACAATCAAAAAAGTGACATGAACTGTCATGTATCGTAAAAAAATAATCATTTTCATCTCAGTGGTAGCATTAAATGTCCCTAACCATTGTTAGGGACACTGAAGTGCGGGAAAGTCCGTTTAGCTATCTAAAAGCTAAAATTACAAAAAATATATTACAAACTATCAAATTCACCCCGTATTGTATTTTTTTCAAAATTCCAGAAGGTATGTTGTTTCCGTTTTTTTTTTCTTTTTTTCTAACTTCTAATTTACTTATAATTAATATCTTGTTGGGTGTAGAAAACACATTGCTCTGTGAAAATTTTTATTACTTGTACAGTCAAGCCTATTATCCAGGGACTTTTCAAATTTAAATTACACGCAAAAGAATTAGTTTTAACGTTATTAAAAGCTGGAACCTCTAAAAATCAATATTTTTTTAAATCATATTGTGTTCATCGGTAAATTCTAGAAACAAAAAAGCTAAATAGAGGAGAAGTGCTTAGGTGATTAAATTTCGTTTAAATATCTTTTTTTCTTACCTTTACTTAAAAACGATTGAACCAATTTGAACGCATCTAAGGTAGGGGAAGTAAATTACGAGTATTTCTACTTAAAATTATTTAATTCAGTTTTTTACTAATTATTATAACGAGAATAAAACCTAAATATAATCTTTCGTAACAACGATAAGACGATCAAAAATTTAGTGCCTAAAATTTGACAATTTCTCTGTAACAATTGTTTTTAAAAGACAGAAACAATTAATTTTTATTGATCAAACATTAGTTGTTAGACATTGTTGCCACATTATTTATTGAAAACTATCATTATCATTAAGTTTACAAAAAGTGAATAGAAAAAATATGAATAATTGTACAATATTGGTCTATTCTTTGCTCGCGCGGACGCAATTATTATTATTACTTATACATCAAATACAGGGTGTCCATTTTTCAACTTTCATCATGGGAAGCTTTAGTTATTGAATTATTGAGAAAAATAAAAGTAATTTTTGTTTTTATTTTTTTACGTAAAAACCAAAATAACTAAACGTTTGCAAGTACGACATTCTTCAGGCACTTTTTTACACGAAATCTAAATTTGTCATCGTATTTTCCAAGGCGTTCTTGATCTCAGAGTTACAACACTCATCTTTGGTTTTTCTTATGGACATATTTGATACTTGTATTTTTAAAAAGTCTTTTTGTACTAGATTACAACGATGCTATGATCAAATCTTTCATGCTGAATAAAATTAACACAAAACTGTTTTTGCGAAGAGCCCTTTGGAAAAAACCGCCAAAAATTTTGACAGTTCTATTAGATATGCGATCAGAATTTTTATAACTGTGTCTTGTTTTGTTTTGCGAAGAATAAACTTCTACCTTATCATGTTCTTAATTCAATTAAACCTCCAAAATCTAGTTTGTTTAAAAACAAAATTGTTGGCGTTTTTACAAAGCACTCTTCACAAAAATGCTTTTTTCTCCATTTTAATCAGCATGTAAGATTCGATCACATCATATGATACATCGTTGTAATTAGGAATAAAAACACTTTACAAAAATGCAAAAAGCGAATATGGCTTCCGTAAGAAAAAACAAAGTTGAGTGTTGTAACTCTGACATCAAGAACGCTTTGGAAATACGATGACAGATTTAGATTCCTTGTATAAAAGTGCCTGAAAAACGTCCTAGTTGTAAACGTCTAATTCTTTTGGTTTTTGCTTAAAAAATAAAAAAAACTTTTTTCCCGATAATTCTAAAACTAAAAATGACACATCAAAATTTCTTTCTTTCAGCATAAAAATGTGCAACTTTGCCCTGATTTAACCGACCTCGTATCTCTTATAATAACTGAGATCCCCATGGCGGAGCTCGAAAAACGGACACCCTGTACAATAAAAAGACGAAAACTAACACTAAAATATGTAGTACTATACCCAATCAGAGAGGCTTCTTAATTTGATTATTAAGTGTTCCCAACTGAATTCCAAAACCACTCCAAACACGGTATTATTTAATAAGAAATATTTCCCAAACTTGCAAGTATTCGCGTCCAGAGACCGCAAATGCGACATATCCAACGCAGCGTCAAGTAATAAACAATTTCAAAAAACGACAGAGCAGAAAATCCACAAAAAAGCCCTAAAAGTCCGCCCAAATTGGCCAAAAAGTCCGCATTTCCAAATAATTCATTCCTAGTCATTGGAATAAACTCTACATCGTTAAATACGAACGTTAAGTCGGTCATAACATTACTCATTTGCCGAATTTCAGTCCCAGACTCTTCAGTACTTACGTCCATATCGTACTTAATCGAGGTGCAAGACGGCAGGCAGTTACATTCAGACAAGTCCGACTTTTCTTTAACTTCCGACAACATCGCCAAATTCAACAAATTTTCTGAAATTGTAATGTACAGTGTGCTGCATTTTGCATGTCCGAATAAGGGATCTCCGAAACTAAGAGGTTTTAAGAAAAACGTGTGACACATTCTTGGGTCCGTTTTTTGAGAAAATAATTTTGGTCAAAATCGCATCCCGCTATCGTCTTTTGTTATGGACTTATGAACAAATATTGACATTTAAGCGGAATTAAAAAAAATTCATATCTTCCTTATTATAAAAGACATACATTTGAAACAGACATTTTACATGCACTTTTTTACAGAGAATTTAATAATGTTATCAGCAATTTTTTAACCATTCGTTTAGATATAATAATAACAATAAGTTTTACTTTTTAAATAGGAATCATAGGCGGCTGTGATATGTTTGAAAAGCTTATTTTTTCTGATTTGATATGTCGATTTGTGTAATTCATTATTTTTAAATATTAAAAAAAACATAACATTTCGCTTTTTCTTTATAGTAGGCCATGAAAAATTTTTGGATTTTTAATTAAAACTATGAAAAATATATTATCCAACAAGTATTTATAATTTAATAATTTTTTAAATACTAATTAATTTAAAAACAGCAAAACAAATTATTATATACTATTTAATAAATAATATAATTATTATATCTAATTATATTATTAGATCAAATTTTTGCGATTAAAAAAATTATTTGTTTTTAGATTTAAAATGGCAAGCTTATATTGTCATTTTATTTTCTAATTAAGTATAAAATGTCGGAAAAAAATCCTATTAATTGTATGATTGTCTGTCAATAAAATTTTATTTTACAAAAAAATGCCAATTTTAACACCAAAATCAAACCCCATCTGCGGTAAAAAAATACATAACATTATCAACGTCACCTTCACTGCACTTCACTAAATCATAAAAAAGTGGCATTAAATGGTAGTGACACATCGTTTTCAATTTTCTGCACATTTTTTATGTAATTAAAATCTCCGATGATCGTATTCAATTAAACATTACTTTAACATAGTTTAACATAGTTTTACTTTAATAACATTTCACAGAATTTCTAGATTATTCACACCTTTTACGTGAAATATTTTTTCCATGGCCAACTACTTTCAAATATTTTAAATATACAGAGTGCTCAAAAACTGGCACACCAACTAGTGGTATGTTATTGAGAAGCAAGTGCAGATTACGGTAAAAATGTTGAAAAAATTCCCTAAGTCATATTTTAAAAAATCTGGAGCTACAAACTTATTGTGTTAACTTCTTTGGTTTTCATTATTTTTTAATGTCTAACAAAATCTAACAAAATCTAATCAACAAAACAATGAATAATTATTTTTAAATTTTTCTATTAGGCTTTAGCAGTTTTTTTTAATTTAAAAAAAAATAAAATTCATCACAAAATCACAATGTGTAGATGTGCCAACACTGGGAATTATTTCCTAGGAAATCGTTTCAAAAATAATTTATTTTTATTGTTGATCAAATTCTATTGCGATCACGTCTGTTAGACAACGTTGCCACATATCATTTATATAAAATTTGTTATTTATCAATAACTTTAATACAAAGTTTTTTTTTATTATTTTTACCACACACCATTGAATTGGTGCGCCAGTTTTTGAGAACGCAGTATTTTTATCAAATATATAAAAAAACAAACTGTATTTATATTGTTTTCAGTTCAGAAAAAATAAGCTTTTCGAAAATGTCATAGCCAACTATGATATTCCTATTTAAAAAATACATCTTTATGTTATCAAAACCGCTGATAACATTATTAAATTTGCTGTAAAATGTGTCTTATAATGTCTTTGTTTCAAATGTTTATCTTTTATATGATATGAATTTTTTAAATTTCGCTAAAATGTCAATTTTTGTTTATAAGTTGAAAACAAAAGACGATAGCGGGATGTGACTCTGACCAAAATTATTTTCCCAAAAAACGGACCCAAAAATGTATCACTCGTTTTTCTCTAAACCTTTTAGTTTTGGAGAGCCCCATTCAGACAACCAAAATGTAGCACCCTGTACATTAAACTCACCTTGAGACCTTTCAATGCAAACGAACATTGAAGGCCCGCAAATTGGGGTCGAATTTTAGACTATAATTTCGAATTATTTTTACACTTTTTAGAAAATTAACTCACATGGCATGTAATAAGGAATACACCCGCAAGACTTCAGCGTGAAATTGGCAAGACATTCGGTCTCGCAATTCCGACGCGTGTAAATTTTGTAAAATTTCAAAGGCCGTTCGTAGGAATAGAAACACTTGCGTCTCTGTGGATTGTAATCAATTAAACTGGAATCGCTTATTATGGCCTCAGGTTTGATCTCAAATCTGTATTTTTTCTCGTTGTTGATTTTGACGTATTTTGAGGGCATTTCCGCCGGATGGTGGGCATAAACTTTGTAACCCTGAGAAGAGTCGCAATTTTTATCAATATTGTTTAAGTCCAAGTTCAGTTGAACTGTGAGAGAGTCGGTGATTTTTGTGGTTCGAAATGGGTACCCGATTTTGTTAACTTTGGCATAATTATTGTCATAATCCCAGTTCAGGACGTTTTTATGGCTGAAATGACCATTGAACGTGTAACTGAAAACAAAGCTTTGACCTAGTTTTCGAAATATTGTTGCTAATACGTTTTGTTCGTAAACAAATTATATTTGTTTACCATATTGAACGAGATACAGAGCCCCTCATTTGTGAGAGTTGGCGAAAATAAAAATTTACACATTTCGACAATGCGTCCACGCCACATACAGTAAGATATCAGCAAGGGAATTTGATAAAAATCCTGAAAATAATTTCATGATTCAATTTTCACACTGAAATTTCGTTTTACATAAATTAGAACTTTTAACGCTTCAATACTTATGTTATATCGACGTGTTACATATTGTTTGGGATTATCATGACAAAACATTTTAACATCTGCAAACTGTTGCTTTCTGCAAAAAACGTTTTCAATTATAAATTCTCTGATCCTACTTATCATATTTAATTACTCGGCAAGTGTCAAAGTTCTGTTTTTGAATTTTTCTTTATAGTATGTGTAATTATATTTCGTTTTCCAGATTTTATTTTCGGGACAAATGGTAATGGCAGGAAATGGAACTTCCCAATGCTTCATCGGTTTGGTACTCACGCTCAAAAAAACTGGATTTTCGTCCCATTTCACCCAATTCGACATGACCATAGAAGTGCAAACATAAGCACACAAACAAAAGGCCAAAACCCACCAAATCCTGAAATTATTAATTGTTTTATTGTTCAATTATTGTTTTAATTACTTTTCAAACACGGAAATGCCACGGTCGACGAAATATTTGAAACCGTGAATTGTCGTATTGTTGGAAAATTCCGAAAAGTAGTTTTCGGTATGCTCACTTTTTGGGACTTCCGGTATATTTAGAACAACCATCTTGTTGGCTTTATCAAACTGTTGTGTGAAATTTTTGATTAGTTATTTGTGCTTGAAGGCAAGCCTATTGTCGAGGGGCCCACAAGTTTTAAACTAATTACATAATTTAAGTAGGTATAATGTATTAAGGTGGAAATTGTAACAATCAATATTTTTTAATAAATTAAATCGTATGAGACAAATATGTGTAAAAACGACGTAAATTCAATAATACTCATAGCAAAAATAATTATAGTTATTAATATATGAGTGCGAAAACACAAGCTTAAAGCTCGAGGGCTGTCGTTATGCAACGAGCGTATGCGAGTGGCATACCTAGACACCAGAGAACTTTAAGCGTTTTCGCATAAGTGACCTGTTTATTTTCCAGGTAGTAACCAAGTCATAAGAAAAATCTATGAATCAGACAAACCTCTTTGTTTCCCACCTTATAACAATTAAATACTTCACAGATTATATATTTTTTTGGTGACGTTTTCCATCATATTAGTGCCGCCACAAAAATAAAATAAAATTTTGCGCTTTGAAAGTTTTAAAGGTTAATCAAAATTCAAAAGTAGTGTATGCTGGTCCTACATGCTGGTGGATTAAATTTTCACCGATAAAAAGGGGAGTGATACCGGATTAAAAGGTTAGTGTGAAATACTTTCTTTTCAGAAAAAAATACATTAAATCTGTAATATTTTCAACTAATTTAATGGCACCAACTGCATTGGTGTCTATTATTATTCAATTAGGAAGATGATGCGATGGAAGTGACAAGAAATTGTAGCAGAAGATGTCAAAAGGGTCTTATGTAAAGATTTCTTATTTATCGCCAAGTGTTGAAGTTTATTTCACAAATCAATAATTTTTTATTTAGTTATTAATTTGACTAATTAAAGCAATCTGTATGTAATATGTATTGCTGGTTGCCTGACATACTATTCGGAAGCAAAACTAACTAGCCGTCCTCTGGTGACGACATTTCGTACTATGCAAAAGCAGTAACGAAATTTTCGTAATTCCGCATTTAATGAATTATTTAGCAATTTTGCGTGTATACTGTTAATTTCTTACATTAGTTTAACAGTATGTGCTAGTAAATTCTAGCTTTGCCGTTGGTTATGCGGTTTTTCGTAATTATAAAGTGTTTTTTGTTATGGATAAAAAGTGAAAAAGATTTAATTTCGTCTCCAATGATTTAATATTTGTTACAAATTAAAAAATACATATTATGATAATTAAATTGTGTAAGAATGAAGAAAAATCTGTGGTGAACACAGGAAATAATTTTCAAAAATTAAGGTAAATCTTGAGGAAATCTGGGGAAATCTAGAGAAAATCATGGAAAATCAGAGGAATTCAGAGGAAATTATGGAAAATATTTTATAAAACTAGTGAACAGACTACAAGGTGCTGCATTTTGGATGTTCGAATAGGCGATCTCCAAAACTAAGAGGTTTAGAGAAAAATAAGTGACATATTCTCGGGTCCGTTTTTTGGGAGAATAATTTTGGTCAAAACCGCATCTTGCTATCGTCTTTTGTTTTCGACTTATAAACAAAAGTTGACATTTTAGTGTAATCTTAAAAAATTCGTACCTTCCTTATTATAAAAGATACACATTTAAAACAAAGACATTATACAGGCCCTTTTTTACAGAAAATTTAATAATGTTATCAGCGATTTGTGATTCGTTTTTCTCTAATCCTATTAATTTCGGAGATCCCGTATTTTAACATCCAAAATGCACCCTGTACAGGGTGTCCCAACAAATAATTTAAAAAATCCAGTCTCATTACTACTACCACTGTAGTGAGGAATAAAATATAAAAATTCAAAATTCATACGACTCCTTTCCCTACATGACTGAATTTTAAAATGCAAGTCAATGCACATGCGGGGATAAATGCACCTTGCTGCCGCTAGACGCTTGTTTTTAACATGTTACAGAATAGTCCAAAAATATTTTGCTTAGTTAAATGTCTAATAAAAATATGTACATACAAATTGTAAGAAAAAATATTCAAACCTGTCACCAACCAAAATATCCGCTCTGGATCATTCCGTACAAGTTTGAGAATGTTTCACACCTAAAATACGAAGTGATTATGAAAAGAAAATACACTAAACGATTAAATTTCTTCTTAACTTAGTAGAATTGTTTAAAACACTAAAAAATTGTTTTGAAATGAGTTTAATATAAACATTACTAAGAAGCTAAGAATCCTAGAAAAAAACAAACGCTTTGAGGTCCCTCTAGGAGTACGGAGTCAAACTACTCTCACTTCCAAGTTTGGATAAATTTCACAAATCACCCGTGGAAATGGACGAAAGAATATCTCAACCATAATTATCAAAAATCAAAATTTTACAAAATTTTTAAATTTTTAATTAAAAAAAATGAATTCTTGATAAAAGCATTCAAAACGCAGCAGGGATTTTAGTTTTAGATGTAGTTACTAAAACCCTGAATGTCACTTACCTGTCAACCAAATTTGAATTCTAAGGTTACCGGTGCTCAAAAATCGCATTTTGCAGTTGTTTTACCTAACTTTTGGACTCCGAAATGTAAGAAAAGACAAGTTTTTTGTTTTTATGCTAATTCCATTCCAGGAGGTTACTAGCCCAAGTGTTGAAAACTTCAACTGTCCCCAAACTGGTTCGCACCTTCTGCAATGTAATTCGCGACGAAATAAAGGTTGAAACGTTCTCAGACATCCACATTAACGTTCCTTACACCGTCAATATCAAACCTTTGGACGTACACAAGTACCAAAATTGCGACCGTCTACAAATCGAACTGCAAGACCTCCCAAATGCTCGCAAAACACTCAGACACTTGAAAGATGGAAATAATATAAAAATATTCGCCACGACTGAGTCGTACGATGGGGATACGGTCTGCAATATTTTCGCACCTGTTAAAGCAAGTCTGTTTATCATTTTTAATTCTTTTTTTTTTACTTAATTAAATTGTGCCAGACTTGCATATTGAAGCGCAAGGGAATATAAGTACTGGTGTTTTCGGCGGTTCGAAATTAATTTTAAAATCAACAAAAGGAAGCATTTTTGTTGAGAAATATCAAGGCGAGAAAATCGAGTTGAGTACCCACATTGGAGACATTATTTTAAAGGGGGCTGTGGTCGCGGCCCAAATCAAAGCCACAATAAGTGAAAATGGAGTACGTGTTATTGAATTTGTTTGTTTAAATATTACTATGACATAGGAGACGAAACGAGATACAAAATCGCAGGATGTTATGACCAAAGAAATAGTACGGCAGAATAAAAATGAGGGCGCTTCGAGCGTTATACCACAGATTACCCTCATCTGTGGTTATACCGTCTCGGCGCCAAATCGTATTAAATTAATCTAAATTCAACCAATTCATTAATTACTTCGAAAAATTGCAGAAATGTTGAGCTTTG